>NW_004955463.1:5101661-5141482 GCF_000276665.1 Chinchilla lanigera
ATTTTACTTTGCTCTTTTTGTGTGCTTTTTTCTTGCCTACTTACTCTGGGTAGAACTTGCAATATTGTGCTGAATAGAGGAGATGAACATGGATACCTTGCGCTTGCCAGGCACGCGCTTTGCCGCTGACCTAAATCCCCAGCCCCTTCAGTTCAGTCTTGGTAGACTGTATGTTTTTGGGAATTTACTCCTTCCACCTAAGTTACCCAGTGTATTGGAAAAATTTTACAAGGACATTTTCTAAGTAAGAAGTAGTGGAAGGGACAGTGCATTGCATGTATTACAGCATAAGATAATTATTGATGTGTTTTACGTCATTTGCTTTGTCATTTTTACCAGTAACCATATGAGTAAATAATGCAGGTCTTAGTCTCGTTTTATAGATGAAGAAACTAAACTAAAGCTCCAAGATGCATAGGTAACGTGGCTACTCAAACTGCAGAACTGAGAACTTGACAAATATTCTTGGTAGGGACATGAAGAAAATATAAAAGTAAAGGAGCATATTAGAATTTGGGGAATATGGGAGGTTTTTGTATTTATCAAATTGTAGCAAGTTTTCACTTAGGTTAAAAAATACTCTACAACATCACCTTTCATTCTTCTTCATTGTTTTTAATTATCTAAAAAGGATTTTTCTTGTATTTTTCTAAGGAATCACTCAAGTAATTACAAAAAAATACTATGCACAAAAGTTAGGTTAAAAAGGTAGATCTTTAGCTTAGTTGTCCAGAGCAGTCCATCCTTATAATAAATTTTTGTTAAATTACAAAACTGCAAACATTTTAGATGTCTGAGGATTCTGTTTTCAGCTAAAACTAAGATACTAAATTTGAATTGTCTATTTGATTAAGAGTCTTGCCTATTGTCTAACTTAATTTTGCTATTATTGTTTGGAGTTTCTTATATTTCAACTTAATTTGGTATTACTCTATATTGTAGTTTAGAACAGTGAAGAGTTACTTATTCTAAGATGTTTATTTTTCAGGTTCCTAGAAGCCAGACCAAACTGACAATAATGCTTGAAAAATTAGGAATGGATTATGATGGGCGGCCTCATAGTGGTCTTGATGATTCTAAGAACATTGCCAGAATAGCAGTTCGAATGCTTCAGGATGGATGTGAACTCCGAATCAATGAGAAAATGCACTCGGGACAGCTAATGAGTGTGTCATCTTCCTTACCAATAGAGGGCACTCCAGCTCCACAAATGCCACATTTTAGAAAGTAGCCAATTTATGTCTGGATCACCCTAACTGAAGTTATTATAAAGAGGTAGCAAATGAATACTGATCAAATTAGTCCTGCAGTGCAAACTTAAAGCACCTTAAACATTTAAAATTTTGTTACAGTTGTGGATAGATACTATGTGTGTGTATGGACAGATTTTGTCACCAGCACTTTTGATAAGACAGTATGTGTTACACAGTAACAATTCCTGCTTAGAATTGCATTTTATAATTTAAGGTATCTCTCTGATGTGTTCTTTTTAGTTTTGAAATGCATAATTTTATTGGTTCTTTAAATGTCACAGCTTTTTGATGTTGAAATATAGAATATTTCTACATTACTATATTAAATCATTTCTTATTAAAATGCAGAAAGATTAAAAGGTAGGCCTTATCTTGTTGTTGGGTTTTATGATGGTGATGGTCATAGTCTGCTTGAGTCTTCAAGTTTATATGTGCAGTTCAGCTCCAGTCCTCCCTCAGTATTCTCAGGGCACTCACTCCAGGACCCTGACTGCACACCAAAGTCCCAGGGGCTCCAGTCCTTCACATAAAGTGGCATAGTGTTTGCATATAACCTGCACATGTCCTCCTGTATTACTTTAAATCATCTCTAGTTAGTTATAGTACCTTAGAAAATGTAAGTACTATGTAAATAGTTTTATGCTGTGTTATTTAGGGAATAATGACAAGAAAAAGAAGTTTGTATAGATTCTGTACAGACAGAAACATCATATGCCTAACATACCACACAGAGCCAGGTGCAGGATTTGCAATGCAGAACCATGAGCACTGGGGGAAGCCTAAAGAGCTGTGAAACGGCTGGAAGCTGAAGCAGGGGTACTGCACAGTGCTCCATTTCTGTGGATTCAGCATAGTGCTTGGCACATGGAAAATTCGTTTGTGTTTTGGAATTTTTTTCCCTAAATATTTTCATTCTGCAGTTGCTTGGACCCATAGACATAAAACCCACAAATATGGAGGGCAAACTATATATAGTAAGTTCCATAAAGTACATGTCATACGCATCTGCTTATTTCTTTCCAACTCATGATTGGAAAACTTGTGATATATTATGGGACCTGGTTCAGAATTTATTACTTATGAAATTAATGCAAAATCAGAAGAAAACACTTTAAATGAATATCATAAGGGCTGTCGCTCAAATGTTATATAGTACATAAATAAATGAGTGTGATTTTCTTTTTGGATTTGGTTGTTTGGTTTCCCTTTCTCTTATGACTTACATCTGCTGTAAATTTAAATGTAAGCAGTGGTGCTTTGAAAGACTTTATAGTATTACATCACCATTTGATTTTACATTTGTATTTAGTATCATAAGGGAGATTAATAAAGTCAAGGTTTTCTATCACATCTTATATTTTTATTGTTAAAAGCTTCATTGGCTAACAGTGGAGTTTGTTAATAAAATATTTGGTTGTCTGATTTTACATGGTGAATGACCACTAGTTCTAAAAACAAAGATGATTTTGGAGTTGATAAAACACTACGTAGAAGCTACAAATGAGTATTTTTAGAATTGAATTTCCCCTATAGCTTTTCAGTGGATCAATTTCATTGACATTCCTTCTTTTCTTTGACATTTGATTGTTGTGACTCTACATTGTTTTAATGATTTATATATTATAATCAAATGGGGATTTTTCATTTTTTGAGACAAGGTCTTGCTATGTAGTCCACGCTGGCCTTGAACTCACTATGTAGCCCAGGCTGACCTCGAACCCATGGCAATTCTTCTACCTCAGAAAAAAAAAATCTCCTACCTCAGCCTGAGTGCTGGGATTACAGGCATAGCACCATGCCCGACTCTCAAGTGATTTTCTTAAATGATTTCTAACCCTGATACATAGGACGAAAGTAGGAAAGCAGACATTTTTCTTGGCATGAAAATTGTCTGCAAAGGGATTAGATTCCTCCCACTCCCCACTACTGGGGATTGAGTCCAGGGGGCTTTACACTGAGCTACATCCCCAGCCATTAGGTTTGGTTTGGTTTTGTTTTTTTTAAACAAGGTCTTGGCCGAGACTACAAAGTCTTGAACTTAGTATGGAGTCCAGACTGGCGTCCAGCTCTCAGTGATCCTCCCACCTTAGTCTCTAGAGTGTTGCAATTATAGGTGTGTATTGTCATGCCTGGCACCCCCAGCCATTTATTCATTCACTCATTCCTAAGGGAGGTTCTCACCAGGCTGGGCTGGAACTTGTGGTCCTCCTCCCTCTGCTTCCCAGCATGCCAGTATTACAGGCACATACACCACCATGACTAAAAAGGGTGTGGGTTTACTTGAGCCAGTGAATTTCTGCCTTTGAGCAGCGTTCATATAATCAGCATAATGAAGAATAACGTAGCTAGCAGAAGGCACCAAGGTATGGCTATCCTTAGTGAGGGGCTGTAGTCAAACAAGGAATCTGGGTATTTCAGGTGTATCCACATAACTCAGGCTATCAGGGAGATGTGCTGAAATGTTTGTGAATCAGCGCTGGGCAGCACAATATACAGTACCACTGAAAGTGTTTTAAGAATTTCCTGCAAATCCTGACTGTGCCAGAATGAAGAAGTAGAAATAAAATAACAAATCCCTATTGATTCTGCATGCAAGTGGTTGGCCAGGTGTATTCCTTAGGGGATTTTCCCCACATGACCACTGTCCCGTAGGATTGCATCGAGCCCTAAACTAATTGCTTCTCAACACTTGTATAGTTGAGAAGTCTGATAATGGCAAGGACATGTTAACTGCTTTTATTTTTATTTTTGTAAGGGATTGAATGCAAGTGTGCTCTACTAGAGCTGCATACCCTGGCTTGTTTTAATTTTTTGTATTGAGATAAGGTCTTGCTAAATTGTCCAGGGATTTAAATTTTGAATTCTCCTCCCTCAGCCTCCCAAGTGCTAGGATTAGAAATGTGTGCCACCACACCCAGCTTTTTTGTTACTGTTTTTAAGTCGACTACTTGTTTCTTTGCTCAGTTTCTTTCAAGTATCCAAGAACTGACAACCTCATTTAAATTTTTAGTCCCTTTTGGTCACAACCAAATATTTCACTTTCTCAATTTTTTTTTTTTTTTGTCATTGTTAATTACTTTTTAGTCACTGTCTTCCCCTCTATTTTGATTTGAGATTCCCCTGAGGTGAATCAGGCCTTTCCTGATAAGATGTTCTTTTTGTTGTTGTTTTTATTGTTTTGAGTCAGGGTATCACTGTGTAATTTAGGCTGGCCTTCAACTCATATGTACCCTAAGCTGGCCTTAAACTCTCAATGATCCTCCTGCCTCAGCCTCTGAAGTGCTGAGATTAGAAGAACACACTAACATGCTTGGCTTTGATGGGATGATCTTAAATATCAGAAATACTACTCTGTACTCTTTTTTGTTGTGTTCTGTTTTCTTTAAGGTATAGAGTACAGATAATTGTTTTATTTATTTATTTTTGATACTAGAGCTTGAACCCAAGGCTTTGTGCATGCCAGCCAAGCACTTTGCTACCTGAGCTATACCTACAGCTCTTTTAATTTTATTTTGAGGCAAAGTGTTGCTAAATTGCCCAATCTAGCCTGGAATTTGGCAGTCCTCCTGCCTCAGCATCTTGAGAGCTGGGATTACAGGTGTGTACCACCACATACAGCTGAATACAGATGCTTCTTGGAAGTGTGTAAGAGGTGAATGCCATTCTAGTGTAGCAATCAAGGCAATATTGGTAATATTCTTCCTAACTATATGTTACAATGATAATATTTACTAAACCAGGCATAGTTGGTACATGCCTGTAATCCCAGAGGCTCATGAGGCTGAGGAGGATCACAAGTTTGAATCCAGCCTAAGCAACTTCATGAGACAGTCTCAAAAAAAGCTTGGGGCTGTAGCTCCGTGAAAAGGCCCTGGGTTCAATCACTGTTATCCTCTTCCTCAAATTAATAGTTACTTGTTTTTATAAACAGTTTTTTTTTCTTAATCACTAGCAGTGTTAATGCCTTTGCTTTCTATTTTCATTTGCTCTAATGTATTGACATTTAATTTCTGCTATATCTTTTGAAATCCACAATTTTTAGAGCCAACTGAAGTTGGCTGGGATGCTCTTTTATATATTTTTGTTGCTTTTGTTTTGGATAAAATAACATTTTACTCTAAAAAATTATCTGTGGTTTGCAGTTTTTTTTTGATCAAGAAAGGGAATAAAAAAGTATTTTTCTGATGTATCTTTTTTGCTTTAAGATAGACCTGTTTATCCTGCCACATAGGGACAGTTTTTTTCTATTTGGATTGAAATAGAAAACTACAGGAGTTACTAACATGTTACCTGTTAAAAGGAAGATGCCATCTATGAAGACTAGTTTATTTCAATGGTTTGTTTTTGTTTTTTGGTTTTGTTTTGTTTGTTTGTTTTTTCAGAAAAGGTCTTGCTATATATATAGTTCAGGCTGACTTTGAACTCATTGTGTATCTTAGGCTGTCCTGGAACTTGAGGTGATTCTCCTGCCTCAGCCTCTGAAGTGCTGAATTATAGGTATGAGCTATCATGCCTGGTTTAAATAGTAATTTAAAAAAGTGAGAGTGGTTGACCCTTTGTCCATCATACTGAACATTACTCAAAAAAATGATAATGCAAAACTAATTTGGAGGAGGAAAAAGGAACTGGTTGTGAAATTTCTGGGAGGCAGGAAGCTTGAGGTGTCAGTATAGTCAGGTTTGGCTTAGGCTGTATGTGGAGACACCATAGGAGCTCCCTGGCTCTCAGGAGACACACATCTGCATTGTAAAAATCTGAGAAGGAGGTGCTGTACTTTGGAGAAGAACTTCAGTTTCTGAGCTTCTGGAGAGAAGTGTAGACTCCCTGAGAGCATGGGGTGTGAGTTCTCCATCTTTGAGCCCAGCGTTGCATTGTACCATGTTTTGTACATGATTGAGTCCAGTGTTGATAAATGGATGATCACATTAAATGTCTTTCTTTCTCAATTGTACTTAGTTTTCTTCTTCTGTAGCACCAACCTGTATTTTAGCTCCACAGAGCTTGCAAAAAGCTTGTATCTTTTATCTAGAGTAGGGATCAGCAAACTGCCATCCATGGAACCAAGTCTGACCTGCTGTCTGTTTTGTATGGCCTAGAAACTATGGTTTTTAAGTAGTTGAATGGAATCACAGAAGATTGTAGCATGAAACGTGAAATTAAATTTTGTGGTTCTTTTTTTTTTTTTTTTTTTGGTTTTTCTCCGGTACCAGGAACCGAACTCACGACCTTGAGCTTGCCAGGCAGGTGCTTTGCCGCTGAGCTAAATCCCCAGCCCCTGAAATTAAATTTTGTTTTCTGTAAATAAAGCTTTATTGGAACAGAGCTACCGTTCTTATCTGTGTACCTATGTCTGGCTGTTTTTGTGCTGCAGTGGCAGAGATGAACAGTTGCTGCAGGGACCATCTGGCCAGCAGGGTGGAAAATAGCATCTAGTCCTCTGAAAAAAGTGTGCCTACCCCTGCCATCCTGATTTAAAGCAGTATATAAGTTCTATTAGTACATAAAGCAACTATGATAGGAGAATCTAGAGCAAAATATTAAGGTACAGTAATATTTATTAAGTTAGGGTTAGCTACTTTTAAAGTAGCTCACACCGTTTAGTGAGAATGCTGTCCAGGAGGGAGGCATTTCCATTCTATAGATGGAAACACTGAGGTATAAAGAGATGCAGAATAATTCGTTTTTGTTTTTTGTTTTTTTTTTTTTTTTGGTTTTCTCCGGTACCGGGAACTGAACTCACGACCTTGCCCTTGCCAGGCAGGCGCTTTGCCGCTGAGCTAAATCCCCAGCCCCGAGGTACAAAGAGATGAACTTGATAAAATTTAAGAGTGGAGTTTGAAATTCAAACAGTCTGACTTGAGCCAATGAACTTCACTGCTATGGTGCAGTATCTTCCCATATAGAACTGTATTACTTGGTAGTTCTAAGTACAGATTGGTTGTCCTTCATAGTACAGTTATCTTCCTGTTGCAGTTGAAGCTGTACATTTTCAATATTTGTATTTAATGTTACAGATCAGTAAATACTTTGATCTGTATTTGAATGAAACAAAATACTGTTAACTTCAAATGTAGCAAGTTCTAAAGCTTTTTGGAGGGTGGGAGTAAATAGGGAAAGAAAAGGAATTTTGTTTAAAAAATTCTCTGGTGTTAGGTAAGGAATTCTGGTGTCACATGTCTGTAATGCACTCACACAAAGGCATAAGCTGATGAGGGGTTGCACGTTAAAAGTACAGTTACCTCACATCTGGAGAATTGATTGTGGGACCCCTGCTGGCACCTGAGGATGCACATGGTTCTTTATGTAAATATTTGCATAGGACCTTTGCACATGCTCTCATATACTTTGTAAGACTTCTGTATATCACAGTAGATACTTCATGTAAATGCTGTAGTGTTGATACTGTATTGTGTGGTAAATAATGATGAGAAAATTGTATGTGTTGACTACAGATGCATTTTTTCCCTGAATTTCATTCTGTTTGGTTGAATCCATGGATATAGAAAGCATGGATACAGAATTTGATTGTTTTTCTGGACGTGGGTAAGGGGTCGATGATTCTGAAGCTTTAGAGAAGATTTACTTTTGTACTTCCAAGTGAGTGTGGAATGAATAAGTTCTTTTCTGTTGAACAAGAGAAAGTTGAAACCATAGTTTGGTTTGGTATTATATGAGCTATCAAAAAATGTGATGTGTTTAAATTTTTAAAAGCTTAATACAGTGAAACACTGACAGTAATTGCTCTGAAAATACTCCCCTTCACTTGGAACATTCTTGTCCCACTGTACTTGCCACATTCTGCAGCCCTTCTGGAAGTCCCGTTTCATGTCTTTAGTTGTGCTGTCATGGCTGCTTAAAGTCCTGAAATGATTAAAAATGTTCACCTTTCATGTTCATGTTGATCGTAGGGAGGAGCCTGAAGTCACATGGTGCTAGATCCGCTGAATAAGACGCATTAACGTACACCGTGATGTTTTTATGACCTGCCCTTCTATTGGCTGGCACTTGGCGGCAGTGTTCACTGTATTTTGATTACACCTTGTAAAGACGCAGAAGAGGACTTCCAGAGCAGTTTCAGAAAGTGGCAAAAATGATAGGACAAGTATGTTTGAAGTAAGGGAGAGTATTTTGAGGGAGATTAAAAGCAAGGGTTTTTTTTTTACTGTAATACATCTTTAAAATTTAAATGCCATATGTTTTTGATCATCTCCTGTAGCATGCTACAACATAGCTGACTGTTATGGTCAGGGTTTATAAGGGAAGCAATTTAATACAACACATATAATTTATAGGATTATTGTATATTATTCACTGAAAGTATCAAATACAAAAGAGTGTGGGAGATCTGTCCACACACTAGAGACACAAAGAAGCACCTGAGGGCCCGGATCCCGTGGCAATGTTCTGCACAAGTGCAGCTGAAGACCTAGAACCCGTGGCAGTGCCCTCCATGAGTCCAGCTGGAGGCCTGAAGCCCACAACAATGCCTCATGCAAGTCTCTATCAAGGGTCTGCACGGGGATGGCCCCAAGGTCAGTGGTGGAAACTGGAGAGTCTGCACCAGCAGGCTGAAGGATCTGCACTGGAACCAGGAATCGATGTTTAAAGTAAGGATCAGAGCTCCTCCAAAAAGAACGACAGCTATCCTCAGCAACAGAGATCCTGAGCTCTTATGATGATGATAACAGCTGAGTTCATATCAGGAAAGCCACCGTGACAGACTTCTCCAGGAGAATCAACAGCTCACCCTCCTCTCCAGTTCTCTTTTTATGTTGTTGGCAGCAGTCTTCAGCTGGATCTTCACACCCAGAACCACGTTGATTCTGTCCAGGTGGGAGTTACAGATTGACTACCAGTTGTCAGTCCCCCACACTGATAATGGCAGAGATGTCAGATTGAACTTTCTTTCCAAATACCCATCCTTGCTGGTTGACTCAACTCCTTTAAATGTGAGTCTTATCTTCCCTTTGCAATATTTCATTGGGACCATGATTATTAGTTACGTAGGCTTGGATCCTTGTAATTACTCATGGTCCCTGCTCTTTTAGCACATGTCCTTGGTTATCTTCCAGTCACAGTAGCCTCACCCTAGTCTGCTTTCATCTGAGCCACCCAACCTGTTCAGCTTTTCTGTCATCTTAGTCCAAATGTGCCATAATAGTATACCACAGATTGGGTAATTTCTGAAGAACATTGATTGCTCACACTTCTGGATACTGGTAATCTCAGTGTCAAGGTCATAGCATCTGACGACAGCTTTTTTGCTCTGTTATAACATGGCTCAGGGCATCACCAGACTAGAGAGTGCAAGAAGGTCCCAGCTCAGGCTTGTCTTCCTCTTGTGAAGCCGTGAATTAATTCATGGAGTCCTGCTCTCATTACCCCATCAACCCTAATTTCCTCCTAAAGACCCCAACACCAGACCATCAGCATGAATATTGGGATTGTTTCCAACACATGAACTGTGGAGGACACATTGGAACCATAGTATTGTTGCCACATGCTTGTAGCAAATCTATAATGTGGATTTGCTTGTTGATCTCAGAAACATTTCTCACAATAAAAACCTCTCTCTTGGCATTTAAGAGCTTCCACAGTTTGGTTTCTTCCTATTTTCCAACTTTTATAGTAGCCATCTGCTCTAGGTTCATTATAACTACCCCCACCGTTTATGTCACACCCACACCACCCTATTTCTGTCCCCAGACTGTCACCCTGTCAAGCTTGTTGCCTTCTTCCCAAACTGTCCTGAACTTTGGAAGCATCTCCCTCTATTTGTGCACTTTTGTCATACTCATTGGGCCTTTAATTTGTGCTGCAAAGATTGATACTTTTTTTCTGCTTTTCCCACCAGAGTAAATTCTTCCAGTACAAGTTCTTACATATTGTATCTCCAAAACCTAATATGTAATGATTGTTTAAAAAGTGATGATAAAATGTGTTCCATCAGCTGAGAACCTTTACCTAAAATTGCAAAGGGTCAAGAGCAGCCTGAGTCCTGACCACTGTCATAGTTTCTGTTTGTGCAGTTAGAAATAGGAGCTGTTGCCTTGGTACTATGCACCATAAATTTTGAGCAGCTCCAACTCTGGCAGAAATGTTTAATCCCTGTCTTTGCTTGTCTTTCCCTCTAGGTGTCAGGAAAAGCAAACAGATAAGTTCTTTCCTCGTAGCTCAGTCTATGCATTGCTGTTAAAGATACCTGCTGTGTGTATCTTTGGTCTTGAGAATGCTCCTTGCTTCCCTTTCCTCTGTCTAGAGCAGTAATTTTTGAAACGTGTTTGCAGAGGTACCCCTGCTACTTTATAAAAAATTAGAATATAGAAAGAAACTACTCCATTGCACATTTAAAACTTCCTAAATTTCAATATCCACAGAAAAGAAAATCCAGTTTAGTATAAACACTGACATTTTAAAACAAAACTTACATCAAATACCATAGAAATTAATTGTCATCCATATAGAAAATGTGTAAGGATATTTAAAATTTTACATCTTCCCCTTTTCTTAAATCTCATATTTTCATTGCAGTTTCCCACAATTTTATTCTAGTACAGCTATCTTCACTATAATGCCTATGTGAGATTATGAAATTTTGATTTGTGAAAATGTGGGGTCATTGCAAAAGGTGTGTTTTTCTTTGGAGGCAATGTTGAGACAGTGTCTTCCTATGGAGTTCAGGCTGGCCTTGAACACACCGAGTAGCCCATGCTGCCCTTGCAGTGATCTTTTTGTCTCAGCCTCCTGAATGCTGGGATTACAGCATATGCATCCATGGCTGGCCAGAAAGTATGTTTTGTATTGTACCATTACACAAAGGGCAAAAGTATGTGGCATAACATACTGTACAAAACTGGGCATGGTAGAGCATGTCTATAATCCCAGCACTCCGGATGCTGAGTCAGGAGGATCACCAGAAGTTTAAGGGCAGCCAGGCTACGTAGTGAGTTCAAGGCCAGCCTGAACTACATAGTGAGACATGTCTTAAACAAACAAAACAAAAAAACCACCCACAAAAAATAACTGTACAGATTCTTGTGATGTCCACAAGGTAATCACTCTCTAAACACTAACACTGCTTCCAACCCCAGAGAAGCTTACTTCAGCTCTAGTGTTTGAGAATATGATGCTGGGTTAGAGGGGCAAACTCCATTAGGTTCAATTTTTATATTACGGTTTGTTGTAGAATTTTATCATATAATTTTATGCTTAAGCATGATGTTGATTACACTAGATACTATACATTTTTGCAATAGAAGTGTATACATTAACTTTTTTATTGTGACTAAGGCTTTTTTGTTTCTCCTATATTGTTATTAAAATTCTATATAATGAGTCAAAATATATTAAAGTTTTTGATACTTATAGAATGAAATATGACGTTGCTAGAATGAGAGGGTCCATTATCAATTGTACTTCTATTTTTAATTTCTGTGTAAATACTGAAAGTGGTCACTACATAGGAAAGCGTGGAAGTAATTTTATTAAATCAGTTTTTTAATGGACTAAGATCACTGTGATCTGTCTTCAAAAGTGATTTCTAAAAAAAGTCATCTGTTCACTGATAGCATGGTTAGTGGACACTGCTTGCTGAAACACAGAGTTAGAAGTTACCTGACATTTGGAGGTGTTTGATACTTAGAATTATTTGTTCTCCCTTTGGGGATGCAAACCCAGATGCTTTACTAAGACTATTGGGTGATTTTTTTTTTTTTTTTTGACAAGACAGCATGAATTTTTATTTTGTTAATACCTGCACCAGGGTTATGTTTCTTAGCATTGCCTTTCCCGAATATTTCCACAAAGGCATGAATCATAAGAGATATTTTGCATGAAATTTGGGACCTGGAGGTGAAGCAATGGGCGCATTTTTGTTCTCAGCATACTCACAAGGTTCACTCGGGTGGCAGATGCTATGTCAGTTCACTGCAGCCTGCAGCTCAGCAGTTCTTGCTTCAGCTTCTCTGAGCCCTGGACCAGATCACTTCAGCTGCGTTCATCACTGTGCATGAGGTCATCTTTGCAGAGTCCGAGGTATCTTACTTTCCTCACCTGTGGCAGTGCTTCCTTTCTGTTTCACTCTCCAGGGCAAGACACAAAAACAGCCGCGCCATATAAACTGTTCAGCCAGCTCACAGGACTGCAGGATGGCAAATCCATATAATAAGTCTTTCTCCCCCTCCACAGGTTATAACTGAGGCTTTGCCAGGGCCTCACCACAGCTGCATGCCCTAATAAGTCTCCTTGTGAAAGTTTATCTTCAGTGGTTGTGCTTCTCTGATTGAATCCTGACTGATATCCTCTGATTTAGGACAATAACTGTACTATAGTATGGGCAGGGGGGATATTTTCTCAAAGGTGCTGTGCTGAGTCATCTGGATTTTCTTATGGTGGAAAAAATGAATTCTAAGTATCACAAATCAATTCCAAAGGGATTTTAGATTTAACATTTCATACACACACCCCAACTGAACTACTTTGAAACTGAATACATACATTCATCACAAAACATAAAGAAAATCTAAAGCAAACCACACAGAAGACAACTGGAAAGTAATTATCAGCATCCAAAATTTACAGTGAAGTCCTACCCATCAATAAGGAAAAAAGGGCAACAGTGCAGTAGAAATATGGACAAACAATAATTTTAAATTTGAATAATTTCTTCAGAAGAGAATATCCTCATGTCATAAGCATATGAAAATATGCTTGATTTCTTCAGACATCTGGAAAAATGAAAATTCAAGCCACAAAGAGATACCCTTACACATATACTGATAGTCAAAATTGAAAAAGTCAAATAAAATGAAATTTTGGTAAAGATGTTGAGCAACTTGAACTTTCTTTGAATGCTGCTCAGATTTAAATGGTGAAACTATTTTGGAATTCTGGTAGAATCTACAAAATCTAAACATATGTATGCCTTGTGATTCAGCCATTCCATTCCTGTGTACTTTGCAGAAACTCATAGATATATATAAATCAAATGACATATATAAGAATTGTCACTATTTCTAGTAGCCACAAACTTAAAAACAACTCAAATGTGTATCAAAGTGGAATAAATTTCTGTTATAGCATACATGGAATTATGTAGAAGAATGAAATTAAATAAAGTACAACTTCATGTAACCAAATAGACACATGAACATCATGAATTGCTTACAAAATGTCAGTTAAAGTAGAGAACCTATTTTATGACTCCATTTATATAAAGTTCACAAACAGGAGGAAAAGCAGGGAACTAATTAGTGGAAGAAAACATGGGAACTGGAGGGCTAATACTCAATTTCTTTATATGATTACTGGTTTCATATATGTATGCAGTATGTAAAAATCAAGGGGTGTGCTTAGAATTTATGTGCTTTTATGTATGTATACTATACGGTAAAAGTTTATATTTAAAAATGACACATCTGTTGGACAAAATTATAGGTCATTGCTCTCTCTGATGTCAGAAATCTAGAGCTTACAGAGCCAGGAAAACTGTAATGTATTGAGTACACTTTCCATAATCTAAAATAGTACGATATATCTTATACCATTTGGGCTGTTGTAACAGAATATCATAGACGGAATAGCTTGTAAACGAGAGAAATTTATGTCTCACAGTTCTGGAGGTTGGAAAGCCCAAGACCAAGTCACCAGCATTTTCAACATGTAGTGGGGTCACATTTCCTCACTCATGGACAGGCATCTTCTCACTGTGCCCTCATGTTTGAAGGGGTGAATATCGAGTGCAACCTGTTACAGTTTATTCAGGAAGCAAGTAAGTTGGTAAAAAAAAAGCAAGATAATCTTTCAATAAACTTGTGTTCATATAGTGAACCAAGACATTTGGTGTTTGGTAGAATTAGGAAGGGAATAGCATGAACTTATTAAGATCAGACTTTTCTTATGTTGCCAAAAACTAGCAGCTAGAATCTAGTTTTGTTTTTGCTAATAGATGGTCGTAAATAATTTCATAAGAATTAAGATGATATTTATACTGGATTATGTATTTCATGATTATAAAAGGTTTTGTATCTATAGGCTTTATTCTGTGCATTATTAAAATTTTGGTATTCGGGGGCTGGGGATTTAGCTCAGCGGCAAAGCGCCTGCCTGGCAAGCGCAAGGTCGTGAGTTCGGTTCCCGGTACCGGAGAAAAACCAAAAAAAAAAAAAAAAAAATTTTGGTATTCCTGAAAAACACTTCAAGTTAGGGTTAAAATAACCAACCTAACTAAAATAGTCTTGTTGCTCAGCGGCATAAGTGCTTGTCCGGCAAGTCGGAGGTCATGAGTTCGATTCCCGGTACAAAAAAAAAGTTTAAAATAGTCTTGTTTTGACTATCTGAAAGTACTTTTAGTCAGACATTGTTTTAAGGGTGAGTCTGTAAATAGTTGAAAGCTTCAGGGCAACGTCGTATGTGACATTCAGTATCTCTTGCTTGCTGTCTTGCTGTCTTGCTGTCTTGCTGTCTTGCTGTCTTGCCGGTGGACTTTCCATCAGGAGTGATGCCTTTATTTCTTGGCAGGAATCTTGGGAGACAGAAGTGGCCAATTTGTTAACTAAAAATTGTCAGTAGTTCCACTTTCCGACATATCCAAATTTCGAACATCCTAACAAGTCCCCAGATATCTCTGTTTCTGAGTCTCCTTAACAGAAGTTTAAATCAGGGAAACACCCTGAGGCCCTAAGATGTACTGAGGGAACGTGCCAGGAGGGCCCTACTTTTGTACCCTGTGGACTCGAGGGCCTCAGGACAGGACAGCCTAAAGTTGGGGAGGTGCAAGCATGCTTTGGATCTGTAGTGGGGAAGAAATGGGATGCAACATTTTTGTTTTCAGGAGGCCTGGTTTTAGGAAATCCTATACTGTATATGAAGATGAGGATGTAGAGGGAGATCCCTTTCAAGCTGCCCTCATTCAGAGACCCTTTAGAAGGTATTGAGGTATCCCTGGTTAGACATACCCTATGTGAAAACCTCTGATTCAGAGTGTTGATGTTTTCTATCCTTTTTTTGTATGTCCATGAAATGTTTTCATTGTTGTTCCAATGTGCTCTCTTTTTTGTGGGTTCACATTTGATAAACGTTTATTTAGGACTTCCTTAGTGAGCATTAAGAAAAGTGGGTTAACCTTTTGTAAGGCAGTGTAACACAAACCTGTCTCTGCCTCATTAACGTTCTAAGGCCTATCCATCAGCCAGCCAACACCAAGCCTTCTGAGTTCCTGCTCTTTCCTGATGATGTCAGGAGCCCCTCGTTAGCACCCGTCCCAGCTCAGGCTGGTGTTACTCAGGCCTGAACAGTGCTGAACTGGCACATGTTCAGGGTGTAGTGCGGTGCAAGAGTGTTCGGTACAGACAGCTGACCCGGGGCCCCTGACCGCAGATGCGTGAAGAGCATAGTGAGCAGAGCGACTTCGGCTTTTGTTCATTCTGTGTGCAAAGTGAGAGAAATGTGGAAACTCCAAACAGTAACTTAGTGTTGATTTGGGAAATTTGGGGAAGACAGGTGAAAAGCAATAAGTAAGCCTTCATCAATAAAACTTAACATTAAATCCTACATTGCTAACCATAGGCAACTCCTTTGTGTCCTGCGTGGTGATTGAAGGGGCAAGAAGAAAGGGAAGCTTTTTAAAATTAGCAAAGCATCAGTTTAACAATTTAAAACATTCTTAGGCAGTTCTTGGCTCAAATTTATGAATTGATGGGTGTAATAGGAATCTTATGTTGCTTTATAAGCCAGTTTTGTTTTGTTTTTTGAGAAAGATTAAGAGGGTACGTAATACAGCCACATTTTTTTTTAATGGCCCTATTATTTAAAGCCACTTCTACACTTTTTTTTTTAGTCTTTTTGAGACAGGGTCTCACTGTGCAGTTCAGGCTGGCCTCAAGCTCACTTTGTAGCCTAGGCTGGTCTCAAACTCACAACAATCCTCCTGCCTCCGCCTCCTCCCAAGTGCTGGGATTACAGGCATGCGCCACCGCACCTGGTTCTCCTATGTTCTTTTTAAGCATCAGATTTAGAGAGAAAATTCACTACTAATCAAAGTAGAAGCAAATAGTATCAGATTAGCATTAAGAGTTTCTTAAGAGGTAGAGAAATCTTTATACAAAAAAAAGAGGGAGAACTTGGTGTCTGTATAAGCAGAATGCCTCATCCAGGGTTTCTTTCCCTAAGCTTATGCCTCACCTGGCTGTGCTTTCTTACACACAGCTAGCACCTCCCTGCAAAAGATTCTTAAAGTCTACTGCCCTGATCTCTCTTTTGAGATCCAGATGTTCTCCATTTGCTTCCTGGCCATTTCATGGGCGTCACCAGCATCTTAAATTTAATACATTAAGAAACACATGCAATTCCTTCACCTCCTACCCCTTGTACTGCACAACACACAGCTTACACTTCTGCCATCTGAGTGAAGTGCGCATCCTCACATTCATCACTGTGCTGATCTGCCGGCTCCCTGCTCTTTGCAGATGCTTATGCTTCATTTGCCACACTGCAGGCTTGTGGTGGCTTTCTGCCATTGGAGGGAACCTGTGCGATTAACCTTCCATCTAGAATGAAGGTTTGCTAACAAACGAAGCTGTGAGCAACTGTTATGCTTTCAGGAGGCGCTACCTGAGCCTGCTTGAATCAATCTTCCCTGTATTCCCAAATGTAGAGTCATTTATCACCCTGCTGCAAGCTCTCTTCAAAGCTCTAGCCCTGGAGGAAAAAGTCTTGTCTGCGCTTCCTTGCATTTTCGTTTGTTGGTATGTCTTAAGCGCATCTTTGAACTCTGCAGAGTATGGAGGCGATGCATAATTCTGATTAATTTTTAAAATTTTATTTCTACTTCTCCACTTATAATTGATGCAAACCATTCCTGATAGCCCTTAGGCCCCTGTGTTTTAAGACTTCCTCCTTTGAGACGAGCAGCAAATGCCTTCCTGTGCAGCCTAGTCAGATATGCAAGTCATATACCTGGGAAAACCTGTGTGTTCAGTGCGCGCGCGCACACACACACACACACACACGCGCACACACACGCACACACACCCACCCCCGGGTCCAAGCCAGACTTCGTGAACTATTATGATTCAATTGTGAATACTCACACAGCACTGTGGCTGACCCTCATCCTCTGGGCTCAGTACAACCCTTTGCACATTCTTAGACCCTCCTGTTTAGGGCCACATCTAGAACAAACCACAGAGAAAGTTGGGGTCCTTGGAGTTCAGGAAGGTCTTGTGGAAAATGAGGAGGACTGTGAAGAAATTTTTTAGCAGCTATGGTAGGAATACGAGATAGAAGTGGCCTAGGCTTGCGTTTTGTTAGAAACTTAAACAGATACCTCTAGAAAGTCATTGTGTATTTGATAATGCATAAGAGAGATTTCAGCTCTTTTGGAAGCTTTTTCTCTTTACAAGTTGATTCCAGTGACACAAACATACTTATGTTGTTTATATTCAACCAAGAAGTGAATATGTGTTGAATATTTTATGCTAATTGAGAAAAGGCACCCACAGGAAAGATAGCTACCGATGAAAAGTAAATTTCTAAAGGGGACTAAAACTCAGCATAGTGTTTAAGAGTGGAAAGTTGGAGCCAGATCTAGGTTTAGTGTTTTTTTCCGGCATGTACTGGTGGTGTGGCCTCAGCAAGCTCCTTAAGCTTTCTGAACACCCAATTTTGCTTACAGAAATGTATAGTATTGTAGCAGTTAAATGAGATAACATCTGAATCATGCCTCGTGAATTACTGCTGAGTTACCTGGAGTATTTTAGAGTAGAACACAAATAAGGAAGAGAAGTCATTGCTGTGCTAAAGGATGTCCTAATTAGAAAGGCACATTAGACTCAGGGTTATAGGTCTAGAGCTTCTTAAATTTGATTGGGGAATGAATGATCTCAGCTTCTGGAATGATATTAAGGTTATTGATGAAAGCAAAGTGACTTTGGCTATGGAGTAAGGGGAAAGTGAGGGACAGGAAGAAAACCAGAGAGTAGGTGAGCAGCACATCATTACAGGAAAGAGGTAGAAGGAGAGTTCATGCTGGCCCTCATACAAATAGATTTAGTTACCAGATTGGCAGCCCCCTATCATTAAGTGGGGATGATAGAGAAGTGATTGCAATCTGTGAAATGGGCCTTCTAGGAAAAGGAGCAAAGACAAATGGGCTAGGAAGTCAAGGCTTCTTTTAAGTGCAAACACAAACTAAGTCTCAAATAACCAACAGCCATTAGAAAAAGAGGTAACAGTTCATCAGATGGCAGAAACAGCATATTTAAGAAATCAAAATGTGGGAGCATGGCACACAGCTTGATTCTCTAAGATGGTGTTTTCCCAGACCCCCAACAACCGCCTCTGCTCAGCCGACGCTGAGCCAGATTTCACATGTTGAGAACTGTTTCTGAGTCTTATCTGAGTCTAAGCCATGAAGTCTTTAAGCATAGTAAATATTTGATCCAACTCTGAGCTGGCTTCCAGATTCCCACTAGACTGGTTTTGTAGTAAGGGATATACAGAGTAAGAGTCACCACTCAATATATTTGCGCTGGAATGAATTGCTTATGCCAGCATTATGGTAATAGTCTCCACAAACAGTAGGCAGCTTAAAAGACTGTCTCACTAGACCTTAGTGGAAAGTTTATGGATACAATGGCTCTCAAATCTAATTTTCAATCATCAGAGTCTCTTGAGGAATTTTTCTTTCCAGTACAGAGTATCAAACTCAGGGGCTCTACCACTGAGCTACATCCCCTGCTCTCTTCATTTTTTATTTTGAGGCAAAGTCTTACCGAGCTGCTCTGGTGAGCCTCAAAGTTATGATCCTCCTGCCACAGCCTTTGAAGTAGCTGAGATTATAGGTGTGTGCCACTGTGCTGGCTTCTCAAGGAATTTTAGTGCAAAAACCTCCAGCCCTACCTTTAGAGATTATAGAATAAGACCTGGGTCTGTACTTATAAAAAGAAAAGTCTCCCACACATGAATTTAAATCATCAGCCAGATCTGGAAACCTTGGTTAAGGAGACAGCCAACAAACAGGCCATCATCTTTGCCAAAGGCCATCGGCCATTGCTGATGGAGTCTGACCAATCATATTCTTTGCCCAAGAATTTAAGACACTAGTCATTCTCAGCGTATCTCCTGAGTGAAAGTGATGAGTGTTGCTCTCTGAGTGACAGTGACACTTCTTCTTGCAGACAGGCTGTAAAAGCAAGTTAGAGAGAGAGAGAGAGAGACAGAGAGAGAGAGAGACAGAGAGAGAGAGAGAGAGAGAGAGAGACAGAGAGAGAGAGAGAGAGAGAGACAGAGAGAGGGCATACATGCAAGGTTATAGAGATCAGATGTGGCAGAGATACCCTGGCAGCTCTCCAGGACCTGGTGCCTTCCTGAAGCCTCTCCTGGCTTCCATGAGATACTCCTTTATCCTTATAATACATTCTTCTCTATGGCTAAGGCTGACACAAGCTGGCTTCTGTTACTTGCAATTAAAGAGCCAAGTACTACGATCCTTACTAAAATAGCATCCTTAAAGAACAATCATGACATACACTTTAAGCACACCATGGTATGGGATATCAGCTTTCTTCCCAAATAGGTCTAGAAATTAGCTCTTTCTCAGGGGAGGAGAAAACAAAACACTATCATTGCTGAGTAGTTTCTGCAGCTATTAACTTGGTATAAAGACTACTCCATTATGAGAAAAAGAAATTAAAGGCACTTTATTGATCAGAAGAAATGAAAGGAAGCAATGGGAGCTACACACGTGTAAGTGAGGCTCCAGTCAGCCTCCCCATGGGAGAGGAAGTGGAGCCAATTGTGTGGCATCGATGACTTTGGAGACAGAGCCAGCTTCATGCTGATTTCAATCTGTACCTTCTGCTTCACCTTCTGAATCCGCCCAGGCTGGCAGAGGTGGCTAAACTGAGCTGGGGGTTTTGATTGGTTGGGTTTAGCTTACGGCAGAAACAATCAACGCTGCCTAAGAAACAAATAGAGCACAGCTGTTCCCAGATGGAAAAGCAGGCAGTCATCCTTCCCCAAAAGCAGTGATCCTTGCCAAGCCAGGGTGCCCATAGGGTCTTCCCACATAGAGTACTTTAATATTCTGCTCTTGAACTGGAAACACACTCAGGCCACTGGCCACCACCACACATCTAAAAACCACATGGAGACATTCATCCAGCCAGGGGTTTAGGAGCCTATAGCAGCATTTTCTGGGAAGGTTGGTGAGCTCTATTAGTGGCTGCTTTTTCCCGTAATAAGCCTGAGGTCCATGATGGCACCTGGGCCAAGTCAGCCTGCCCTTCTTGCTCCTGTGGGGCTGGCAGATGCTTGCCACTAGAAGAGAGAAAAAAATGAGCCACTGCAGTTTTGAGACAGAAAGAGCCACATGAAAAAGTCATACTGAGACCATTGTCATTATGTCCCAAGTCATGGATCTTAAGAATCGTTTCTCAGGAACTACCAGGGTTCTGTAGTGCACTCTGAGAAAGGAAATGGGGGCTGCATCTACTTCCAGCTCTGAGCTTCCAGCAGAGCAGCCCTGCCTTTACATGTTAACTGGCTTCCATCTTTTTATTTGAAGAATGGGTTTATAACTACTGGGCTGATAGCCCATGTGTTTGTACACATGCTCGTGCTTATGCATGCACCCACAGCACCATGCTGGGTGCTTTAGATGCTTCCTTCAAACAAATCCAAAAAGGGATTCTATTATCCCATAGCACAGCTGGGGAAATGCAAGTCAGGCGTGTTGTTCATGGTCACAAAGCTGGTATATGGGAGAGCTAGGAATTTTATACACATGCCCCTTATTTGGGAGCTGTAACTGGCAGTGCCCTCTGGGAAGGACCATGAAGAAATCCAGAAGTGAGAGGGAAAAAAAGCTCTGCCTTTCTTAAACACAGCTGCTCTCAACCTTGCCTGCACCTTGGAGTCCCCAGGATGTGGGTACCCAGGGCCATGCTCTCCCCTCTGACATGTGGGTCTCATCAACCTGGAGAGCAGGCTGTGCACAGGGGATTTATTTCTAAAACACTGAGAGGCACTGCACTGGAGAAGCCATGAAGGGAACTCAATAATTGGAATTACGTGTCAGTGCTGATTTCAGATGGCAAAGGTAGGAGTTCTCTTCTGCAAATTACTCAAGTGATCCTGTAAAAAGTGTCTGTTAAGAAGAGAGAAAGCCAGCGAAATTCTTCAGCTTTGGTGGAAGGTGGAGAAAACATTTTCTTTCCCCTATCTCGCCCAGGTTTAGGTAGAGTGAAATGCTTTTCAGATATGAACTTTTGGTGGGGCGGACATGGAGAGCAACTAGTGTGTGGAGAGGGCAAAGAAGGGCATGAAAAAATGATCCGGGGAAATCAGGCCCTGCTGTCTGAGTCCGTTCTTCAGGCAGGCAGTCTGGGACTAGGATGGGTGAGGTTCATGAGTTGCTCCCCTCAGGTGCAAAATTTCAGGGAATACAACAAAACTCAGAAGTGATATTTTAGCGCCATTTTATAAAAAGGCAAAATGAGCTGGGCATGGTGGGTCATGACAACAAACCCGGCACTCAGAAGGCTGAGGCAGGAAGACTCCTGTACTAGCCATCCCCAAATGTCCATGTTTTCATATACCAGAGCTTCACAGCAACCTCTGTTGCTCTACTTATTAAGTACAACTTGTTTTCAGATATGAGTACAAATCTCTGGTAAAGTGTGCACAAGGCCCTGAGTCCAATTCAATCTCCCTGCACCCTCCCAATCAAAATTAATGCCAAAACATTCACTTCAAATGAAGATGGTGTTATGGTTTGTGTCTGCATATCTCCCCAAATTCTCATGCAGTCATGGGGCGGACTTCTAGATTTTTGATTGATCCATAGTCCAATGCTGGGATTATGGGTGTGAGTGTGACACCTGCCCCTGGGGCGGATAGTTTGCATACAATGTAAGGGAGGGAAAGAGGCTACTTGCCGCTGCTCCCCCATTGCTCTTGCTTTTGTTGCCATCATGAACAGTTGCCCTCTGCCAGGTGCCACTCTGCCTTGGAGCCAGCTGAGTATGGACTGAAACCTCCACAGACTGTGAGCTAAATAAACCTTTCCTCCCTTAATTTTGGGTGTCAGATATTTTGTCTCTGTAATGAGAGAGAGGTAACCAAGACAGATGAGATCCAATCCAATACCTGCAGCCCTAATTTTGATTTTTAAAAATGTTGTATTGAGGGGTTGGGGATTTAGCTCATCAGCAGAGTGATTGCCTACTAAGCACAAGGCCCTGGGTTTGGTCCTCAACACCAAAAAATAAAAAAAAATTAAAAAATTTAAAAATATTGTATTGAAGTATCATTTTTCTTAAATTCTGAGCCTCAACTGAGTTGCAATAAACGGCATTTTTTTTTTTTTGACTCATTGGTTCCTTCTGGATTGAAGGAGGGGAACATAACAGAAGCAAGCCCTTTGTGAAGCAGCAGAATATTGTGTTTCTCAAAGGCCTGATGGGGCTTCCTGCATCAGAGGGAACACTGCAACAAAGAGATAAACTATGGTGCACAGTGGGCCGGTGAGGAGACAGGAGGGGAAGCCGTCTGCACCCGACTGTCCACCACATGTTACTCACCCTTACCTCAGTCAGTCAACCTGCTTCATCTTCAGGAACTCCCTCAGCAGTAAAATAGAGCTGCTAACTCGCTCCTCACAGGAGTGGTTAAGGACAAATGAAGTAGCATAGATGATAGATGATAGACAGAGAGAGAGAGAGAGAGAGAGAGAGAGAGAGAGAGAGAGAGATGATAGATAGATAATACATAGATAGTAGATAGATAGTACATAGATGGTAGATACCACTTGGCACATGCCTGGTATAACGTCAGGTTGTGTCACATTACTATTACATTGTGTAAGTGTGTTCTAGAAGCTTTGCCTTTCTATCTCAGTCTGGTTTTGAAACACGTCCCTGCTCACCAATAACTCACCACAGAGGAGGCTGAAACAATCAGTGGGTTGCTTACTAGTACATCTGGGAAACTGTTACTTAAATGGCACAGGGATCAGAAGGAATGGAAGCCTGGGTTCTGGTCTCAGCTTTAGAAAGCTGTTTTGGGGTGCACTTAGGTATATTCATTCACATCTCCAGGCCCCTTTTTTCTTCCTTAAAGAATGAAAATAATAATACCATCTTCCTCTTGCTCTCCGTCCAAGGGGTCATGGTGCAAAATGACACACAAACACTTAGATGGAAATAAGCTTTGTGAAGAAGGTGTGTTCTGGTCTGGATCTAGGATGTCTCCCTAAAAGCTCATGTGTTCCAAGGTTGGGCTTTTGGATATCGGGGCACTGTGCTCATCAGTGGCTTGCCCACTGTAGAGTGCAGAGCTGACTGTGCTGCTGGAGATGGGGTCTGGTTGAAAGAGGCAGATCAAAGAAGAGGGGCTGGGGCGGGACCCGCAGGGTGTAGCTCCCCGTGTGGCTCCTCCTCTGTTCCCTGGCTGCCACGGCAAGGGCAGCTGTCCTCCTCCCAGGCCCTCCTACTACGCTGTTTCTGCCTTAGAGCCAGCCAAGCATGAACCAAGACCACGTGCCAAGATGAGCCTTTGCTGCTTTGCACTGTGGGTGTCAGGTATTTTGTCCTAGCAATGGATGGGGAAGTGACTAAGACAAGCTGTAAACTTAGTATGCCCACTTCTCTGGGCTGGTTCACCTGGTTCTCACACTGAACTTTAATACTTCTTGGAGGTGGATTATTTATGTAGGGTTTTAAAATAATAGAAGTAGTTAATAGTAACCTACTTGGGCTACGGAATGAACTACAGTATCTATTATTTGCTAAGTATTGCTTTTTTTTTTTTTTTTACTAAATATTTATTCTAACTTATAAGGGTAGACTAAAGGACAATCTGTTGAAGACCAAAATATTTTCTTAGACTTGCTGATGGAGTAAAAAACAACGTGAGCTCTCCTGAAGCCGCGCACACGATGCGGATGCTGGTGTCGAACTGCCTAAGCGCAGGTGCCTCCCAGAGCCCGGCCCCGAGCTGCGTCAGGAGAGCTTGTCGTCCTGGCAGTTGGTGGCTCAGTGCCCAAACATCTCACAGATCTCACAGTAGGGCCGCTCCTTACTCCGGCTGCCTTGGTGCGTGGAGTGGGGCGGGTCCTCGGAGATCTGCGCCTGCGTGGGGCAGTCCTCTGCGTCCTGAAGATCTAAGCAGTCACAGATGTCGCAAAAGAGCAGGGGTTTCTTTTTGGACTGCTTCTCCTGATCATCACTGTCGTAACTGTTCAGGTTGTCCCGGTTGCCCTTGAGGGCTGCTTCAGACATCATCTCCACCTTCATCTTGAGTCCTGATTCTTCCTCTGAAGGTTCGAGTTTAGGAAATCAGTCTGACTCTCTTGGGGCTCTCTCGTCCTCTTCCACTTGCATATCGGTACTACCTGAGGAGCTGCTGAGCTGCCTCCTGTTTTCCTTGAGTTGAAGCTCCCAGTTCTTTACCCTGAGCTCAAGCTTCACCTTATCAGACTCCAGAGTCTGAACAACTGAATGCAAGGACTTGGCAGAAGCGCTCTCCTCCCTGAGCACAGTGACCTCACTCCTCAGCTTCTCCAGCTCTGCGTCCTTCTCTGTGACCAAGGCGCTAGTGACACTGATGGATTTCTGCGAGGAAGCTTTCTCTTCATGTACTCTTTTATGTACTCAGATTCTCTTTTTTTCATTTCTAACAACTGACTGTTGAGTACAGATCTCTCTTCTTCCAGCTTTTGATGACTTGTGACCTCGTCCGTGCTTCTCCCTGGCTCCTCGGCAAGTTTGTCGTTCTCTTCCTGCAATGCCAAAAGCTGCTGAGACTTCCGAGCTGCCGCCTGCTTTAGGGTTTTTATTTCTTTCCTGAATTCTGCTATTTTTGATTCTCTACAGTCAGAAGGTCTTTGGATTTGTTCAGCTCCTCCACATTATTCAAGTGGTTCTCTTCGAGTGCGTCCAACTCGTTCTGCAGTTTTGCATTTGTTTACTTCCTGTCCTCTAAGGAAGCCAGAGTCTCTGTCTTCTCTTTGGTCATCTCTTCATGATCTGCACGGCATCTTCTGCAGTCTGAGCCGCTGTGAATGAATGAAGAGTCATGAAGAGTCTCAAGCTCTCTAATTTTATGGGTAAGTTTGCTCTTGTCTTTCCTCAAAGTACGGTTTTCACTTCGAGCTTCTAGGAGATTGGCTGAAATGTGGCTGTTGGTTTTGGCCAGCTGGCTAATCTCTTTCTGGAGGATGAAGTCGCTTTCTTCCAGCTTTTCTTTCTCCTTCAAGAGCTCCTCCCCTCCCAGGGTCATTTCTCTTTTCTTATCCAGGAAGTTCTTGTTGTCTTGCATGACCTCGGCTCACTAGGCCACAGTCACTTCGTGCTTCAGCCGGAGGTCATCCAGGATCTTGGTGAGGCAGCTGTGCAGTTCCTGCAGTTCCAACTTGGCCTTGGACGAGGTGGCAAAATCATTTTTCAGGGTCTCTATTTTGGCAGCGAGTTGAGCCATTTCTACACTCAAGAGCTCTTTTAAAAATATGGAACGCTTCACAAATTTGCATGTCATCCTTGCGCAGGGGCCATGCTAATCTTCTCTGTATCATTCCAATTTTAGTATATGTGCTGCCGAAGTGAGCACTAAGTATTGTTTTAAGTAGCTAGGAAGGATGTTAGTTCTGGTGTTAGCTATCTTATTTTTTGCAGAGAATTGGTGGTACTTTTAAGAAGCCTGACTAGGGGAAGTGTCTCCCTGCTGATCAAGCCTAGAATTATGTACTTCTTTTCTTTTCCTGAGTTTGTATACTGTATTTTGATATTTGTAAGTGTTCCATATAGTTACACATTCTTTCTGTGTATTTGAATAATCGCTTCTTTTTTGCTCAAGGACTCGTTCATGAGAATTTCAGCCTTCCTGATTGTAATTGCTTAAAATTCAAACCACAAAAAGCAGAGTCATTTCCCAGCCATTGTGAGAGAGCGCGAATGGTGTAATGATTGAGAGCAGGACTCACTAAATAAATGGGCTGCCTCTGTTAAATAAGGCCTCAACAGCCTCATTCTCACAGGGCTTAAATGAGAAATGAAAGATTAATGTTTATAAAGTGCTTAAAATAGTGTCTAGTGAATAGCAACTACTCGATAAATGCCAACCATTATTGCATTGACCCCATTTGTGTTGGCTTTTATCACACTGACCTCTACGCAGTGCTGAAACTTGAAGCCTATCCATGAGAGACAGTTCTTGGCAATGTTTTGTTTCTCTTTGGCTTCTATTTCTCTGCCTTCTTCCTCTTTTTAGTCTGTCAGTGGGGGCGGTTTTACAGACAGAACACTTCTAGCAAGTCTTATCCTCCTGGCTCATAATACTAAGCATGTCTGTCCTTCCCAACTCCACCTCCCATCATCCCACTGGTGGTGGCCACTGACAGTTCTCTCCCCATGCAGTCCCGAGCCACCAGCGATGGTCTGCAGTAGCACTTTGTTAACTACTCATCCCGCGTTGATATTTGGTTGACATCATTAGCATTCAGTCATTTATGATATTTAAGCTAAATCATTTTTGTAAAAATGAAATCATTTGTACTTGTACCTGAAAACAAATTGTGCTTGATAAGTGTAGCAACAGAGATTGTTGTGAAGTTCTGGTGTCTCAGACACGGACGTTTGGGGCTGGCTGGCACACATTGATGGCGGTAGAAGGACAACATCACGATGGATGTTGGAAAAAGATTTATCTACTTTTTTGTTATGGGGACGCTGCTGGCAGAATTTCTTCAGGGCACAAACAACAGGTCATGACCTTGCTCCTCATGTTAACTCTGCACAGGGAGATGTGTTGGACCTAAGATGCAGCCTTTTAAAAAACACAGTGTCACAGTAACTTGTTTCATGTCTATTAGTTATTTTTATATTTTAAAATTAGAAAATAATAATCTAATATTCTTACTCCTCTTCTACTCTGTCTTGTAGAGGTGACTACAATGCTATCCATAGTTTGCACAAACACATGTTCAAGATTTAAGTGTTCACTGAAAGAGAATATCTTTAAACATTTTGATTAGTACATGTTTTCAGTATATAATGAATGCATTCATCATGAGGAGATGGTACATGAACATAACACATGCTAATTCTTTTTACATCCTCTTCCCTTCCCTTCTGAATGTGGTTTTTTCCAACCCTACCCTCAGGTCCACTTCCTCCATCTCTTTTTTCCTCCTCCTGTCTTTTATCTTGCTCTTTATTTATATTTTGAGTTTCCCATGTTAGAGAAACCATGTGATATGTAAGCTTGTATGTCTGATTTATTTCACTTAACATTATGGTCTCAAGGTGCATTTATTTTCCTACAAATTACTCAAGTTTATCCTTCTGTATGGTCAAGTAATACCCCTTATGTATAAATACTACATTTTCTTTATTCACTCATCTGTTGATGGACATATAGGCAGCTTGCAAGATCTAGCTATTATGAATTGTACTGCTGTAAGCATGGTATGTGTGTGTGTCACTATAATATGATGACTTTAGAACTTTTGGGAAGATGCCTAGGAGAGGAATAGCAGGTTTAAATGGAATTTCTTGTTTTAATTTTTTTTTTTTCCTGGTACTGGGAATCAAATTCACGACCTCCACTTGCCAGGCAGGTGCTGTGCCGCTGAGCTAAATCCCCAGCCCCTCTTGTTTTAGTTTTTTGTGGAATCTCCATTTTGATTTTCATAGTGGTTGTACTAGTTTAGATTCCTACCAACAGTGAAGAAGGCTCTCCCCACCCGCCCGACAGCCTCTCCAGCATCTGACTTCTTGATGACGACCATTCTTTCTGGAGTAAGATGAAATCTCAGTGTTGTTTTTATTTGCATTCCTCTAATGGCCAGAGATGTTGAACATTTTTTCACGTACAGTATTTATTGGCTATTTGTACTACTTCTGAGAAGTGTCCATTTCAGTTGCCCATTTTTTGATGAGGCCTTTTATTGGAGGGGTCTAATTTTTTTAGTTCTTTTTTTCATTCTGTGAAATTTATTTTTTTATTAGTATGTCTATGTTGTACATAATGATTACATTTATCAAGGGTGGAAGTACATGTACATGTCACATTTTAATTATTTTTAAAAATTTTCGATCCAGCTTCTCCCTCCCTACTCCCTCCAAATCTTGGTCCTTTTCTCATTAGCAAAAGTACTATTTTCATCATTTTACCCCTTCAATTCTTTTTTTCTGTCTCCTTTCCCTCCTTCCTCTCCCTTCCTTCCCTGTCTTGTTCTCCATCCACTTGAAAAAGTTCTACATCCTATTTATCTTTTATTTTGCATATATCTGCAAAATATACATATATATGTATTTGAGTTTCTTATTTGTTTATTTGTTCTTCAGACAGGTCTCACTTTGTAGTTCAGGCTGGCCTTGAACTTACAGCGGAGCCGGCCTTGAACTCATCATGATCTTCTTGCCTCAGCCTCCCAAATGCTGGGATTACAGCAGTGTGCCACTGCACCCAGCTTGACTTTGTTATATAAAAGAAACCATGCAATATCTAAGCTTGTGTGTCTGATTTATTTCACTTAATATTATGACTTCAAGTTGCATCCGTGTACCTACAAATGCCTCGAGTTTCTTCCTCTATGGTAGAGTAGTACTCCATTGTGTATAAATAGCACATTATTTCTTTTTTATCCATTCACCTGTTGATGGACATTTAGCCTGCTTCCAAGATTTAGCTATTATAAATTGTGCTGCCATAAAATGAGTATGCATTATCCATGTAATATAATGACTAACTCTTTCAGGAAGATAGCTAGAAGAGGAATACTGGGTTAAATGGAATTTCTATTTTTAGTTTTTTAAAGGAATCTACATTACTGATTTCCATAGTTGTACTAGTTTACATTCCTGTCAATGATATAGGAGGATTCATTTTTCCCTCCATCCTCACCAGCATTTGTTATTTGATTTCTTGATGATATTTATTTTTTCTGGAGTAAGATGGTATCTGAATGTTGTTTTAATTTGTATTTCTCTAATGGCCCGAGATGCTGAATATTTTTCCATGTATTTTTTGGTCATTTGTACTACTTCTTTTGAGAAGTATCTATTTCCATTGCCCATTTTTTTTATTTAAAAGAGAATTGAAAAAAAAAAAGAACAATAGCAAAACATCAACAGCATAGACAAAGACAAAACAAAGCAGAAACAATAAGAATGATACAGGGTTTCACAACAAAATGACAAGGATGAACAGTGGTTGTTATATTACATAACAGGTGTAAGAATCCCAGATTAATGAAACCATTAAAGAGAAAAAAAAGAGACTGGCGATAGCTCAGCAACAGAGCAGGCAAGCGTGAGGTTCTGAGTTTGATTCCCAGTTCCAAAAAAAAAAAAAAAAATAAAAAAAAAAAATTATAAAACAATACAGAGTTTCACCAAATAAGATGATAGGAATTCAACAATGGTTGTTATGTTGCATATTGTTGTCTTCAGATTAGTTCAGATTACATATATAAGCATGCAAAATTGGTCAACAAATAAATAAACCATTAGACATCAGCAGTACAGTTATCCCAGCCATCCTTTTGTATACATATATATTTTTTCCCTTCCTTCTTTCTTTCCTTTTCTCCTTTCCCTACTCCCTCATTGCGCATTTTTTGACTGGGTCTTTTTTTTTGGTGTTTTTTTTTTTTTGGTTTTTCTCCAGTACCGGGAACTGAACTCACAACCTTGCGCTTGCCAGGCAGGCGCTTTTTGGGTCTTTATTTTGGATAATCTAATTATTTGAGTTCTTTATATATTATAGATGTTAGTCCTCTGTCCAAGGAATAACTGGCAATATATTTTTTCCCGTTCTGCAGGTTATTTCTTCACTTTGCTGGTTCTTTTCTCTGTTATGCAGAAACTTTTTAATTTGATATTATCCCACTTGTTGATTCTTGGTGTTATCTGTTGTACAACTGGAGTTCTGTTCAGAAAGTCCTTGCCTATGTGTACATCTTTAAGAATTTTACCTATTTTATCTTCCAGCAGATTTTGCATTCCTGTTTTACTATTTAGATCTTTGATCTATTTTGAGTTCATTTTATGCATGTTGAGAGATACGGGTCCAGATTTAATCTTTTGCATGTGGTTAGCTAGTTTTTCCAACACTGTTTGTTAGAGTCTATCTTCCCTCCAGCATAATTTTTTTGGCCTGTATGTCAAAGGTCAGATAGCTGAATGTGATTAGAGTTTTTTCTGCATCGTCTATTCTGTTCCATTGATCTACATGTCTGTTCACTAATTCCATGCTGTTTTTATCACTGTAGCTTTGTGGTATAATTTGAAGTCCAGAAATGTGATTTCTCCTGCCTTACTCTTGTTGTCCAGAATAGCTTTTGCTGTTCCTGATCTTTTCTGGTTCCATTAGAATTTTAGGATTGCTTTCTCTAGTTCTGTGAGGAATGTTGTTGGTATTTTGATTGGGATTATATTAAATCTGTATAACAATTTTGGAAGTATGGCCATTTTGACTATAATGGTTCTGCCTATCCAAGAACAGAGAATATTTTTTCACTTTTTGATTTCCTCTTTGGTCTCCTTTTTCAGAGTAGTTTTCATTGCAGAGATTTTCCACTTCCTTGGATAGGTTAATTCTTAGGTATTTCATTTTTCTTAATGTTATTGTAGAAGGTATTGTTTCTCTAATTTCTTTCTCAGTGAGTTTATTATTGGTGTATAAGAATGCTATTGATGTTTGCGTATTGAATTTGTATCTTGCTACACTACTGAATTTGGCTATTCTAGGAGTCTTTTTGTTGAATTTTTTGAGTTTTCTATGCAGAAGATCATGTCATCTTCAAAGAAGATAATTTGACTTCTTCCTGAAAGAGAATATTAAATCTATTTCTTTCATTTAAAAGTCTAATAAAGAAAAAGAACTTGTGCAAAATTTTAGAAATGGAAACTCAGTCATTTGTGACAGTGTGGATGTGCCTGGAGGACATTATGCTGAATGAAATAAGCCAGGCACCAAATACTGCATGAAATCTAAAAATGAACTCGCCGAAGTGGAGAGGAAGGTGATTGTTGCCAGAAAATAGAGGGTGAAGGAAATGGAGAGATGTACCTTAAAGGGTACAGAGTGTTAGATAGAATGAATGAACTTTGCAGATCTTATGTACAGGATAGTGACCAATATTAATAATATTGTAGTGTATACCTAAAATTTGCTGAGAGCGGATCTTAACATGTTGCAGTTGGCTTAAACCACCAGTGATGCATAGATGGCTGTCCCATTGGACCACTTGTACCACAGGTGTTACAAATGGATCTAATTACCAGGTGTGGTGACACGCCTGTAATCCCAGCACTTGGGAGGCTGAGGCAGGAGGATCATTGTGAGTTCAAGACCAGCCTAGGCTACATAAGTGAACTCAAGACCAGCCTGAACTGCATAGTGAGACTCTGTCTCAAAAAGACGAAAGAAAAAAATACAAATGGATGTAATTACTTATATTGGTCTTTTTAGTAATAAGATAAATAAAAAGCCACCCAAAGAGCAGTCATGCATGTGTCATTGATGGTTCAAGCTGGGTAGTAGTGAGATATATACATTACAGCGCTGGTATGAATGTATAAATGTTCTCACTGCATGTACACAGGCTCACACACACACACACACAAAATAATAACTGTGAGGTGATGGATATGATAATTAGCTTGATTGTGGTAGTCATTTCACAGTGCATACATAAAACAAAACATCATGTTGAATGCTGTAGATATATACAAAGTTTATTAATTATATACCAATAAAGCCAGAAGACCTTATGATATAAAATAGGAGTTGATAAATATTCCTTTGCTTATTTAGTTTAAATTTTTTTTAATTAAAAAAGAATATTATAAAACTCATAATGTTGAATTAGCATTAGGACACTGTAGAGGTGAGTGTAAAAATCTCACAATGTTAGAAAAAAGACTCACAATGTTGCTTTGTACACTCATTGAACTCAGAAAAGTCCAGGGTTTTTTCATTTATCCACTTTCCAAATATAATTCTATATGACAAATAAAATTTTAAAATATTTTCAAATTAGGGGCCGGGGATATAGCTCAGCAGCATAAATGCTTACCTGGGAAGCCTGAGGTCATGAGTTCGACTCCTGGTACAAAAAAAAAAATTTAAATTTAAAAAAATGTTAATATATACAACCTTAAGAACTATAATAATATTCTTTTAAATTAAGAATCACTTGTTATCTCAGTGCCCAAAAGTTATTAACATCTAATTTTTGTTTTGAGTTGGGAAGAAGTGTCTATAAGTGTGTGCCATTTAAGAAGTGGTAAAGTGTTTTTATTACATTGTAAAGATTGTTTTATTTAGTTATCATATGAGTGAGGCAACAAGCTAGGGGAAGGGCCCAAAACAGAGTTGGGGAGTTAAAAGAAGACCATGTTTCCCTGCAAAACAAGACCTAACCAGAAAAAATGCCCACTCCGGTCACCCTATCCTTGCCTTACCTGCCCTTACAGAGTAGCCACTGAGTGAGAGAACAGTGACGTATAATCTTCTGCAGGACTCTGGCCATCACCATGGTAATGACCAGCTAGGGCTGCTTCTGATTAGGTCACTCTAGTTAGGGCTTATTTTCAGGGAAACATGGGAATAAACAGTGAAGCAGGACACTGGACCAAGGATGAACTTCCTCGGGTAACATGGAATACAGTGCCCTCCCTTCTACTTTAAAGGGAGTTGCAGCCACTCCCTACTGAACTCCTGAATTCTGAGGAATTTGAAATAGAATGAACTTCCTCAGACAACATGGAGGACCACCCACTACTTACTAAAGAGAGATGCAGCTATTCAGTAGTACCAGTAAGCTCCTAAGTTCTGAGGAATTTACAAAGCAAAATAACCAGTTTTTCTATAAAATTCCAGTTTCTGCTGCACATGGTGGCTCACACTTGGGATCCCAGCACTTGAGAGGTTGAGGCAGGAGGACTGCCGTGAGTTCCCAGCCAGCCTAGGCTACACAGTGAGTTCAAGACCAGCCTGAACTATATAGTTAGGCCCTGTATCAAAAATCCAAAAGTAAAATAAAATAAATTCCAGTTTCCTTTAAACTCTAGATGCTGAGGAACTGGCTTAGAGAGCTGAGTTCCAGCTGGTCATTTCAAATGCACTGAGCCACCTGTGCTAGGCGACCACTAAACAACTGGGCAATTCCTGTGCTCTGCTTATCTAGAAGGAGCTCTGGATTGACAGGCCGTGTGGTCGTGCACTTGGGAGCCCTCCTGGAAATCCAGGAGTTATTTTTCTAATTTCCAGTAAAATATTCCTAACCTCCTTTGGTTGGCAACTTCAGTCCTTGGCAGCATTGTGGAACCATGAGCTCAGTATATATACTAACACTGTCTCCTGTGGTCTTCACCACAGCACTGTGAGGCAGGCAGTCCCTATTCTAAATGGGATCTTGGACTCTAGGAGGCAGGAGGATTGCAGTTGAGGAGAGCCTAGGCTACCTAGCAAGACCGTGTCTCAAAAAAAATCCAGAAAATAAAAGAAATAAAATAAAATAAAACCAAAAAAGGCCACTGAGATAAGATCATTCAAGACAGAAAGGAAAATCAGAACTCATTAAAGGCGTCCAAGAACATAAACCCTTATGGTCTGCTTTTAAAAAGTAACAGATAAATAAAAACAGAGGCCACAGTTTAGATCTCCCAAGAGTAACAGTCCATAGACTTGTAAACAAAAGTTGAATTGTCCTGAAATGCTAGACTTAAAGATAAACAAAATGCAAAAGTCAGCTTTTTTTTGTTTCTTATCAGCACGATTCAATGAAATTCAACCAACCGGCTATAGACAAATCAATTCATATAACTCTATTTGATTTTAAAAAGAATCTCTGACAGCCAGTCATGAAAAAGCTCAAAAATATTTCCCCCTGCATACTCTGTAAACTGTGCTATAGTGGATGGGCATGGAGCTCAGTGACAGAGCACTTGCCTAGCACTTGTGAGGTCTTGGGTTCCATCCCTGCTACTATAAAAGAAAAGAAAAAAAAAAAAACTCCTGTGTTTGCTTAAGAAACAGGTATTTTTCTGGTTCTGAATGTTGGGCAGAATATTATGCATATATATATATATATCATATATAAGTTACATCTGATAATAACATATATCATATATTACTATATATATATTCATACATCTTACTTGCTGTATATCAGGTAAGAACATGTACTCAGTTGCAGACTTTCTGAAGACTCACAGAATATTCCTGAAATGATAATTTTTTATCTGAATCCTTGATAAAAGTGCAGGGCACTGAGACAGGAGATTAGGGCATGGTAAAGCTGGCTGGGGAAGTAGGCGTGACCTATTAACTACAAGATCCTGGAACACATGCATAGAACAGTGGCCAAAGCCCTGAACCTGGACTTCTTGTGAGAATTTGAGCAGGTTTTCAACAGGATAGCCTAGGTAAGCTTAGGCAAGGCCTAAGGTCAGCCTGAAGCATGGAATCTCAGCACCACCTCTCAGGACTTGTGTGTAGACATTCCTGCCGTTTTCCTCAAGATTTGGGCAGCATAAAGGAGAGGTGCCACAGGAAGAACTTGCTATCACGACCTTCACTGTAGCCTGCCCTGCTTTCTCCAGGGTGTCCTTATCTTGTTTTTGTTTTTTTTCTCCTTTTACTTGGCCCGAGCCAGCCCTGCAGAGCCAGTTTCTCCCTCACTCTTCACTTTTCTTTCTCGCATAACCTTTGCCACCGCTTTTTGCTCATTTCATTCAATTCTTTGTTCGAGATGAGAAGAACATGAAATCTAATTCCAGAAGGAGAGGCAAGCAACTCAGAACCCAGTAACTTTTAGTTGGCAAGCCAGTTTTAGAAGTGGGTTACTCATTAACAGCACAACACTAGGTCATGACTCAGTGCAGGCATTTCTGAGTGAATCTAGGTTGACACATTCCTTGGGGTTTCTAGGGCAGTGATACAGCTGTGCTATGGGAGCTCTGAAGGAGTCCCAGTGGTTTCTTCTGGCTTCAACCTTCTGGACTCTTCTGTATGTCCTCCTATGAAGAAGTAGCTATGTCCACGAGTTCTTCTGTGGAGGGCTTCTTGGACCTTTATCCTAGCACTGGTTTTCTCCTATGAATCTTTTGGTTCTCTTCCTTGACCTTGACCTTCACCACAGCTCTTCTGCTAAGCCTGCCTGACTCCCTAGCATCTGTTTGAGGCTGCTAAGCATCCCTGAGACCTGCTGGCTTTTCACCCTGGGATGGGTGCACTGCTTTATGCCTTGCCTATCACCAAGGTACTATCCCTTCGTCCCCAGCTCAGCAGCACAGTACAGTGTTTGGAGTATGGGCTTTGGGCTTGGACTCTTGTGTTTGTATCCCCAGCTTACCATTTACAGACTTTTTTGTGTGTCATATTTCTGTCTCTACAAAGTGGGGATAATATGCTACTTGCATCACAAGTAGGTTAAATCATGTAAAGTGCAGAGACCGTATGGCATGAAGGTGGAAAGCTTGAACTCAGGAAACAGATTGCTTGGGTTCACACCCAAGCTCTACCCATCACTAGTCATGGATCTTGGAGAAGTTTTTTAGTCTTTTCATGTCTCAGTAGGCTCATCTGTGAAATGTGAATAAATAGCACCTCCCCAGAGGGTTGTTATAAAGATTAAATAGTTAATATCTATAAATCACCTAATATAGGGTATGTAGTTAACTAACGAGTAGAATGATGCATAGCATGTATACATTTCAACAAATATGTGACATTGTTACTATTTTTGTCTTATGTGACCTTTCTGCCTTCCAAGTACAGATGTCCCTGACTCATGGTGGGTAACTTATCGATAAACCTATTGTATATTAAAAATATGGTAGGTGGAAAATGCATTGAAGCCTCCCTCCCCTGATCTATGGAACATCCTACAGTAGCTACCTACTGCACTGCAGAGTAGGCTGTTCTCACTTGGGACTGACCAAGGGAGAGAGCTGTGCCTCACTGCCCTGCCCAGCGTTTGCAAGAGTCCCTGACTGCCTGTCATTAGCCCAGGGAAGGAGCAACATTCAAAATTCAAGGTATTATTTCTATTGACTATTTCTTCCTTTGTCACCATTATAAAATGTGAAAAATCATAAATCGGGGCCACGTTACAGTGATTGATCAGAGAGTAAGAACTGAAGCCCAAGCCTTGAATATTTTTAATTAATATCTAGAGATGGGATGGTAGGGAGACCCCCTTCTCCCCGTAGCTCCCAAACTGTTGCTGCCAGTGTCTGGGAAGAAGGTAGTTGGTGGTATGAAAGAAAGAAGGACACATACAAAATACAACGATACTAAAAAACAAAAGAGTGAGAAGGAGAGTATCTGACAGGAAAGCAGCAGAGCCAGACAGAGACAGATAGGGAGACAAAGAAACAGAGACCTACTGGTGTGGGAGTGTTAGAGAACTGGTTCCCACGTCTGGAATTTTAAAAGTTTGGTTCTCTTTCTGATTATGGTTGAACAAAAAAAATCTCTTCTTCTCCTATAAGCTACCCCCACTCCCCCTGTAGATTTTTTCAATAAATCTCCTTTAAGCCAAGATGAGTTTCTATGTCTTGATACCAAAAGTGTTGGGCCAACACCACAAGTCTGGGACAGTCACCTCTTATTTTGATCTAATTGTGTCACTCTCCCGGAGCCCCAAGTCTTCTGAGATTCTGGCAGTGTGCTTTCCCTAACACAGCAGCAGGCTGGCAGGAGTGGCACAGACTGTGGTATCAGTTAAATAACTGAGAAATATACTACTATGTGCACATGTACTGAGGGATGTCCTTTGCACACAGAACTATGTTTGCATTGCGGTTGATCCAGAGAGGTAGAAACTTGGGTCATGCTTATCAAAAGGTGATTAAATACGTTAATTTCAAATTAACATATTTTGGAAACCTGAAGTGTAGAGATTTGCCCAGAAAACACATTTCACAACTGTGCTATAATAAGATATCCATTTGGTCTTTGTCCCTGGCCCTCAGCATGGAGCTCCAAGACCCTGGGAACCTGCTGGTGATGGGACTGTCTCTCATTATTCATGAATATTTTCTGCCCCTTCCTAGGTTAGTGCTGATGAGACGGCTCAAGGTGACCTCTTCCACAGTTTCAAGGGAGGAGATGGCCTCACCTGAAAGACCAAGCATGTGGTTAGAGGGTTGAATGGTTCAGCCTCACCCCTCACCTTCTTCAGAACAGAAGGGCCGGATTGAATTTAATCTCTAATGGTCATGATTTCATTAACTGTGCCAGAGTAATGAGACCTCAATACAAAGTATCTCTCCCTCCTTTTTGGGGGGTACTGGGAATTAAACCCAAGGTCTTTGCACTGAGTAACATCCCTAGTCCTTGTTATTTTTTTAAAAAAAAATTTAATTCTTTATTTTAAAGAGAATAAAAATTTAAAAATATTAAAAATGATACAGAACTTAAAAAAAGATGATAGGAAATCAACAATGGTTGTTATATTGCATATTGTTATCTTCAAAGTGGTTGTTCAGATTACTGGATATAAGCGTGCAAAATTGGTCAAAAAATTAAGAAAAAAAATTAGGCATTAACTGTTTCTTTCAATAAACCAATGGAAATCAGCAGTACAATTATCCTATCTTATGTATATGTGTGTGTATATATATGTGTGTGTGTGTGTATTTTTTTCTCGCCTTTTTGATACAGGGTCTTGCTAAGTCATTAAGCTGCCCAGGCTGGGCCTGAACTTGGAATCCTCCTACCTCAGCCTCCCAAAGTACTAACATGACAGGTGTGCGCCACCATGCCTAGTTAATGGAAACTCAAAGAGCTTCTAGGCTGGTGAACTTGTAAGTGTACCGGGAAGGTGGCCTGACCAGAGAGGGCAGGGAAGCACTCTGCTCTAGTCTCCCTCCCCTTATATTGCCCTGTACACCTTTTCCATTTTTCTCTTCTTGAGTTGTGTGTATTAGTTAGAACTGTAACAATAAATATAGTCCTCTGCCAAGTTCCCTGAGTTATTCTACATATTGATGGACATAAGAGGAGTGATGGAAATCCTGAATTTGTAGGAAGCCAGGCAGAAATGCAGGGGCACGGGGACCCCACTAGCTCTGGCAGTTTTGTAGGACTCAGTCCTAACTTGTAGGATCTGCTGGGAACTCCAGAGGATGTCAGAACTGAATTATGGGATACCCAGTGGGTGTCAGAGAATTGCTGTTGGAATCCCATAGGAACCGCAGAGAAACTGGCTGCAAGAACTCTTTTGAAAAGAAGCCAAGCACTCCATCCTCTGCTGCCTCCGGAGAAGCATGTTTAAACCTTCAATGGCAGTGTGTATTGTCAACAGATGGTTTCACATTGAAGAGTGTGTGTGTGTGTATGTGTGTGTGTGTGTGTGTGTGTGTGTGTGTGTGTGTGTTTGATAGGTAAGTGAACAACATCTTGGGCTGATCTGCTGCCTGGTGTGAGCCCCCATTTTCCACATTTACACTGAGGTTTCTCAGCTTTGTGATTTATTTTGCTGCAAATCCTCAGAACAGATGCAATTTTTTTACTTTCTCAAAGAAACTCCAGAGAATTAGGTACTGCACAGTATATCAATGGTAATCTAAATTGTAGTGGTTATGGCATTCTACAATATATTTTAAATAACCTGTGAAGGGACTTGTCTGTACAGCAAACCCTCAGAACAGAAATGGTTGGGAAGGTCAAGTTTTGCCCAACAAAATATATCAATTTTGTGCCCAGCAAATCCTAATTCACTTTTTAAAAACAGGCTTCAATTTTGCTTTTTCTCACAAGTATGTTTATCTTTTTTATATCTCTGTTCTTATATCTTTGTATTTAATTTTGGGGGTTAGAGCGAGGGTCACTCTGCAGGCTAATGCATAGATGTCACTCGGAAGTGCTGGGCTTTCAGGGCAGGTCACTGAGCACCTGTGCATTAGCATTCCTGGAGCTCTGAGGAAAAGTGGTGAACGCCTCCTGTTTGTTGCCATGCGAAGCCATGCACCACCTCAGAACTCAACCAGCAATAGGGCTGTTACCAGATATGACCCCTCAACCTCAGACCAGAGCTCTGAGCATGAGTGTGACATCACTGTCCACATCTCCATGTGGAAACTTGAGACCTGGCATATTATGTGACTACCACTGATGTTCCAGGATATGGAGACTTAATCAGCAACATGATTACAGGCATAGCTGAGGCTGACATTGTATATAAATACCACATTTTCTTTATCCATTCATCTGTTGGTGGGAAATACAAATTAAAACACACTGAGATACCATATTATTCCAGAAAGAGTGGCTATAATCAAGAAATCAAATAATAACAAATGCTGGCGAGGTTATGGGGTGGAGGGTGCTTCTACATTGTGGATGGGCATGTAAGCTAGTACCACTGTGGAGATCAGTAAGGAGAGTCCTCTAAAAACTAAAAATAGAAATTCCATTTCACCATGCTATTCCACATCTAGGTATCTTCCCAAGAGACTTAAAGTGGTCACATTGCACTGATATATGATACTATGTTTATAGCAACATAATTTACAATAGCTGAACTTTGGAAACAGTCGTTTCTTTTCCTTT
>NW_004955463.1:5141582-5184784 GCF_000276665.1 Chinchilla lanigera
GGGTGGAGAAGGTCAAGCATTCGTCCTCAGGCTGGCACCTGACGAATTGCTGCCTGGGAACCGCCTTTCTCTCTGTATGTTTGCCCCCTCCCCCACAGTTGCATGGTGCCTAGCTATAGGGTTTAAGGTCACACTCATTTTTTTGTTTTTCTTTTGTTTTTTATTTTTTTTTTTTTTTTTTTGTTTTTTATTCTGGTACCTGGAATCGAACTCATGACCTCTCGCTTGCCAGGCAGGCGCTGTGCCACTGAGCTAAATCCCCAGCCCCTTCTTTTCCTTTCTTTTACTCTTTTTTCCCCTCCTCTCCACCTGCCTCTTGTTTTCTCTTCCCTTTTCTGTTTTTTTTTCTTGTTTGTTTGGTACTGGGGACTTCTCCCAGAGGGGCTCTACCACTGAGCTACAAGTGGTTTGCTTGGCCTCAGTTCTAGACTGTTCTTCGCTTCACAATTTCTAATAGCAACGTGAAGCAAAAAATGTTGAATCAGAGACTGGCAGAACTTCAGAAGTCATGTAGAGGCTCAGCATAGAGGTTGGAGTTCTGGTAGCTTTTTGGATCCAAGCTTAAAAATCATACTTGTTAACTAGGATGTGGTTTGCAAAACAAGGATGTTCATTCATTTATTCAGCAAGCATTTTTTCCCTCAAGAATCATTTCTTTTTTCTTTTAGAACTGTCAGGGGCCAGGGTTGTAGCTCTGCAGCACAGCATCTGCCTGACAAGCACAGGTCCTGAGTTCGATTCCCGGTACCAAAAAAAATAACTGTCAGATTTTTTTATTTTAAAGAGAAAAAAACAATAACAAAATAATAACAAAAACAAAAACAATAAAAATGATACACAATTTCAAAACAATATGACAGGAAATTAACAATGGTTGTTGTATTGCATATTGTTATCTTCAGTGAAGTTGCTCAGATTACCAGATGTAAGAATGCAAAATTGATCAAACAATTAAATAGAGTAAAAAAATAATTTAAAAAAATTAGAAATAATATAGAGCTTCACTAAGAAGATGGGAGGAGTTCAACAATGGTTGTTATATTGCCCAAGAATCATTTCTTAGGGCTCTGTATTAGCTTTCCTGTTGCTAGGACACAATTCTAGACACCCACACTAAGAAGAAGTTTAATTTAGGTCATAGTTTCAGAGGATTCACTTCATAGTCAGGTGGCTTCAAGGCAGGAATCTCACGGCTGAAGGGTGTGGTGGAGCAAAGCCACTAGTTCATGACAGCCAGGAAGCAGGACCACAGAGGAAGGGGGATGGCCCAGATAAAAAATGGAGGTCACACTTCCATGACACACCCAGGCACTCCCAGAAGCGTCTCCACCCAAGAGCCAATCAAGTTGACACAATTAAGTTTAACTGTCACAACCTTTCTATGTGCCGGACAGTGTTTTAGGCACAGGGAAAAGTAATAAACAGAAATTTTTCCCTTTGTGGCGTATATAGTTTGGTGAGAAGCAGAAGAAAGTAAACCTAATAGGTCTGTTGCAGTCATACATGAGAAGCTGTGAGTACTGTGGGAAAAGGAGAGGTAGAAAGCGTGCTGAGAGCCCCAGCGAGGGGATGTGTGCACATTTACATTGGGTGGCCAGGGAGGACCGTAGCAAGAAGGTGACCCCTGAGCAGAGACATGCAAGAGGCAAAGTGTGGCAACAGAGGCCTGGGGAACGCTTCTGGAAGTGGCACCAGCCCGAGGAGCTGAATGATGCAGGAGGAGCCGTGAGGACCCTGGGGCAGCCACGGTCGAGTGACTGGCAGGTTCAGGAAGAGAGCTGAGGTGAGAGAAGTGAAAGGGTAGATCTTGCAAGGCCATGGGGCTCCTTTGAGGACTTGGGCCTCCCTTGGAGTGAGTGAGAGGTGCTGGAAGGTTTTGAACTCAGGAGTGACAAGAGCTATCTTGTGTTTTAACGGAATCTCTCCGGCTGGTTGCTGCATTAAAAACAGAGTGCGGGGGTCAAAGACAGAGGCAGGCAGAGCAGATAGATGGCTGCAGACACCCAAGGCCCTCCCTTGGCACTAGAGGTGGTGCATGAGACAAGCCAGGCTTCAGGCACAGCTAATGGGATTTCCTGGTGCCATAGACATGAGATGTGACAAAGGGTGGCATCTAGGACCAGTTTGTTTTTAAGACCTCAGGGGTTGCTTTGTGCACAGCGGTCCCTTAGTTAATGTTTCTGAACACCCCAGAGTTAAATTAGAAATAAGTTTGCTATAGAGTTGCTGGTACCAAGGCCATGAGAACTAATGCCTGCCATGGAAGCTCTGAAGGGCAGTGGGCTGGGCATAGCTCCAGAGCTATGACAGAGCCTTGCTCAGTGTGTGTGAACCCTGGGTTCCATCTTTAACAACACAGAAAATTAAGGAGTGATAGTGGTTTTATCCACTTCAATGAGGTATCAAATAAAATGATGACAAGATTGTGGCATTTGGTCCATCCTTGTATCATCTGAATATTTTCCTGTTTTTTTTACTTAATCGGTTTAAGGTGAGTATCTGCTATCTTGGCAACCACCCGGGGATCTTCTGCAAGGCATGCCTGGTGTCTTTGCAGCTCATTAGTGCTTGTGATGATTTGATTTAGCGTTCACACAGTGTTTGGGTTGTTGGGCATTCTGGAAGTGGATGACAAAGGCAGAAAGACATCAAGATTATTTTGTGTCAATGTAGGCCATTTTGTCATTCAAAATGTGTTCAGTTATAAATGCTAGGAAGAAGTTAACACTGTAGGTATTCTACTTTCTTTCTTTCTCATTTTCTCTCTTTCTTTCTTATTATTTCCTTGTGGAGCTGGGGATCGAACCCAGGAACTCACACATACTGGGAAAGCTCTTTGCCTTTAAACTACATCCCCAGCTAGTAAATATTCTATTGTTTAATCTAAAATTTAAAAGAAAAAGAGTCTTAGAGGCCCCACTGCAGAGACTAAAGTGTGACTACATGGTAAGTTGATTGTGAAGCAGCCGGTAGGGTATCTATGGTGGCTCCGGCTTTATGGAAGTTTAAAGATCACATCCCTTTGCTGTTCTGGTGCTCTCAGTGGTTTCAGATGAGCTCATGAAGTAAGCAGGTGAAGGAGATAGTAGAGGCTACAGTCATCCTAGTGACTAGCAATGCAGCAGACGGGAACAAGAGCCAGTGGACCTAGGGCCTAAAGTCTACCAGCTGCTGTGTAAATTTAGGCAAGTCATTTAGGCCATTTAAACCTCAGTGAAAAGGAACTAATACATCTGGGCATGGTGGAACATGCCTGTAATACCATCACTCCAGGCTGAGGCAGGAGGATTACAAGTTCTAACCCAGCCTGGGGTGCTTTAGCAACCTAGCATGACCCTGTTTTAAAAAGAACATACCTCTCTCTCTCTCTCTCTCTCTCTCTCTCTCTCTCTCTCTTTCTCTCTCTTTCTCTCTCTCTGTCTCTCTCTCTTTGCTTTTGCTATCTTCGACTGCCATGAACTGTTGCCCCTCTTCCATGTGCCACCCTGCCTTGGAGCCAGCCAACTATGGACTGAAACTTCCACAAACTGTGAGCTAAATAAACCTTTCTCCCTTTAAAAAACAAACAAAAACCTTACATACAGGGCTGGGGATATAGCTCAGGGGCACAGCGCCTGCTTGGCAAGAGCAATGTCCTGAATTTGACTTCTGGTATCCTCCCAAAACCAAAAAAACCAAACCAAACCAAACCAAACCAAACCAAAACAAAACCATATACACAATCATACATACACACATATATACATAAAAAGGGCTACAGAAGGTCCTTGGTCAATCCCCAGGAACAACAGAAATTTTTTTAAAAAAGGAAATAATTCACAGTGCTTGTTTTAGATATTTTCTCATCACTGAGATAATACCGGTTTGTAGAGATTTCAGTCCATAGTCTGCTGGCTCCAAGGCAGGGCAGCATGGCAGAGGGGCATCACAGAGGAGAAACAGTCCATGGCAGGGCAGTGGGAAGTCTTCCAGGCCACAGCCCTAGTGACCCACCTTCTCCAACCAGGCCTTCACCTCCAACATCACATTTAGCTAAGAACTCACCACTGGACTAATACACACTGATGAGTATCACACACCCAAGATCCAATCACCTTCCCAAAACCCACCAATAAACACAGGAGGATTTATGGGTGAACATCTAGATATAAGCCATAACAGTGCTTTACCCATTTCTTAGAGCAGCTATGAGTCTCAAAATAAAAGTAGCATGACATTAAATTATAATGTAAGCACTAAAGCATTATACAAACATAAACTTCCATATATTGATTTAGTTATAAGATATAGCCTTCATACACATAAAATATTATACCCAAAGATAATATGCACATTCTTTCATTATCCTAAAGTCTGGACAAGTTGAGTGTCTGTATCTGAAATGCTTGGGATCAGAAGTTTTTCAGATTTTAGAGTTTTCAGGATTTTGGTATATTGTAATACTTGCATGGACTAGTGGTTTGAGCATCTCTAATCTGAAAACCTCAGGTGTGAAATGCTTTGATCACTGTTCAAAGTTTGGGAGTTTGGAACATTTCAGATATTAGATTTCTGATTTCAGATTTTGTGGGTTAGTGATGCTCAACTTGCATTGTTTTCTAGACAGAAATAGTCTATTATTGTATGCTTATAATCTTCCCTCTCTGTGGATTTGTTCATTTGTAAAGGTCAAAGTAGGATTTGATTTTTAGCCTGTGTGTGTAGCTGTTTTGTGTTGCTATGAAGTAACTAATCCAGTCCCACTAGACCTAACTCAATCACTGGAGACTGAATCTAGACAGACATTAATCTGTTCCTGAGGGCTGTGTCCCAGTGGCCTAATCACCTCCCAAGGGCCTTATCTCTTAAAAGTACCTCCACCCTCAATGCTGTGATGTTGGGTCCAAGCTTCTAGAGCATGCACCTTGGGGGACAGACGATCCATGCTACAGTAGTGTGCACGTGCAAGTGCAGTGGGAACTTTAGGAAGGACTAAGAGGAAAGAAGATAAAGTTTACAGATGATTCAGTCCAATTTCTTTAATCCAAGAAAGTGAGGGCCCATGATGTTATACAATCGTAAAGATTACACAGATAGTTAGAAAAGAGCTGGACAAGACACCAAGTCATTGGACTCTGGGTCCAGTATTCATTCTACTTTATCTTCCTTCCATCAAGTACTTTGCAATTTTTCTGCACACATAAGCACAGAGTTATTCTGCCTACGTATTAGAACATTCCTCCCCAAAAGCCTCTTTCCCTCAGGCAAGAAGTTCCCAGCAAACCATGAAGGATTTCAATAAAAGCTTTATAAGCTAATAAAGTAAAGAAAGTAGAGGACATATATTTTTAGAGCAATATTTAAACCAGACTTAATCTTCTTCTTTAACCATTAATTGACTTCTTATGAAGTTCAAAAATTTCCCCAGATATTTCCAAAATCCTATTACATGTGATTGGCCCAAGACTCACCCACTCAGTGACACCAAATTCATCTTAAGTGCTGTTCTCATCTTCCAGGAAGTTTGGGTGACAGGGGTTTGGGTTTTGGTTTGGCTTTTTGGTTGGGGGGGTAGTCTCTTACGGAGGGTGTGTAGGAAGGGGAAGTTGGGGAGGACACATGGGGAGGGCACTGAAATTTTTATGAAAATATTCACTCAAATACCATTAAAAGGATTGTGGGGTTAATGAGTAGAACATTTGCAAGCCTTTGGGCCCATATTATTAAACTACAACCCCAAAATGTCAACATTCACAGTCTCATAAGCAATATCTAGGAGGGTCTTCGCTCTTACATCCTTTTTGAGTATTGGTGTTATAAGTTATTTTGAAAAAAAAATTTTGGGGGTAGTGGGAATCAGACTCAGGACCTTGCATTTGCCAGGCAGGTGCTGTGCCTTGGAAAACTCTTGTTAAATGATAGGAAGATTTTCTTTAATATAATTTTATTATTTTAATTTATATTCTTTTGTTGAAATGTACTTTAGGAAAAAACTTTTATTCAGACTGGTTAATTTCCTTTTCTGTTACTGGGGTTTGAGCCCAAGGAGTACTGAGCTACATTCTCAGTCCCATCCCCTTTTTAAAAATATTTTGAGACAAGATCTTGCTAAATTGCCTAGGGTGGCTTTGAATTCATGATTCTCCTACTTCAGTCTCCTAACTAGCTGCGATCATGGGTGTAAGCCACCAAGCCCAGCTAAACTGTTCTTAATTTTGCCAGCATAAAGCATCAACTTAAGGGATCAAGAAGTTTTAGTGATGTTGTGTCTCTGTGCTTGTCTTTCCAGAGGGAGCTGGGTGGATTAATGATTACTACACCAGCCTCTCTTAGTTAGGAGGCTGCAATATGTATGAAAGCATTTTGATAAGAAGAAACAAGTTATGCAGTCATCATAATTTGTGTTTCTCAAATGGGAATGAGGAAGAAAATGATGTTGCTCAAATAGCATATTTCAAGTCCTCTAAAGATACTTAGTTATATAATATAATAAAACTCCTAAAAAGATGTTGGCAGTGCTCAGAGCTGCCCATCAGGGGCAGAAAGGAAAACACGGACTGGCTCTTTTCCCAACCACTTACTCCCCATGTGCCGTTCATAATGAACACACACAAGGACTCATTGCTCAGAAGGACCAATTAACCCCCTTAATCAGTGAATTTCATATTTGAGTATGCACATAGAAAGGGAACACTTGGAATCAGAAAGAATCTGGCTCTGCTTGCATGTCTGTGAATCTAAATTAATTTTTAAAAAAATTCACTGTGACTCTGTGAACTGTATTTCTAACTTGGAGTTGATTTTGCTTAAAATCCCTCTTTTCTGCAGCTCATTGACAGACCCGTGTGAAAGGGCCCGAAGGCTGGGAAGTTCGGTGATCAGGACAGAAGGGCTGTGAGTGGCGAGGGAACCTTTCTAGGGCATTGCTGTCTTTTCTGTCACACTGTAGCTCCCCAGGGACTGCAGGGGGACCAGGCTCAATCTTCTCTCAACCCAAGTCTTCTGGGTGTTTTGGTCTGTTGATTTTCCAGTGTCTGTAACCCAAAGCAACATCTCTTTCTTGGCAAGTTTGGAAAGGGAGCTGTAGGTAAGATTATTGGGCTCACAAGGGAAAATATTCATGTTTACACGGTCTAATGCAGGGCATTATTTTACACCGAAGATTGGGTGGTTATGGACATCTACCAGGTCAGTTTTCTTAAACATTAATAAAGCTAATGACAACCAGTTAACTTGACACAGTCACTGCTCAAAGGAATGCTGGTTTTGATAAATAATTTTCCTTCTCTGGAATTTATATTACAGTTATTACTGGAACTAGAAATATGCACCTATCACAAAATGCCTCTTTGGAATTCAACATAGTTAGAAGCAATAAGTATTTGTTAAATTTCTGGGGATGTTGGCACTACATGAGGAATCTGAGGCACACTCAAGAATAGATGTCTTGTAATGATGTCCTAATTATGTAAAAGAATAAAATCTGCTCCAGTTTTCAGGTCTAACTTTGATGTGAGAAATGCTTTCTCTAGATAAGATGGGATAATCAACCTTTTAAAAAATTGGTTCCCTCATTCTGCAGGGCAACAGGAATGTGAATACCCTCCTTTCAAGCAGTGACACATTTCCACACACATGCTTTGCGAACTCCAACAGGGAAAAGTAATTCAACTTTGGAAATGGCGATACGAAGAGAATGACAGAAAGGCAGAACTTTTCTAACAGGAAGTGAAATTTACAATGTAATGATTTTTCATTTCCCTGCCTTTCTTTCTTTAACATGTGATAATACCTTGCCTTTTGGGGGTCACTGATATCCAGTCTTTACCGTGTAGCCCTGGGAGATTACTATGTCTATTCTACTACCGTACTAACCCTTCCTTCTAGTTCTATAGGTTTAAAAAAGCCCACACAGGGGCTGGGGATTTAGCTCAGCGGCAAAGTGCCTGCCTGGCAAGCACAAAGTTCTGAGTTCGGTTCCCGGTACCGGAGAAAAACCAAAAAAAAAAAAAAAAAAAAAAGACATTAGGATCAGGGCTGGGGATTTAGCTCAGCAGCAAAAGCGCCTGCCTGGCAAGCGCAAGGTCATGAGTTCGGTTCCCGGTACCGGAGAAAAACAAAAACAAAAAAAAACCAAACATAAAAAAGCCCACACACCAATGGATATCTACCTGGTATGCAACCCATCCATTTAAAGTGCCCAAATCAGTGTTTTCTGAGCATAGGCACAGCTATGTGTAGCTATCACTACCAGCAATTTTGGAGCATTTTCACCACCTCAGGAAGAAACCCCACCTCCTTCAGTTATGGTCAATTCCCATTGTCTTGAGCTCTATCAACCACTAGTATATTTTCTTCTCTCTGTTTCTGAAAAGATCTTGGGGCTGGGTATGATGGCACATATTTGTAAAACTGGAGCTCTGGAAATGGAAGCAAGAGAATTGCAAATTTGGGGTCTGCCTGAACTACACAGAGAGAACTTGTCTCAAAAATACAACAGCAAAAATCTTGGGGAGATGGACATGATGATGCCTGTTTATAGTCCAAGTTACTGAGGAGGCCGAGGCAGGAAGATTGCTTGAAAGCCCAGGAGTATGGGGCTAGCCTATCAGTATAACAAGACTGTGATACTTTAAAAAAAGGAAAAAAAATCTCAGAAGTTCTCGGGAACCAGCACCCCAATGCACAGCTCTGTCTCACTCTGCCACTCCCTTTGGTCAAGTTTCACCAGGTCTTCACCCTGTTTTTCCATCACAGCAGTGTGCCAGGGACCAAAGAACCCACTGCTGGAAGCAGCCACAGCCAGAGAAGCCAAGGCTGGGGATCAGCACACGGTGTCTCAGTTGGACTCCAGCTTGCATCTAGCTTTTGGAGAACGGCCCCAGCCTGATGTCTTGAGACCTGCTGCGTGTCCCTCTTTCTATCTCTTCTCAGGTTCAAAAATGTCTTGTTGATGAGCTCTTCACAGTTCTTCACTCTGTGCTTTTCTTTAATTTACACCCCTCTTCTGTTTTGTTGGCCTTCGGGAGTTTTCATTTTTATTCACTACATTCTTGAAAGGACAAATGCATAATCCTTCTGGCTTCTGCTGTCAGTCAATTTGAACACTGGTTGCATCTCAGCCATAAACTTTACCACTGGCCTTATCTCTTTGGCTTTGTCCTTGGTTTTGGAAGCACAGTGAATCTACCTTATTTATCTTTGCCAAAGGCAATATCTTAACCACCTTATAGCAGCATTAATCTGTCAAATCATCCCAAAGATGCAAGGCACTGTAGATTATGGGAATGGAGTCTTCCCCTCTACTGAAGGGCATTATTCACTGTGATTAAACATCTCAGTTTATGGTCTTGAGTACTTCCAAGAAGGGTAGCATGAGAAAAGTGCTCATCAGGTATTTCAGGGAAAGGTCCCCCCTTATCATAGGATGGCAGGTTAGCAAATAGAGCATGGTAGAGGAGATCCAGGAAATAAGGTCTTTATAATACAAGAAGTAGAAAAATTTTAGTGATCTTCTCCATTTTGCAGTTCAATTCCTGCTTAAAAATTACAAAGATTTAACTCTTCCATGTCTAAATTTTGTTTTCAAGATGCAGGATGTCAGGCTTTCCAAAAGGTTGCTAAATAATTATACTCTTAGGCTATGAAAAATCTGTGAGTGGGTTGTGACGGTGCACACCTGTAATTTCAGCATTCGGAGGCAGGAGGTCTGCAAGTTCCAGTCTACCCTAGGTGGCATAGAGACTCAGGTAGACCCTGACTCAAAAAAACAAAAACAAAACAAACTCCCCAAAAACCCTAAAAACAAGGTCTGGGAATGCAGCTTAGTGTTACAGGCCTAGGTTCAGTCCCCAGTACCCACCCCTTACACACACACACATGAGCGCAGGCACGGTATTAGAAAGTCTGTTGTTTTTAAGTAGGCTTACTCATACTTCAGCTATTCTCCCTCTTACGCAATCGGGACTGTGAAGACCAGAATGAGCCAAGAGCGGTGGCGCACATCACGTCTGTAATCCCAGGGATCTGGGAAGATTGTAAATGGGAACCCTATCTGGGCAACTTTGCAACTTAGTGAGACACTCAAATATAAGCAATAAAAGACCTGGAATGCAGATAGAAGAAGGGGCTGGGTTCAATTTCCAGAACTGGGAGAGATTTGCTTCCCAGAACCAGGAAAGAAAGAAGAAAGAAGAAAGAAAAAGAAAAAGAAAGAAAGAAAGAAAAAAGGAAGAGAAAAAGAAACTATAAAGAAAGAAAGAAAAAAGAAAGAACCTATACAATCCAGTAAAACTTACATTTTAGGATCTTTGACTTATTAAGAATTCACTTTATCAAATAATCCAATCCTGTGGTCACTTATAAAACACCCTGATTTAATAAATGTAAAAATAAAACAAAGTATTTTTATTGTACCTGAACATATATGGGTGCTTTCTATATACTTCTTTCTGTATTTCTCCTTGAAAAAATTTCTGAAGTCTTAATTAATAGCACACAAAGCCTTCGTAAAGGAAGATCAGCATTGCCTGATGCGTTTTTAATTTTCTGATCTTGAAGAGCAAACTTTTCTCTTCCACCACCTCAGGAAGGTGACTAGGGGAGTGCAGAGGGCGCCGTACATTTCCTTGCATTCACCTGGCCTTGGAGAGTGAGGTGATTTCCCACAGAACCCATTATTCCTTTCCTGATTCATTCTTGAGCCGAAGCCCTGTATGGCAAAGGCTCCCTCCTCAGGGTTGAAATGCCAGCACAGGACATTCTTTCTAATGAGTCACAGCCAATACAAACAGCTTTCCAAATGAACCTGAGTGTGTTTCTGTCACCACGCAGCATAAAAGTAACTTCTTATCAAATCCAAGCATCTTGTCATCAGCTGAGCCCAGACAGACCCTTCATTTTTGGAAGCAGAGTGAAATGTGTTTTCATACAAAGAGAAAACTCAATCTGTCCCTGTGTTTCCTTGGAGCCATGTGTTACACAGGATGAGGAAACGAGGGAGACACATATTGGAAAACATTTTCAGGTTTTGGGAACCAAGGAGAGAATGCTAAGGAGTTTTGTTGCACAATAATAATGCAGTTTCTCAAGGTATTTCACTCCTGAGGGCTTCCATACAAATGCTGGGTAATGGTGTTAATATAGCATATGGTCGTCATGGTCTTCGTGACAGCACTGACTCTATAATTAGAAGAGGGAACTTACTAGCAGTGTATTTCCATCATGTGCTGCTAAAGATACGTAGGGTGGAGTTGGTGAAGGCGCAGATGACCCTCAAGGTGGGCATGCACAGCAGCACATGCAAGCTCCAGTAAAGTAGAAAAGAACTGAGGAACACTGATGTTCCTTCATAGGTTGACTATCATGATGGAGACGAAGAAAGAAAACCTTAGAAAACGTCAGCAAGCCACACGATGTATTTCAAAGTATAAAAAGAGGAAGCCAGACTTGGCCGTGCACACCTGTAATCCCAACTCTCAAGAGGCTGAGGCAGAAGGCTCACAAGTTCAAGGCCAGCCTGGGCTACACTGGAAGACCCTAGTCACAAGAAAAACAAACAAGAAGGAAAAGAAAAGAAAAAAAAAAAGAAAAGAAAAGAGGGTGTGTAAATTTCAGGACTAAGCTCCATAAAATTCTCTTTGGGGGAAATGGGCAACATGGAAGGTTGAACTGTAAAGCAGAGCAAACCCAAGTCAGAATGGGATGAAGGATTTTGATACAGCCAAGATCAGGGTGAGCCCGCGTGGACCCTGGCCTCGGCTCTTCTCAAACACTCACAGTGTTCCCCAGTGAGAAAAGAGGCAGGGTGGGAAGTGAAACTCTAAACTTCTCATCAAGAGTTTGCTTAAATTATCTGCGGGCCTTTGACAATTCTGTGTGCCTTTCTTTTGTGGGAAAAACAAATTATACCCAGAGAAAGGTAACTACCATGCAGAAAAGCCTCATAAGTGAGAAATGGCTGAAAAGTGTCCGTGTGGGGCGACATGTACCAAGAAAATTGGAGAGAGAAGACTGGAGGGTGGAAGAGGAGTGTATGTCCCCCGGCAAACTCGCGAGGGCAGGGCCGGGACTGGAGGAAGCTGCCCAGCATCTGAAGTTGCTCTAGGGGCAGAGAGGATGATTCAGGGTGAGGGACTTACAGTAGCGTGGAGGTGAGGGGGTGGTATGGAGCCAAGTGTAGGGAGAGTTGTTCAGGAAAATGGACTCTTAGCGGATCGGATCTTTCCGCTTCCACTCTCTCCCCTTGCAATCTTCTCCATGCTCAAATCACGTTAGTTATCTTCTGAGCGCCTTCACTTGCTGACCAGAACCCTTATCAGCCACCTGTTACCTACTGTATCAGAGCCACTCCTGGTACTAAAATCTGTATCAGTCAGGGTTTACTAGAGAAACAGATATAACACAAGATATCCAAATGTACAAGAATTACAAGTTTGGCTTACAGTGGTAAGCCACAGAGTTGGATGCAGAGGGTGTCTGCATGCTGGAGATCGAAGAGCCCAGTCCAAGGTCTGGAGCTCACTGCTGTGTCCATGCAAGTCTGTATCAGGAGGCTAATGGATCTGCAATGGAACACTGACGAATCTAGGACAAAGGCCAAAGAGTCTACATCAGAAGGCTGAAGAGTCCCAGGTGGAAGCTAAATAGTCTGCACCAGAAGCCAAGAGACAACCACCAAGCTGAAGGTGAAGACTGGAGCTCTTTCAAAGAACTAGCAATCAGTCTTTTTTATTTTCCTTTTATTGCATGCAGCCTATGCACCCTGAGGAGGGTAGTCCTCTATACCCACCATCGCCAGGCCCTCCTCTTGCATAGGGTCAGGATGAATAAAAGTAAGGACCCTGGCTCCCTGCTGAGTCACATAATTAACCTTCTGAACTTCTCAAGTTGACTCAATGAACAATGTCCTATAAGGACATGTCCTTTTTATCCCAGCATGAAGAACTGCTGAGCCACTTAGTTAAGCTGTTAGACTCCTCAAGTTGACACAATGTATCAACCATAACACCTACCAAGCACTACAGTCATGCCTGATTCCATGATGTTTGGTTCTCAGACCCTACAGAGTACCAACATTTATGATGCTCAAGTGCTTTACATAAAATGAGGTAGTAGTCCAAGCAGGTGTTGTGGGGCATGCCTCTAACTCCAGTGCACAGGAGACTGAGGCAGGAGGATCCCAAGTTTAAGCCTAGCCTGGCCTACAAAGCAAGTTCAAAGCCAGCTTGGATTACATAGCAAGAGCATCACAGAAGACCAAAACAAAAGAAAAAAAAAAGAAAAAGAGAAGAGAAGAGAGGAGTGGAGAGGAGAGGAGGGGAGGGGAGGGGAAAGGAGAAGAGAAGGAATGGGAAGGGAAGGGAAGGGAAGGGAAAGAGAAAAGAGAAGAGAAGGAAGAGAAGAGAAGAGAAGAGAAGAGAAGAGAAGAGAAGAGAAGAGAAGAGAAGAGAAGAGAAGAGAAGAAAAGCCAGGTGCAGCAGTGCACACTTGTGATCCCAGCATTCTGGGAGGCCGAGCAGGACGATTTTGAGTTTGAGCTCAGCCTGGGCAATTTAGTGACACCAGTTTCAAAATTTAAAAAAATTAAAAGAGCTGTAGTTGTTGAGGCAAAGCAGACAGAATGCTAGTCCATCCCCAGTTAAGAGGTAGTTCTTGGAGCTGGCATGTGCCAAGGGCCACGACACCCTGCACAGCAATAAGCTCACCTTTGATGTGTGACTCACATATTTCCTCCCAACAGCCTGTGACCCTTTTCTCAGAGTTGCCGCACACACATTTCCTTATTTCCAGCCATGAGGGTCTTCTGTGGGCATCAGTGCAGTGGACCATGTCAAATTGGCTCCTTTGATGTATAACTATGAATGAAATACAGGCGCTCCTGTGAGACAGAGAGTGGAAGCTGACCTAAAGAAAGGCTTCCTGATCAAAAGATCATCCCATACCCTTTTCATGCCCTCAGGCTGTTATAAAAATCTAAACTCTAGGGCTGGGAGTGGTGATACACACCTGTAATCCCAGCAATTGGGAGGCTGAGGCAGAAGGATTGCTTCAAGTTTGAGGTCAACCTGGGCTATGAATTCAAGGCCTACCTGAACTACAGAGTGAGACCCAAAACAAAACAAAACAAAACAAAACAAAAATCTTAGCCCTTTCTCCCTGATGGCAAGGTCTCCTTCTGGAACTTGATCAATAAACCCTTGTTTATATTCCTTGACTGCTGGGAAATTATTTTACCACCTGTGGTGCCAGCCCTGCCCATGGGTGATGGCTCTGGGTTCAATCTCCAGTACCACAAAACCAAAGTGAAACAACAATGACAAAAACACAAAAAGTAATAAAAATAAAAATAAAATAAAATGAGGTAGTATTTGCATATACCTGCACACCCCTTCTTGTATACTTTAATTTATCTCTAGATTACTTATTATACCGGATACAATACAAATGCCATGTGAATTGTTGTTACGTTGTATTGATAAGGAAATAAAGACCAGGAAAAAATTCTGTGTGTGTTGAGTACAGGCACAATTTTACTCCCCCACCCCCAATTTTTTGTATGCCATTGGTTGAATCCTTGGTTCCTAACCTGCTGATCTGTGTGTTCCTTTTTTCTGGTATTCAAAGATTCCTGTGCTCTTCAGCTGCACCTTACAATTCACATAGGGTTTTCACAAACACAGGTGTTAGCAAACTCAGGAGGTGATTATTCCCATTGGGAAGATGACACGGGCTTTGAGAGTTTGTATCATTTGTCCATAAGCATAGAGCTAATACACAGAGTAAGTGAAATAGGATAGTATTTAATGGGGTAGTATTTGATAGCACTGGAATTCAGATTCAGGTTTTCTGACCTCAAATCCACCAGCACCAGCTTTCCTTGTAAGACTGTCCTGAGATTTTGTTTTTCAAAATAGCATCTATTAAGTATGACAGCAATCTTCGGATTCTGAAGTGCTGCCCAATCAAAGGAGGAATATCACTATGAAGCTACAGTCTCCTGGAAGTCAGAGTAAGTCACTTGCGTCTGGGTGTACAAATGTGCATTCTCAGGGCCACCCCAGAACTGCTGAGTCCCCAGGGTGGGGTCCAGCAGCGTTGTTTTAACAGGCCCTCCTGGTGTCTCCTGCATGTAGCGGGCCTGTACAAGGGATTATCCCATTGTGGGGCCCTTGTCTTCCAGAAGCTACGGGAGCATTATCAGATCATTAGCAGGTACATAAACCTCACTTCTCAAAGGAGAGGACAGTTTCTAGTGCTGAGTGAGCAAAGATTTTATCAGGATAAGAAATGTAAAGACTCAACTGGCAAGCTCAGGAGCTCTAAGGGGTGTTGTCTTACCTGGGAGGCAGGTGTCAAGGGAAGCTTTAACTGGAGAAGGTAAGAAGACAGGACTTTGAAAGAGAAATTCTTCATGGGTGTCAGAAAGACTCATGGGGTGGAGAGAAAAGATTTATTATGGAATTTTAATTTGGGAAAGAAATGACATTTAAAAATTTTTAAAAGGATATTTACTGAAAACTGCTGACAACAGGTCTTTGGTAAAAGGGTGGAAGAATCAAGGAGGATTATGCAGTGCAGACAGAAGGTAAAGAAGCCCTGAAGAGCAAGGTTAACCCTTTCACCTGTCTAGGCAAGGGCCTGGTCTTGAGCTTTTAAGGCCATTTTACTCTGGGGAATCCTGAGAGGCCATCAGCCATAGACTGTTTTAATTCTTCCTAAATAAATGCATTGTTCTAAAGAGAATGCAAATAAATGCAAAGGGCTCCTTGCGGCTTCAAGATACAGTATTTTGAATAATGCAAAGCATTGGCTGTTTCTGTTTTAGTCTGTTTTGTACAAAATAGCATAAACTAGATAATTTATAAAGAAATTTATCTCCCATGGTACTAGCAGTTGAGAAGTCAGTGGCACATGCTAGATTCTGGAAAGAGTCTTCAGGCTGAGTTATCCCATGGTAGAAAGTGGACAGGCAGGAGAGCTTCAGCAAGCAAGAGGGCCCAAACTTGCTTTAATAATGACCCACTCCCACTATGCTGGCATTCATCCATTCAGGAGGACTCAGTGGGGATTAAGTTTCTAACACACAGACTTCAGGGCAGACATTTAAGCTCTACCACTCTCATTTGAAATTTCTCCAGAATTAACCAGCAAAAAGGAGGAAGTCATGACATTCAAATGCCTGTCTAGCCCTAGTGGTCTTCTGCCTCAGTTGATGCGCTTTACTGCATCCAAGAGCCTTCTGGGTCAACTTCATTTGATGTTCTTCAAGAATGCTCAGCGTCACCACCTGGACTTCGTGGAAAATCCAGCATTGTCTGGGTTCATGTTCTCCTAGTCAGCTTTGCTATTGCCCTTGGTCACTTGGTTTCTAGATATTTCTTTGACCTCTAGCAGATCAGAACTCACAATACAGAACTACTGCTGGTATGAAACCCGGCTGCTTCTTCATTTCTCCCCCTCCCCAAAGCACTAGTAACTAGGCTCCTGCAGGAAGAGGTGTTTAGGGAGGACACTGGCTAAATTGGGGTGGGGGAGAGCACAGCCCAGAATTGGCTACTACTTAATTTAATGCTCTACTGACATATTTATCAATGAAATATAATGTCCGGAATTTACTTGAAAATAACCAGTGGCAGAAGGGTGAGTGGTTGGGAATTTTTAGATTAAACAAGATTGACTATGAGTTAATAACTGTTGAAGCTCAGAATGGTCAATCGGGATTCATTATACTAGTGCCTTAGTTACTTATCTCTCATTGCTGAGACAAAAATACATGATGCCCCAAATTAAGGGAGGAGTGTCAGTTTACTTTTGTAGGTGCTTGATATTTTCCATAATAAGACATTTTTTAAAAATGCAGATGCCAGGTATTACTGTACTAGAAACCCTCAGCCAGCCCTGGCATAGGCAATTTCTCTCTTTCCCTTTTTTCCTTCTGTTTGCTTAATTTTCCCTTCTCTTCACCTCTGATTCTTTACTTTTCTCTTTGTATGACCCACTAAATCCTTGTCTTCCCTATTTAAGTGGAATACTATGCAAAATAAGCACATACAAAAACATGATTCTTCTTCCTGTGAAAAACAATCAACTCAATTCTTCTTTGTGAATCTTCCTATTAGCCCACACTGGAAGAACATATTCTTTTATAAGGAAATATACCTGTTAAATTGTATTTGTGAACAAAAGGGGTCTCTCTTCCTGAAGAAGTCTGCATTTCTCCCAGGATATTTGGATGTGGCAGCCATTAGAACGTTCACTTTTATTTAATCTCAGAGTAGAAAAGAAAAGGCAAATGGGAGACATTTCTTATAACCCATGAAAGGGATCTGAGTGTCCATCTAGAACCTTCTGTCAGGAGAGTTCTTCTGTGAGAGTCACATCATGTTTGTCGCTGGCTTAGAAGAGAATGGGGAATCCTGTAACCCCTTAAACCTCTGTTTTCTGTGTATTCCTCTTCCTTTACATTCTCTTACTCCTTTTACCAGAACTTTTGGCAAGAAATGTGTTGACTCATGATGTTTTATCACTTCCTTCCTCTGGCTCACTTCCAGTAGAGATGCTAATGAGTTGTCAAGTGATGATAGGCAGGAAAAAAAATGGAAGGGCTTTCTGTGCTAAGAAATCATCTCAGTGTTAATAATCTGGAACCGAGAGTGACAAAGTGAGACAACACTGACAGAGTTAAGTTGAATGAGGAGATATCTCCTGCTTTCCATCAGGAAATCACTCTCTGTTTCCTTTGAAGTCCAAATTGGACAGGACCTATGTGCATGAGTAACAAAGACACAGCAGCCACAGGAATGTTCTGTTTGTCTTAAGAATTCACCTCAGCTCTGCTGAGGGATTCAGAAAGGAACTGTAGGCCAACTAATTCTGGTTTCTTCACTTTAGACAGTGGGCACTTATTTGGAAGCATTTAGAGAAATAGCCTCTTTTCTTTCACACTTCCCTTTGAGAGCAGTAAAGTCAGGCAGAAAGCTCATCCCAAAACTATCTCAAGTGTGGGAAAATGCTTTTCTGGAAACCAAGGAAAGTTAGTGATGAAATACCTAAAGAACCATAATTACATTACGTCACTTCCAGGTGAGAGAAGAGGCATGAGTCAGACAGGGGTGGTAGGGATGGAACCCCCTAAATTTTATAAGGTATAGAAATACAGCAGACTGATAAAATATGGGCTACCCGGTTACATTTGAATTTCAGATCAACAGCAAATACATTTTTAGTGCAGCATGCCCAAAATTTTGCAGGGGACACACATATATTAAAAAATATGCTTATTATTGATCTGAATTTCAATTTTAACTGGGACCCTATATTTTTTGTTAGAAATCCTGGAAAAGTCAGTCCCCATAACAGCCCAGTCAATCAGACCTTTCACCACCTCATGAATGTGACAAGTGGTCGTGGTGCATTGTCAGCATGACAGACACAATGACGATGGAAAGAAAGCCTTATCTTGACTTACTTTAAGTGAAAAACACTGCTTCTTTCTTTCCTTAGGGAATGTTGTTCAAACAATGGTTGCGCTATGAAAATAATCCCCATCTGAAGGTCTTTTATTATATACTATATGCTCCTTGGAGAGACAAACCCTTGAGGGTTCAGAAATTGTTGCTTGACACTATTTTTTTCTCTTCTGCTTCTGATACCTTTTAAAATTGTATTTTTGTAAATGAAGGAAAGCTTCAAATGTACACTAAAGAGGAACAATCAATGAATATCCATGTACCTATCACCCAAACGCACCAACCTTGAACTCATAATTAGTACTGCTTCATCCTAACCTATTATTTTGAAATAAGTCCCTGAATGCCAGAATTTTATTGCTTTGTAACTTGATGTTTCTCCCTGTACCGTCTGTTTGTCAGTAATGGAATTGTATGGATAGTGGCTGCCATAAATCTTGCGAACACTGCTCTATGTTTTTGCAGTTCTCTAGCTGCCTGCCTTCCCAGTATAAAATCCCAAAACTTACATTTTCCAGCTCCACCCTCCTCCTCGCAATTGATACATGGAGCTTTAATTTTGGAAATCAGACCTCCCTGGCATAACTTTATCTGGGCCCTGAGCTCGGAGGCTGCAGGAGGCATGGGATGATGTGTGCTACCAGGGAACCCTGCAGTGGGGCCAGCTGACCTACTGGAAGCTGAGCGGCAACACATACCGCAGCTTCTCCACCAGAGCTTAGCCTTGCATATGCGCAGTTCACCAGACTTGGGCCACACATGTCCCCTTAGAAGAGCAGGAACATGTGTTTACCTAAATTCCTCCCCAATTCTACCTGCACAGAAAGGCACTACACCCCTCTGACTTTGTTGTGTTTGTCTGTCTCATGTTTTCTTGGTGTGGTACCATGCGACCTCTGTAAGCCGTTTGAGGACTGTATTTACTGCAGACCCCAGTAAATCCTTTCCTCAGTACCTCAGCTAGCGAGGATTCCATTGATATTAAGTAGTCTGACCAGCACAGAAGATGATTGTGTTTACCTTCCAAAGAGCTGAAAAAAGAGCCAAGTGTGGTGGTGCTCTTCTGGAACTCCAGCACTCTGGGAGGCTGAGGCAAGAGAATTACAATTTCAAGCTCAGCCTAGGCAAGTTAGTGACTTAATGAGATCCTGTCTCAAAACTAAGAAAGAAAAAAGAACTTGGGACACATAATGTCCTTGGATTCAATCCTGTGTATGTAGGGGAGGAAGGGGGAACTGAGAAAGGAAAAGTGCTCCAGCCCCTCAGAAGATTAGGATTCCTATGAGTTTGATAGTTCCCTTCTCACAGCAGCCTTATCAGATTGTTTTAGCATAGAGGGTAGCCCCCCCCCCCCCCGCAACCTCCCAATCGCAGCATGGGCATCACCTAGAAACTTGTACATTCAAATTCTTAGTCTCAGTCCCAAGACCTAATGAATCAGAAACTTTGTGGCTACAGCCCAGCAGTGAGTGTTTTATCAAGCCCTGGAGGTGGCTTAGGCTGAAGGCTAGATCCTGCTTCCTGCCTGTGTTTATAAATAAAGCTTTATTGGAACACAGCCCTGATCAATAATTTATGTGTTGTTCCTGTTTGCCTTTGTACTTCTATGGCAGGGCTATGGTTCTGACTGTAGGACCCCCAAAGCTTAAATTACTGTCTGGCCATTTAGAGAAGTTTGCTGAGCCCTGACTTAGATTCACTGTAAATGACAAATCAATAGAAGTTAGAGGATGAGACAGTAGGACTGAAACAGGAACACCTGGCCCTACATTATAACAATGTATGGCTGCTGGGATTGGTTTCCACGAAAGGCAATCTCCTATTAGCTGGCATCTCTGAGATGCATAATTTCCAGCTATTTCTGCTTCTATCCGCAGCAATCTTACCCTTTACACTCTTTGTTGTTTAAAATACTTTTCTTTAAAAGTGTGTGCGTGTGCATGTGCATGTGCGTGTGTGTGTGTGTGTGTGTGTGTGTGTGTCCAGGCAACAATCTCTCAAATAACCAGAACCAGTCATAGGAAAGAGAGGGAGCAAGGACCAACTCTGTCCTAATATTAGGGAAACAGCTTCTGTCCCCCTCCAAATCCTCATTTGTTTATTGCTTGGGAAATTTCCAGGAATTCTGAAAAGTAAGGATGGGTGGTAGAGCTTCCAACTGAGTACACAGGGTCTGAGTGTGTGGCTGGGATGAACTCCTTGAGATCAACAGCAGGGAATAAACTTCAGAACCAAGCCCAGACAACGACTACTTAGACACCTCGTGTTTCTGTGCTGAGCTTTTTGCTTGCAGAAGAGGCAGCCGCACAGTGAAAGCTCCGCCATTTCTAGTCCCTCTCTGAGTGAGACTACGGGAGAAGAGCCCTATTTGCTAGGGAACCCCAGTCTTGGGCTACTGTTTTCCTCTCTGGCCATCAGTTTTCTAATCTGTAAAATGCTGAGGTGGGACCAGATGATTGCTAAGGTTTTTCTAGTTCTAAAAATAAAAGAATTGCTTAGTAAGGGGTTGGACACTTTTTCTTGCACTGATTGTAGTTTCTAAAATTTCTCTTAGAAATCATGGGTTTTCAAGGAAGAAGGGAATAACCATTCTTATATAATGCTATTGTGCTAACTTTTCTCATAAGCCTTAGAAACAATGTATTTACTTTGATCCAGAAATTCTACTTTTAAGAATCATTTAAAAAAAAGAAAAAGAAGGACATGTTTAAGGATATAGGAATAAGTATGTTGGTTTCACCACTGTTCATAACAGTGAAAAATTGAAAGCAGCTTAAATATCCCACCTAATCAATTTGGGTGAATAAACTATCGTATATAGTACACATATTGTGAAATATTATGTGGCCATTAAAATACCGTGGTAAAAGAACCCTTATTAATGTGGACCAGTTCTCATACTATCAAGTACACAATAGCTTCAAAGCTTCATTTGCTGTATTCTCTTTCCTGAAATGGTCTTATATTACCTCTTAGGTATATGATGACACTACAATCTACAAAGGTTCACGAGAAAATTCTCAAAATGGTTACTGCGGGGTGGTGAAATGATGAGTAGCTTTGATCTTCTTGTCATTTTTAGTTTTAATTTTGCTCATTTCCCAGGCTGGACTCAAATTTGTGATCTGCCTACCTCAGCCTTCCAAAGTGCTGGGATTACAGGCATGGGCCGCCACACCTGAGTAATTGTAGATATTTTAATACACATATACACATGAATGTCTCAGTTTTAAGGAGTAACAACATATTTAAATGTATCCATTGGAGCACCTCCCTTTGGCTCCACATGGTATGAACATCCTACTCCTGTAGTTGGATGGAGCATCAGCTCCACAAGGGATGCAGATTGCTCTACTTTTGCAGATAGAGATGCAAGGAGACATGACTGACAGGTCCAACACATAGGATTCCTTGTTTTTCCGTCATTCCTTGAGCAGGATGACCATCACCTGTTTGCCTGGGCTGGAGGAATTTCCTAGAACACTCTGTAAGACTTTCAGTGTTAACTGGGAAAAAATTCTAGGTAGACTGAGGTCAGCTGGTCACTACTGTTTGGAAAGAACGGCTAGCACTTACTTACTTGGAGTTATCTGACCTCCTGAGAGGCTTCCTGAGAAACTGCCTTTGACCTCTGGCCAGTGCGGTGGCCCTCAGTTGGGCTATGAGCTTAGAAGGGTGGTGTCAGTTCTCCAGAGAGGCTCTGGGGTCCTGAAGGAAGCAGAACTCAGCTCAGGTGGCCCTTCCTGCCTTTCTCTGTGTCCAGCCCAGCGTATGCACTTGTCCTGCATGTGAGCCACAGGAAGTAGCACGACATGAGGTGTTACTTGAATAGTTCAGGCCAAATTGGCTAGTCAATGACTTAAGTTCTCCTTTCTGTTATTATTAAACATTGGATTAATTGATGTTGCCGAAGTTGCATTTATTGTATTGCTTGAGCCCAACCGTACCCATTCCTCTAATTCTCTTAGCATCGTTTCACTTACCAAAGTGAAAGAGGAAAGAGGTGAGGTCAGAGCGGGGGCCAGCAAACCACAGCTGGTGCCGGAAGGAAATCTGACATGTGATGCAAGCGGAAGTCTGTGTAAACTGCTGGGAGATAAACAGGGAGGTGAGCTCAGTGCGTTGCACATGCCCTCCTTTGTAGGCGGCAGGAGAGATGCCACCCTCTGCCAGTTCAACACCTGGAGCTGGTGGTCTCACCTTGTTGCCATCAGCTTTGTTCAGGGGCACCCCTTTATACTTCCCAGAGCCAGGGCACTGCCACGAGTGATTTCAGGAAGTCTGTGGCATTGCTCACAAACACATCATCCCCTTTGAATCATAATTTGCTAGCTGGCTCTGCCAAGGACGTGAGGCTGAGCGTGTCCACGGAAGCAGCCATACACATCTGGCTAGGTCATGGGAGAGTGAATAGGCTTCCCAGGCACTCCTGTGTCTGCTACCCCCAGGGCAATCTTCTATGACATCCTGGGGTAGCACAGTGTAGTGGTGTGTCTGTAGAGTCAGGGCACATCCACCGTTTCCCATCTGAGGGCTACCTGGCAAGTTCTCTGACATCAGTACATTTCCTTAAATGGACACTGAGAGTACTGTGGCTCCCGCTCGCTCTCATCTTCCCCTCTCCTCTCAGCTTCGCACCTGTGCCCTTTGGCTGCCTGCGATCCCTGCCTGCTGAGAATGAAGTCAGTCCAGAATGTATTCCAGACTCTTCTCATCACCGTGGCCCAGTGCCTTTCAGCTTGGAGCCCGGCTCTTTTTCCACAAAGAAGCTTCAGACTGCCTTTCTGTTCTGAGAAGGGCTTTGACTCAGGGGTTTGTGGACCGTGCCTATGAGCCACGTGGTGCTTCCCTGTGGTCCTCAGGTGTGGCTGATTGTGGGGAGGAGTGGCTAGGAGAGGATAGTGCTTATGTTGGGGAAAGCGGTGGACAGAGAACCGTGACTCTGAGTGGGGACTCCTGGTTCCACCTCCAGAGCTCTGGTGAGGTCAGGTTTTCTTCTCGTGGTCACCTTCTCTGTGCTGCCACTGAGAGCCCACATCGTCTCCCCCTTTGTTGTTCTTCCTGTTACTGACTCCCAGGGATCTTGCGCTGTCTGTCAGAAGAATCAGACAGAAGCACCCTGGCACAGGAACAAGGCTTTTATTCTTATGCTAGAGCACAAGGGAAAGCCACGGGGTGGGAGGAGAGGTGGCAGAAACCCCAGGCTGACCCAAACAGAGGGCAAAGGTATGCAGCTCTGATGGCATCGACAGGGTAGGCAGAGAGCTGAGCTCTTGCTGTCATCATAGGCAGGGGTGGAGTTTCAGCTGTGCCTTCACTCTTCTGTATTTTTCCTCTTCCAGCAACTTGTGTCACTACCATCTTTTAAACATAATTTTATTAGTAGCACACATTTGCAGTACATAATGATTACGTTCCTCATAGGGAGTTGGTACAGCTACCTAACACATCATAATTCTTCTTTCCCTTCCCCTCTTCTCCTCCCTCCCTCCGTCTCTTGCCCCCTTTCTATTTGATTTTAATGATCCCTGTTTATAACTGTGCAGACTGGTGCATTTTTTAACTCCCATTTTCCAGGTCGAAGGCAAGCCCGGCAACCTCATGTCCACCTCTCCTTCACCGGTAGCCAGGATGGCAAAGTTTGGGGGCCAATAGAATGCTCATGGTTTTTGTTGTTTGTTTTATACCCATGGGAGAAAATAGCAAGATTAGGTAGAAGCACCCACCTTGCTTTTCAGTGAAGATCTAAGAGGTATCGTGAGACTGGTTCAGGTGTTCAGGTGCATTTTCCAGGGTGTGTGAATATGGAGGAGGAGGAGGATGTGGACTTGAACATGAGACAGATTCCCTGAACTTACCCAGGAGAGCAGCTCCTGACTTGAGGGAGGGTAAAGCGGGTGTGCTACTTTCTAAGCAAGGATGAATGGCAGCGCGATGAGCTCACAGTCTGCACTTCATTGAGTTGGCATTGGCCTCACGCTGCATCATGTTTCCTGTGAAGCTGGTGGAGGTGCACCGAGAAGGTATCCGTAATGACAATCCCGCCTCCTCATGACCAAACCTCATCTGGGACCTAGGACTCTTGTTTAACCCAGTTTTACAGAAGCTCAGGTGCTCCATCCTCCTCTTCATATTTTGCAAGAGAGAAAAGGTAGGAGGGGAGGCTGAGATGAGCTCAGGCGTACTCAGCTGGTGACAGGGCACATTGGTGCTACCTGCACAGAGAAATCTGCACTGACTCAGTGTTTCCAGTTTGCAGTGTTTGCTATAGTTTGAGTGTGTCTCTCAGTGCTTGTGTGTTAGAGACTTAATCCCCAGTGGCACAGTGCTGAGAGGTGGAGGCTTTTAACGGGCAGTGGTCACAAGGGCTGTGCCCTATGAATAGATTAATATCACAACAGTTATCATGAGAGTTGGTTAGGTATCAAGAGAATGGCTCCTTGATAAAAGGATGAATTTGGCCCCTATTCCTCCCTGTTGCTTTCTTTTATTCTCCAGCCTTCCATCGTGGAATGACACAGCATGACTGTCTTTGCCAGATATGGGTCTCTCAATCTCAGACTCCCAGGCCTCCAGAATTGTAAGAAATAAACCTGTGTTATTCATTAATTACTCAGTCTCAGGTTTTGTGTTACAGAAGTGTAACACAGACTAAAACAGAGTCCAGCCAAAGAAAACAGCAGCATAGATGAGGATGAATGCTAAGGATGCTCGCTCTAGCATCATTTCTTAGAGTAAAATCTGAGGGAAATTTGCATGACCAAAGGTAGGAAATATTCATATGAGGTCCAGAGGATGGACCTATGCAGTTAATAATGATGATGTTTTAGATGTATTCATTTAAAAAATACACATATATTGTTAAATGTTTAATCCAAAAGAGAAGAATTACAAAGAAGTCTCCCCCTTGTCTCAGACCTTCATCCTTATCTGGAGAAAGAATTATTGTCATCAGTCATAGATTGTACATTAGAGAAGAAATCAGTGAAATACGAATATGATTCCAAAATAATTGTAGATGCAAGAAAGACACGAGGTACAAAAACTAACCTGTCAGTATAATTGCAGTTCAAGAGGTGTGTAAATGCTAGTAAGACAGAAGAGAAATATTCCAAATTGGTTCTGAGTGGTAACATTTGGGGTAATATTTATTTTCCCTATGTTTTCTATGCTTTTTAAAATACTGATTATTGAACTCAGAGCCCCCTATCTCTTTTTTTCCCTGAGACAGGATCTCACTAAATTGCTGAGTTTCCCAGGCTAGGGTGGAACTTGAGATCCTCCTGCCTCAGCCATCAGTCCCCCATGCCTCTCTCCCTCTCTCCCTCCCTCCTTTCCATCCTTTTTCTTTTTCTTCTTTCTCTTCTTCTTCCCCTTCTCCCTCTCTTCCTTCTCCTTACTTTCCTCCTCCTCCTCCACCTCCTCCTTCCTTCTCTCCTTGCTAAGTCCAGGCTGGACTTGAACTCACTCTGTAGCCCAGCTAGCCTCAGAGTTGCAGGCATCCCCTGACTCACCATTTGAGTCCTGGCATCCTGCTCTGCTTTAAATTTCTTTCCAAATGTGTAATAGTACTTCATAATACTTAACATTTAGGGAGCTAAAAATTGCATCCAGGTTCAGAATTTAGGAAAGAACACCAATTATCTTTTTCAAATACACGATTTTTCAAAACTCAAAGATTTTCAAATTTACATGTATTTGTTCCCCTTTTCATCTGTGAATTTAAAATGACATTGTAAGCTAATTGCATGCTTGTATTTGAGAGTACCCAGAAAGAGAATTTTATCTTTTTACAAGCCCTTCTCCAGTACCCCACTAAATCAAAGCATGCAAAAAAGTTAGAAAATAATACAATAAGAAAGTTAGAGTTCTTGCTAGTATTTGGTGGTCTTGTGCTCAAATAAAAATGTTCCTGTTATTTTACACTTGAATGCCAAATGCTGAAGTTTGAACTTTGCCTTTCTATAAATGAATCCATCAGGGAAAATAAATTTGACACTGGTTGTTAGGTCAAGGTCTAATGTTATGAGAGTTTTCAAAAGAATCCCAAGGGAATATATTTGTCTGGTTAGTATATAACAGCACTTAGGAACACATTATCCCAAGTTCCCCAAAATGTTAAATGTATTAGGAGTCAAATACAAATCTCTGTATTTACAGTGATATTTCAGAGTCCAAATACAGGTTTTAAAGAGATAGACATTCCCAAATACCCTGAAAATCATCCAGGGACAAACTGTTAATTTCTCTGTGTTGGAAAGAGCTTCCTGTTCTAATGGTGATGTGTGTATGTCTTAAAACTTTGGTTTTGCAGTACTAGGGATGGAACCTAGGGTTTTGAGCTGAGCTGAATATGCAGCCCTCTTTTTTATTTTGAGGCAGGGTCTCACGAAGTCACTCAGTTGTCCAGGGTGGGCTCAAATTTGTGATTCTCCTGCCTCAACCTCTGAGAGTACTGGGATTACAGTTGCATACTACCACGCCTGGCTGAGTATGTTTTGGTGCTTGGGTCTCCACAGTGCTATGGAAGCCGTTATTGCAGAGGGGTTAGAAGGGTGATATCTGCCTCTCACTGTATCTGGAATCTCCCTGCATGGTCCATGGTACTGATGGCCAGTGGTCAGTCTCACTTCTGAGAGTGGGGTGTGACAAGACACATCCTGTTTATATGCACAAATTGACTAAGTGACAATGTTAGTAATGACATGAACTAAAATCTGCTCTTGCTATGGATAAATACACTCGGGATGACTTCACTACAACTTACTGGGAACCAAATGAGCTATTTTTTCCTTCGGTTCTTCCCACATGCATCAGCCTGTCCTAATAAATATGACAGTGGTGAGTTGACAGTGCAGAGAGCAACAAAGAACCAGGGCTGTGGGCAGTGCTCTGTCACTGTGACTAGATTCTGTCTCCTCTTTTATACTCTGATGAGTTATAGATTTATAGAGGAATTTTGTCTTACCTTGCTATGGTTGCTCTAACTAACAAGAGTAAGCTGCTTAAGCAGCAGAGTTTCACTGGCTCACAGATCTGGAGGCTGGAAGTCTGAGAACAAGGCGTCGGCTGCGTTGGTTCCTTCTGAGCACTGTGAAGGAGAGTCTGTCCCAGGTTTCTCTCCTGGTTTCTGGTGGCTTGCTAGCATAACAGTCCTTGCTGTTCTTAGATTTGTGGATCTATCACTCCAATCCTGTCCCTCGTGTTGGTGTTCACGTGGCGTTTTCTGTGTGTGTATTTCCAAATTTCTTCTTTTCATAAGGACATCAGTCATATTGTGGAAGAGTCCCACCCCATTCCTGGATGACCTCATCTGAAGTAATTGTATTTGTAAGAGCCCTAGTTCCATGTAAGGTCACATTCTGAGGAACTGGGGGTTGGAACTTGGATTTGAATGGACATGATGTAACCCGTAGAAATATATACACAGATACATGAATATATGTGCATAATATTTTTTGAGAGGAGATAAACATAGTTAAAGGTTAGTTTGGCCTACCATAGGCACTGATTGTCTGATGGAGTCTTATTTGGATCCTATAAGATTCTTGTGAAAAACACATGTGCGCCGCAAATTACAACAGTTATGCATAATGCATATTTGTGGCATTGCCTATGCATTTGATGGCAGAATGATGTCTCATGTATCATTGTCACTTTTGGACAATAATATATTACTACATATGCATGCAACTAGCACATGGGTCAATTAAAAAGCATATGGGATGTGGTTTGTGATTTCTCAGAAGTTCTTCCCTTTTCCAAGTCCCATCACATCATTTACTTCTGCATTTTGGTTTAGAAACTTATTTCACACTAGTTTCACCTTGGGTAACTGCATTGTCAGAGCAGACACCCACAACCTGGGTCATGTGCTTGATGGGATGGGATCCTCCTACTTGACAATTTCTACAGTGGGTTTTCAGGTTTGCCTTATCTCGGAAGTGAGGAAGCACTACGCATGTGTCATGGTGGATGCTCTAGGAGGTTGCCCTGTTAATTTTAAAGATTGTTGATTTCATCTGTTCTTTGACACCCTTCAAAGAGAAACCCATGGGTACTAGTGGCCAATACACGTTTCCTGGTACCCAGTTATTCAGAGAACTCAGGGGACCTCTTGTTAAGGGTGGGAAAATATCATATCTGCCACAGAGAGCCAAACAGTGCTGAAAGAAGGAGCATAAATCCTTCAGTGTTCTAAAGAATGTCATCTACCAGGAAATAATTGTGGAATTGATGAGGACACCAAGGACAAGATGAAAAGGCACAGCATCCATAAAAAATAATGTTTGTAAAACAGCTTAAGACTTTAAGAGCACTTATTGTGTCGAGGAAGAGGTAGTTGCGAGTTTCAAGAGAAGATGATAATGTGTGAAAATGTTATGTATCGTTCAAATGCGGGAAAAACATTGCTCATTTTTTTGTCTTGGTACCTCCCATGCCCATCAGCTAGCTGCAACAGTTATTAGTAAAGGAATTGATAATAATGACAATAGCACTTCAAAAGCTTTGTTAGAGAATATTGCAAATACCAGGTAAGACCTTGAGGAACATAGAAAAATTTGCTGGGTATTTCTCAACAAGCTCCAGTTCCTAAAATATTAGCATAGTATAAGATGGACTTTGAGGATGGCTGTGGACTCTCATAGCTGATCCAAGCGACCCACAGAGTATCCTCGAGGGGCACAGAATCCCACTCCTGTTCTCAGTGTTGACTTGGGCAATATTCCAGGCGCCTCTCTGCAAGATGTAGGGATTGATATTTGCCTAGCAATCCCCTCCCTGCAACCGCTGTAAGCATCGAGTCTCATACTTTTCACTCTGAAACTCTTTGATGAAGGTACAGCCCTCCCAACCATCTGCCCTACCTGTTTGCTCTGCCCACAGGGAGAGAGCTTGGCTTTGTTCCCTCTCACTCTCTCTGTCTGGTGGTTTGATGGATGATGAGTTTCCAGTAACCCAACTGCTCAGGACAAAGATTACATCTCCTTGTCTCTGTGTGCTGGTTGGGGAACATAAATGTGTTTCTCATTATTTCATCTGTTTTACAATGTGAGTGCCTGTTGGGCTTCATCACTTTGGGGATTACAAGACATTTCATCTCGTACAGAATTCAGCCCTTCCCCAGTGTTTAACAATGGGAGTCTGTCTGAAGACAGAAAACCCCGAAGTGTTTTGCTAAATTTAAAGGCTCAATCGAATATTAAGATTGGAGAGATTTTTCCCCTTTGCAAAAAACTTATATGTTTGCTGCATACACGCCTTTTGGGGGTGGGAGGTACCTCAAATGGAACCCAAAGATAATTAATTCTCATCACGGCACAGTGGAAAGAAAACAGGCACTGGAGCAGGAGGTCTGCTTTGGGGTCCATAGTTTTCCTTACTGACTGCTGGAATAGCTAGAGACCTGTGAAAGGTAATTTACCTTGCTGGGCTTTATTGTCATCATCTGCAAGAAGTTAGTATAAGCTCATTTCTCCAGATTGTGGAGAAGATGAAATGGGATGAGGAATGAAAGCATCTGGTATAAGTGTTCAATCACAAGTACCTCTACATATCATTCTTACAGTTTTTTAAGATATAAGATCTCATTATGTTGCCCAGGTTGGCCCAGAACTTCTGGGCTCAAGAGATCTTTCTGTCTCAGCCTCCTGACTAGCTGGGACTATTAATGTGCCAACCTACCCTACCCAAAAGTACATAGAATGTCTGACTGAGCAAAGGCAAGGAGCTCAGTACTGCGAATGCGGGAGCTGTGCCGCAGGATACTCCAGTCTATGGAATGGGTATTCATAATGGAGCTTTGCTCTTTGCCAGGATCTTCCATAGGAGATGAAGAGAAGAGGTGACCCCATCTCTGGGAGCAAGTCACTTGGCCTAATTAAAGAAACATTAGTGAGGCCCTGTCAACCAGCTCTAGGACACTGGGTCATTTGTAATATGGAAATCATCATAACCTCCACTTTCGTCATAGGACTGACCTGAAGAGCAGGCGAGATACTGTCTGTGAATGTGCTGGGTAAACGTGAAGCACTGGCTAATGTACTGCTGTGGGCTTGAGCAGATGGGACATTTACTCTGTGCCATTCATGAGGTTCAAATACAAGCTCTCCATTCCCAGGCATTCAGGAGAGCAAACACCTTCTATTTGGCTTTCACACTGAATGGAAAGTAAATAGTACCTTTTCAGCTGCTTTGCTTCCTCTCTTCTCCCTGCAAAACAAAAGCCAGGCCCTTTAAGTGCTTCCTGCTGAGTTTGTAAAGAGGTGCTGGATTACAAATCCAGTCCCAGCTCCCAGGACCTGAGAGTCCGGGGAAGGGGAAGCATTAGAACAAGGGTGTCTAAAGACATCTGAGCTTGGTTGTCTCTCAAGTCCTAAGACAGGACCAAGCACCCAGAGGGATTCTTCGTCTCCCAAAGGGCTAAGGCTAATCACAGGAGGAGCACCAGGAGAGCCGTGGGACCCGCGCTGCCGGGCCATGGAAAGGGTCACATACGAATGATGAGGAGGGAGAATGGTGGCCTAGAGCTGACCTTGGAAACTTGGTCCAGCAACTTGATGTTGAGGATATTTATTTCACATTTCCTTGCGAAAAGCCCCAGTGACTCCAAGGCTAAGTTTTATCCTGAAATGTCCATTGCTTTCTTTCTATTGCCATTCCCTGTTGGCTTTCATAGTAGCATAGTAGCATTCTTTTCTTAATCTCATAAACCCAATCCATCCCACAAAAACTGCAATTATGGTGGGAGTTAAAGCTCTTCACTCCTCCACATGAAGCCTACTTTTCCGCGTAAGTCCCACACCAGCCCATGGCCCCCATTGTCTTTGCCTTTGCTACTGGTAACTGTCAATCCCCCTAAACGCCTGCTCTGTCCACTCTTCCTGTTTACACCGGCTCCATCCTTGAGGACCCTCCCCGGGAAGCTTTTTTAATTTTTTTTTCCTGTTCTTTTGATTTGTCTGTCTCTGTGACACTTTTTGTGACAATTCCAACCCACAGCTCTTTCTCTCTCCTTATCCTGTAATATAGCATGCATTTTCCATACTGTCCTGTGTCCCCTAGTGACTTTCTAGTCCTTATTCATTCATGAATAATTGAGTACCTTTGCACTACTAGGCATTGCCTTGGGATATAAGACTAATGGGGGACTAAGCAAACCTGGCCTCGCCACAAAAAGATTACCACTCAATAAGTAAGGTTAGGAAGGTTAGGAAGGAGGGAAGGAGGGAGGAAAGAAAGAAATAAGCACTACCTAATTCATCATGAGTGTGAGTTTTATTCTGAAAACAAAGCTACTACGGAATTTTAGAGTTAAATGTTAGGAGCTTTATTGAGGTATAATTGGCATGTAATAAACCACACAGTTAAAATATATAATTGATAAGATTTGACATCTTTATATTCCCATAAAACCATCACCATAATGAAGCAAATGTCTTAGTCCAGTTTTTACTGCTGTAATAGAGTCCCGCAGACCAAGTAATTTATAAATAATAGAGGTCCATTTGGTCTATGGTTCTGGAGGCTGGGGCGTCCGAAAGTACGGTGCTGGCATCTGGCGAGTGTCTTTGTTTTGTGTCATAACATGGCCAAAGGGCAAGCAGACCGGCATGTGGCCAAGAGAGGAAATTGGACCACCTTGTCCTTTTCCTCAGGAACTTACTCCCATGTAATGGCGTCAGTCCAGTCCTGAAGGAACAGCCCTTGTGATTTCTTAATGGTCCCCCCTCTTAATGGCTGTTATAAGGACAATTAAATTGCAACATGAGTTTCAGAGGAGACATTCAAAATATAGCACTGAGCCTATTCATTAACTGTAAGGATTTCCTGCGCTTGCTTTTTCCCTCTCCCCAAACAAAAATGGACCTCCAAACTATAGAGTGGTTTGAATTCTCTAGAATTTGATAGCTATACTCTTTTTTTGTGTGGATTCTCTCACTTGACATGCTTGTTGGAGATTCATCCATGCTGTAGCCTGTGTCAGTAGAGAATACTCTACACTGCTGAGTACCGGTAATATTCCACTGCAGGATCCAACAGTTTATTGACTCATTCATTTGTCCATAGAGTTTTGAGTTTTGCTACCTTTTGTAATTATGGATACTGGTGCTATAAGCCTTTGCATACAAGTGCCTGTGTGATCATGTTTTCACTACTTTGGGAAAGGAATTACTGAGTCATATTGTGAATTTATATTTAGTTTTCTAATAGAGTACCAGGTCTGTTTGACTGCAGGGCTGTCACTCTAATTATGTTAACTCACTGCAGAACAGTATGGACAGAGACAAAGATGCTAAAGGAGAAAAATAATAGCTAACATTTATTCTTCATTTATTACATGCCATCCATCATGCTAAAATTTCTAATGCATTACTCACTCATTTCCTCTGATAATTCCCCTGAGATTGGTAGTGTGATTATCTTTATTTATAGGTGAAGAGATTAAGTTTTCAAAACTAGATAATGCATAATTTAAGCATAGGGCTTTCTGCCCCCAAAGCCTGTAGCCCTCACCGTAGTTAAATGAGAGAGTCAAAGTACATGACTTTTGTCTTGTGTTGTTTTGTCTCACCCTGGACAGACGCACATTCCGTTAGTCACAGGAGTGCTGAGACATGATTCATCTTGTTTTGGTTGTTAGTCCAAGAATCTAAGGAAAACGTGTTGCTGTTATGGCTTAGATCAAGAACGACCCCCCAAACTCTTATGTGCTCAGAAGCAGGGCTGCTGGACCATGATTGGATCATGGGGTGCTGCAGCTATACCTAAATGTGATGCAGGAGGTGGGTCCTGGTCAGAAGAGGTGGGTCCCTGGGGGTGTGGCCTGGAAGGGTGTATATCTCCTTCCTCTGCACCTCACTTTTCTCTGTTTCCTGGCCACCATGAGGCAGACAGCTTTTCCCCTCCTCCGTCCCTCTGCCATGCCATTCTGCCATGGAATCTGCTGACCATAGGTTGTAAACATGAGCCAGAATAAACTTGTCCTCTTTTAAATTGTGGGTATCATGTACTATGTCTCTCTGCTGAAGAAAGTGACCAAGATAGCAACATACATCTAGAAATCATTTGCTAGATTTCCACAGTGTCCCATAGAAATCATCTATAATGTTGTTAAACCCAAATGTATGACTACATTTAAAATATACCTATTATTCTCTTGGTTTGGATTATAGTTCTTTAGAGGGCATCTTTCATCAAAACACAGGAAACATAGGAATGGACTATAGGTGGGCTCCTGAGAGCCTATAATACAGGGGTCAGCACGACATAGCAGGAAGAATATGAGTTTGGGAGTAAAGGAGACTTGGACTGAATTTTCACAATAGCAAAGCTATGAAACCTAATTTTCCTCATCAGTAGAAAGGAGTTAGCACTGTCCATCTTGAAGGATTTTTATGGGGATTAAAGAAGATTACAAATCAATTGGGTGGTGAAGCAGTAGGTTCTTGGCAATTTCCAGCATTGAATTCCTCTTACCAGTTCATTTTTCTTTTGAAGGACTTAGCCTTTTTCTTCTGGGTTTGAAATCTAAGCTCTTTCCTGCTAGGAGCAGGTGAACTTTCCCAAACTGTATGAGAAACTTTGTGTGTTTGCACATGTTCATTTTGCTGGCAAAGTATCCCAGGCTTTAATTAGCTTTTGAAGAAATCCATGACTTAAGGGTGTGTTAGTCAGTTCTCCTTTACTGTAACAAATCCTTGAGATAATCAGCTTTTAAAGATAAAGGGTTGATTTTCACTCACAGTTTGAGATGTTCTGGTCCATGATGGATTGCTCTTGCTGCTTTTGGGGCTGTGGTGAGGCAGCATATCATGGCAAGGTCACATAGGAGGACAAAACTGCTCATTTGTGCCAGAGTCCTATTCCAGCACATGCCCCAGTGACCCAGAGACCTTCCCAAGGCCCAATTCTTACAGCTTCCACCACATCTAAGAGACTAACCCCCTAACACATGGGCTTTTGGGGACATTAAAGATCCAAACAATGGCAAAAGACAGACAACTCAGAACCACCATTCATTCATAAGCTTAACAGTACTTACTGAATCCCCACCAGGGGTCAAATATTTTGTACAGGTAAACTTTGTTCCTACCTTTAAGGGACTCATAGTCTAAAGTGTGCTATTCTGTGCTCTATACATCATGCTAATTATTCATGTTTATATGTATTACACATTAAAGGTTGGTACCTGAAGCAAAAAGCAGAAAGGTTCTGGACAGCTAGGATAGAGATAGAAATGGTACCATGTAAGCAGGGAAGGACGCGAAGCCTCCTGACGTTCACATTTAACTGGCAGCTGCTCCTTGGCCGTGTAAGGATGTGCAAGCCCTGCCCTGCGCAGATGTCCCTGCCTGTGAGGATGAGAGCAGCGGAGTGTGGGATGCAGCTGGAGCTCCCCTCACCAAGCTGGAGGCCTTCAGGACTCTGTCTACCTGGAGGCAGCAATTTTTCTAATTTGTTCAAACCAGCCGCTCAGTAGTTGCTGCTTCACAATGGGTAAATGTTTTCTTTTAGGAGCTGAGCTTTTAAACTTTTAAGTGGATCAACTCTAGTCCTGAAAAGAAAAAAAAAAGTGTGCTTTTTGTGCAATTGATCTCTTAGAGGACACGATCAAGATAGCAGATGGGTCACTGTGTCAACAGCATTTGGAAGACAAAGGCGTGCCTTTCAGCCTCCTGTCTTTCTAGGCAGTTAGCAAGGTGAGCTGGAAAGATCCTGAAGCTGGAGAGGATTTGGGTAACTGTGTAGCTCGAGCCCCTCATTTTAAGTGAGGACATAGATGAAGAAATAGGTGAAGAAAGTGGGGTCCAGGGACTTAGGTGACTTCTCCAAGGTCCCTTGGCCTGTCTTGAAGCATGGGCTGTTGCTTATCAGCAGAGCAGCTGAGAGAGGAGGCTTGAGGGATCTGCATTCTGGATGTCGCATTCTGGAGAGGGCCCCTCTGCAGGTGACGCTCTTTCTGGTGACCTTATCCACAGCCACTAGCTCTGCTTACACCACATCATATCTCAGGGCCAGAGCCTGTGCATATTTATTCTTTCATGTCTTGTACTTTGCTCTTTTATTTTTACTGGCCCTGCCCTTGTGTTTGTTCTTGTGCTTGTGCTCTCTTCATGCATATTGCAGGAGGCCCCATGTTTAATTTGAGCTCAGGACTAAATATAACCACCCCTATCGCCGCAGGCACCATAGATGTCAGCCCTTTGTCACTGTTTGCAAACTCCACCCTGAGGTGGCAGGCACAGGGCAGCCTGCAGCACCACTTTCATGGGAAAACAGGGTGGCCAGGGCTGAGAAGAAATCAGTCCTTATCACTTATGAATTTATGCTGTGTCCATGGTGTGCAGAGAGCCCTGGCCTCCAGCCTTAGGTGGGAAGGACCAGAATGGGTGGATTTAGAGGCCCTCTTCTCCATTTAAAAGTGTGGTAACTGTCTCTCCTGGACTCCACTCCCATCTTGTGAGCTACTGAAGGGAACTGCAAAGTGTCTATAGCAGTGCCACATTTTCCAGGGATACTGTCACCGTGTTCTGGAAGAATTTGGCTAGTGGCTTTACGTTGTTGTATCCCAAACCAGAGAACCATGGTTTTCTGATATTGCAGGCAGTCTCGTTCTGACAGGCTCCTGAGGCCGTCTCCTCCATGAAACTCCCTTGAGCCTGGCCACTGACACTGTCGTCTCCTATCTCAAGCAATTATTGTGGTGGTCAAAAGTCACCTGTGTGGTTCGTAAGTTAATTTGTGGCCTCCATGTCGGCAGCAGGAGAGCTCAGAATCTAAGCCCGTGTCTTCTACTGATCTTTCCTTTCTCGCTCAGTGCCTGAGAAAGCCTCACGTGTGGCCAGTTTGCCAATTTCTCTGTCTCTCAAGAATGAGGAAGATTCGAATTAGTGTTCACCCCCTTACCCCCAACCTTTTTCTGAGCAGGGTGGAATCTGCTCTGAGCTATGGTACTGGCTGGATTGTGACAGACATGAAGAGGTGGCCTGTGGGGCAGCAGGACCTCTTAGACAAATAAACTCAGTCAGAGACGAAAGGGGACACTTGCTCAGCCAGCTGAGTCAACCCAGGAGGGGTGAGATAACAGAACTCGAAACCACATGCTCTCTATCTTCCGAGTGGGTCTGAAATCAGATCCTTTACAATTTCCTCAGGGTCCACAAGGCCAGAGATTCACTCCCTTGAAAGAATCCTATATGCAGTGACCTCATTCCCCAAACCAGTCCCTCTTTTTCTCCTTGCCTTCCATCCAGCTATTGTGGAACCACTAAGTACAAGGCTAGCTTCACAAGGAAGACTGAAATGTACTCCTCAGAGCTTACCATCCAGGTGAAAAAAAAAAAAAATGCTCCCAAGTTGTTTTCATCGGACCGAGAAAGGACCGTTAGATGACTGGGCTGCTGTGGGGAACTGGCAACAACTCTGAAGGCGTTTAGGAGCAGAGACTGTTTGGGCATGAATCCAGAGAAAGTGGGGACAGCACAGAAAGAAGAGAGCAAAGAGAAGAAAGGAAAAGTTCTGGTGTGTTGTGAGCTTGCTTCAGCCCCAGGAAAGGAAGCACATGGAGATCCTGAGATTGCAGGGAGCAGAGAAGGTAGAAGGGAGAGAAACTGGCTCCATCGGAAAAAAGAGCATGGCGGGGCAGGGAGCACGACAGGACCGTGCCTCAGACGCTTCTCCCTCAGGATGGCTGCAGAATGCTGTGTCATCCTGCAGACGCAGGGCTAGTGACTTTTCTCCGTGGCTGCCTGCCCGCTCAGCTGGCTCTCCAGCCGGTCTCAGCCACCTCCTGTTGGCTGTCGATGAGGCCTGGAAACAGCTCTTGTTCTTTGCCCTTGGTTTGTGTTTTCAAGGTCCCTTGCACGCCACTGAGATTTTACACACAGACCCTGTGTTTGACACTGTCATGAAAAGAACAGTACCGGTAGCTGTGCATCTGAAACTCGCTGTGAGATTGCTGGCAAGGGTGGGGCATGATGCTGATGGCCAGACTAAGGGACTTTCTCTGGATTTGACATTTCTACTGCAGACGGTCATCCACAAGGGTCCTGAGTATGGGCCCTCCTGGTGCAGCTGAGCACACAGAGGATGCGGGTGCTGCCTACAGTGAGCTGGGACATGCTGTGGGATCAAGGTGGGGCCTTCTGATCCTCAGTGATTTGTGGTTAGAACCAGAATTGCAGGGTTCCTGTGGCCTGGGGTCCATGTAGGTAGGTGTTAGGAATTGAATTACTAGATCATTATGTGGTGTTGACTGTGGTTGTGTGAAGCCTGTGGGAAGCTTTCCCCCAGAACAGAAAGCAGGATCTTCTCTCTCCTGTCTCAGATGGGCAGGTAATATTGTGTTGACATAAGATCAAAGTTCACATGCCCTTTGGGAATAGGCAGTAAAGTCTACCAGCAGTAAATTGAGATTAAATTTTTCTTTCTTTTTTTAATAATAGCAAAGTTTTATTAAAGGTAGGAGAAGAAATTGGCTCTGCAGAGCAAGTTTGGGCCAAGTAAAAGTAGGAAAAGAAGTTCGCCCTACAGCGTAAGGGTGGGCCTCGATGCAACAGCAAACAGAGTGGCCTAAAAATTTTATCTGGTGTTTCGAGTCATATCGTAAGTCTAATTCATTTGCACACTAACATGGTTGTCATTGTCCTACACCCCGTGTAAAATGGGTTAACAGCCCCTCTAGTAGGCATTCATGGAGACTTATTACCCTTCCCATCCCTGTGCTTCCAGCTCCACACAGAAGGAAGTCTGAACTGTATTCATATGAAGCCATGTGATCAACAGTACTTGAGCACTAATTATGTGGCAGGCCAAGAACAACACATTTCTTGCCTTCGTGAAACAGATTCTAATAGGAGAGAAAATCAAGGCCAATAAAACAAATTCTATAATGTCAGGTTGTGAAAAGTTCTATGAAAAATACACAGCAGGGTCAGGGGACAGATCATCTGCCTTAGCATCTGTATTTTGTGCTTGGTCACTGAGGAGCCTTTGCTACACCCAGCTGCCCTTCCGACCATCTCAGATAGCACAGAGTCCCCTGAAGGGGAAGTGTGTGCCCTTTAATGATTTCTTTCACCAGAATAGCCTCCAACTCCCCATACCCTAGTTTTGCCCCCTGTTATGTTGTTATTGATTCAGATCTTGATGCTTTTTGTATCTTATTCTTTCCATTTGAGTTCAATTTTCTTCTTCTTATAGTATAGCCTTTCTGTTGAGGGTTTTGGAGTAGTAATATATTCTCATGGTCTTTGTCTGAATATATTTTTATGTTGTTGGGTCTCAGAAAAAGACACCTCAGAAGTATGGTGCTTTGGGATATCAAGTATTATGATCTATGTCCCACTGTGAGGTTCTAGGAAATGATCTCTTTCTGACCTCCTACCCTGTTTTCTTTTGCATTTCTTTTCCCCCAAGGCAGGCCTTGGAAACCAGTATTCCCTTTCCCCAATATGGTTCATAGAAACCAGAATCTTACTCTTTCCCAATTCCAGCTATAAAACCTAGAAGTATTACTCTAGCCTTACTCTGCCTTTCTGTGTAGAAGCTGGATGTCTTAGTTACTTTTTCTCATTGCTGAGACAAAATACCTGACACCCAAAGTTAAAAGAGGAAAGATTTATTGTAGCTCACAGTTTGTAGAGATTTCAGTTCATAGTTAACTGGCTACAAGGCAGAGCAGCATCACAGAGGAGAAACAGTTCATAGCAGGCAGAAGGCAGCAAAGCGGCAAGCAATGACACTAGCCTTCTTTCTATCCTTTATATTCTATACAGGCTACTTGTCCTTAGGGCATGTTACTTTAATACTTAGGGTGGGGCACCCTTAATCCTATGGAGAATTATGCCAAATCAATCAGTGGACTGATTTAGTAATCACACACCCTTAATCCCAGCATCACACGTTCTAGATCCAGCCACCTCTGAAAGCCCCGTGCTCACATGAAGATTTGGGGGACATCTAGACACAAGCCATAACAGTGGCCACAAAGACATTCTCTTACTTACCTTGTCTAATAGTAACGATAAGAAGCTCATTCCAGAGGGGCTCCACCCCATACAGGAGGGAGGAAAGCCACAGAGAGAGGCCAAGAGAAAACCAGACAGGCCTTGCCGGCTTCCTCCTTAGTCTATTACCGTTAGGTCAGACCTTTCCATCCAATCACACTTCTCCATGGCTATCCATTCTTTGTCAAATATAAAGCATCAACAGTGACAGTTTTCTCAAGGATTTTTTGGGTCTTCATTTCTGGAACATTCCATGTCATGTTAAACTTTGATTAAATACATCTGCTGTGCTTTTCTCTTGTTAATCTCTCTCGTTCTAGGGGTATTGCTGTGACTCTTATGAAGGGTGAAGAAAGAAGCATCTTATTTTTCTGCCCTTACAATTCTCTCTCTAGTTTTGTGCAATAGTTTAACTGTGTGTAGAAGAATGTGGATTAAAGTTATTGCCCCTCAGCACTTGGAAATATTATTCTGTGTCTTTTGGTGTCTATTGCTGAGGTAGAACAGCCTTTTGCTAATTGTTGCTTTAGTACAGTGTGAGTGTGTGCATGTGCTTGTGTGTGTGTATGTATATGTGTGGTCTGTAGCATCACCAGGGTGGTTCGGTGTACATTTAATTTTTTTTGTCTTGTCTGAGACAAATGTCTTCATATCTTCAAATATAAATTCTCATTCTCCCAAACCTCAAATCCTAATTAAATTCTGGTTCTTCTTTTTTTATCTCCCATTTATCCTAATGTTCTTTAATATTTTCTCATCTCTTTATCTTTCTGGCTGCATAATGGATGACCTGAGCATACATTTTACAATTATGGATTAAAATAATCTATTTTAACCAAACTGCATGGGAAATACTTCAAAAAATCAACAGCTGGGATCTCATCTTTTTGAAAACTTCTTGCATATCAAAAGAAGTCACCAACAGAGTAAAAAGAAAACCCATGAAGTAGGAAAAATTTTAGCCAACTCTCCCTCAGACAAAGGACACCTATCTAGAACATATAAAGAATTAAAAAAATCAGGCCCCCAAAATTTAAATACCCAATCAAAAAATGGGCATCTGAGACGAATACACACTTCTTGATGGAGAAATACAAATGGCAAATAAACATATGAAAAAATGTTCAACATCATTGGTTATTTGAGAAATGCAAATTCAAACAACACTGAGATTCCATTTTACCCCAGAAAGAATGACTATTATCAAGAAGTCAACCAATAACAAATGCTAGAGGGGCTGTGGGGAAAAAGGAACCCTTTTCCACTGTTGGAAGGAGTGTAGACTGGTACAACCACTGTGAAAATCAGTGTAAAGATTCCTCAAAAAACTAGGATTAGGGCCAGGAATATAGCTCAGCAGCACAAACACCTATCTGGCAAATGTAAGGTCCTGAGTTTGATTCCTGGCATACACACACAAAAAAACCCCCAAAACTAGGATTAGAGGTCCCATTGGACTCAGCTACCCCACTTCTGGGTATTTTTCCAGAAAGATCAAAAACATCGTACCACAGCTATTTATGTGCACCCATGTTTATAGCACTGCAATTTGTCATAGCTAAATCTTGGTAACAACCCAAATGCCTACCAACTGAGGAATGAATAAAAGAGATGTGGTATTTTTTACAATGGAGTATTACTCAGCTATAAAAAAGATAAACTCAAGGCTTTTATATATAAAGAGATGCAATTAGAGACCATACTCATAAGTGAAATAAATCAGACCTGCATGTGTAAACATTGTACCATTTCCCTAGTGTAAGAACCTAAAAGAGTAAATAAAATCTGAAAGGTACAATAGATATTGCAAAAGAGAAAGAAACTGATCAAAAGGAAAGAAAAACTGGGATGGGACAAAGGAGAAAAGAAAGAAGGAATGGAAAATAAATATATATATGTATATATATATGCACACACACAAGATAGCTAAGATAATTGTACTACTAATTTACATTGGTGTATTGAAAGGAACAGTTAATGCTTGTTTGAGCAATTTTGCATGCCTATATCTGATAATCTGAACAAAAACTTTGAAGATAGCAATATGTAATACAACAACCATTGTTAATTTCCTATTATCTTGTTTTGAAATTCTGTATCATTTTAAAAAATTTTTTATTCTCTTTAAAACAAACAAAAAAATAATCTATTTTATAATTCACATATTCTCTCTTTAGTTTTGATGACCTGCTGGTACACTGCATACTAACTTTTAATCTCAACAAAGCCTTTGTTTATTTTTAGATAAGCTTCTTTCAAGTTTTTTTTCCTTTCATAATGCCTTGTTCTTTTCTTGGAATTTTGATTCTTAGAGAGTATGTATTTAAGCCTTTATTTATTTAACCATACATTTAATCATTTCAAGTACCTTTCTATGCTCTTTCAAACTGTCATTCTATTCTTTTGTGTGTAATTCTCCTGTTTATGTTACCTTCTCACTGTTACAAAGGATGAATTGTTCTTTAGGTATTGTGTATTTATTTGTACTTTAATTGAGATTGTGTATGTGTGAAAAATTTCTCGTAGTGTGGATTATTGCGAGTAATCTAATGTTGTTTCTATTTCTTTTCTTCTTTGTTAGTACATGATTACAGTACATAATGTTTACATTCTTTTGTGGGAATTGGTATATGCATTTAAATACCCTTTTTTCATCCCTTTTACCTTTTTTTCCTCTCCCTTCATCTTTTTGTTCGTTTTGTTTTTTGTTTTTTATTTATTTATTTTTTTTTTTGGTTTTTTTTGGTTTTTCTCCGGTACCGGGAACCGAACTCACGACGTTGCGCTTGCCAGGCAGGCGCTTTGCCGCTGAGCTAAATCCCCAGTCCCCTGTTTTTTGTTTTTTAAACCAGGTTTCACTGTGTAGTTCAGGCTGGCCTTGAACTCCCTATGTAGCACAAGATTGTGTCAAATTTGTGATGATTCTCCTGCCTCAGCTTCCTGAGTGCTGGAAGTACAGGCGTGTGCTACCACACTTGGCTCTTGATCCTCTTCCTTTTATTCTTTGTATATGTTTGTGATACACAATGTTTATAGTCCCTGTATGGACTTGGTACATGTATAAAACACATCTTAATTCCTTTTTTCATCCCTTTCCCTCCTTCTGTCCTCCCTCCTTCCCTTTCTTGATCACTTTTGAGAAAGCTCTATTGCTCTACTTCCTATTATCTATTTTTATTTGGCTCTTTATTTATACTTTGGGTTTCTCATATAAGAGAAACCATGTAGCACGTAAGCTGTGTGTCCGATTTATTTCACTTAACATGATGGTCTTAAAGTGCATCCATTTTCCTACAAATGACCCATTTATCCTTCTTTATGGAAGAGTAGTTTTCCATTGTGTATAAATACCACATTTTCTCTGTCCTTTCATTTGCTGGTGAATATTGTAGGCTGCTTCCAAGGTTTAGCTATTATGAACTGTGCTCCCATAAATATGGGAATGCACACATCACTGTAATACGATGTCTTTAACTCTGTTGGGGAGACACCATAAAAGGGAATAGCTGATTTAAATGGAATTTCTATCTTAGATTTTGAGGAATCTTCATTCTGATCTTGATAATGGTTGTACTACTTTACAGCCCTGTCAACACTGGGGAAAGCTTCCTTTTCCTTCTGCAGCCTCTTCAGCACTGTTTTTCCCTCTCTCTTCCTTCCTTCCTTTCTCTCTACCTCTTTCTTTCTTTCTTTCTTTCTTTCTTTCTTTCTTTCTTTCTTTCTTTCTTTCTTTCTTTCTTTC
>NW_004955463.1:5184884-5197338 GCF_000276665.1 Chinchilla lanigera
TCTCTCTCTCTCTCTCTCTCTCTCTCTCTCTCTCTCTCTCTCTCCTTTTATTTTTGAGACAGACTCTTGGTATACAGTTCAGGCTGGCCTTGAACTCATTATGTAGCCCAGGCTGGCCTCAAATTCACAGAAATCCTCCTGCCTCAGCCTCCTAAGCACTGGGATGACAGGTGTGCGCCACCATGCCTAGATAGCAACTGATTTCTTGATGATAGCTATTCTTTCTAGACTAGGATGGAATTGTAATGTTGTTTTAATCTGTATTTCTCTAATGGTCAGAGAAGCTGAGCATTTTTTCATGTATTTATTGGCCATTTGTACTGCTGAGAATGTCTGTTCATTTCAGTTGCCCATTTTTTGATTGGGTCTATTATTTTGGGGTATTTGTTTTAGTTCTTTTCTTTCTTCTTCATTATGTAAAATTTATTTTTCTATATCATGTTAGTATATTTACTTTTTGAGACAGGGTCTCACTTTATACTTCAGGTTGAACATGTAGTCACCATGTAGCCCAGGCTGGCTTTGAACTCATGGTGATCCTCCTGCCTCAGCCTCCAGAGTGCTTTGATTACAGGCACATGCCACCATGCCTGGCTAGTAGTACATGTTTGCAGTATGCAATGATTACATTTACTGTGGGGAGTTGGTACATGCACACAGTACATCTTACTTCTTCATTTTGTGATCCTTCCCCTCCTCCTCCAACTCTCGGTCCCCTCCCCATTAGCAAAAACTCTATTTTTCCCTTTGATTCATTTTCATCCTCTTTTCCTTCCTTCTTAGCCCTTCCCACAATCTCTTATTCTGCCATCCATTTGAAAATGGTCTCCCTATTTCCTACTTATCTTATATATAAATTTTGTATTTATATATGTACATGTATATGCATCTTGCATTTCTTGTTTATTGTTTTGTTTGCGTGAGAGAGGGTTTATAGCCCAAGTTGGCCTCAACTAGTGGTAATCCTTCTGCCTCAGCCTCCCAAATACTGGGATTACAAGCATGTGCCACCACACCTAGCTTGAGTTTCTTGTATGATAAACCATGCAATATTTAAATTTCTCTGACTTATCTCACTTAATGTTAAGATTTCAAGTTGCATCTATTTACTTATGAATGCCTGAAGTTTATCATTCTTTATGACAGAATAGTACTCCACAGTGTATAAATACCACATTTTCTTTATCTATTCATCTGGTATGGATGTGCTGCTTCTAAGATTTTTTTTGGAGACAAGAGTCTTGCTACGTAGTTGAGGCTGGTCTTGACTCATTATATAGCCCTGCTAGCCTTGAACTTGCACCACACCTAGCATATGTCCAAGATTTAGCTCCTAAGAATTGTGGTACTATAAACTTGGATAGACATGTGTCACTGTACTATGATGTCTTTAACTCTTTTGGGAAGATACCCTGAAGGAGAATAGCTTGGATCAAATGGAACTTCTAGTTTCAGTTTTTTCAGGAATCCCAATACTGATTTCCAAAGTGGTTAAACGAGTTTACATTCCTCCCACCAGTGTGGAAGAGACCCTTTTCCCCACTGAAGCCTCTCCAGCATTTGTAGTTATCTGATTTCTTGAAGATAGCCATTCTTTCTGGAGTAAAGTGAAATCTCAGTGTTGTTTAAATTTACATTTCTTTAATGGCCAGTGATACTGAGTATTTTGTCATGCATTTATTGTCTGTTTCTACTTACTCTTCTGTGAAGTGACGGTTCATTTCACTTGCCCATTATTTGATTGGATCTTGGGGCTGGGGTCTAATTTTTTTGAGTTCTTTTTATATTCTAGTTCTTATTCTGAGGACAAGCAGGCAACTTTTTTTTTCCATTCTGCAAGTATTCTCTTTACTCTGTTGGTTGTTTCCCTGCAGTGCAGAAGCTTTTTAGTCTGATGCGATCCCATTTGTTGATTCTTGGTACTCTTTCCTGTACAACCAGTATTCTATTCAGGAAGTCCCTGCCTATACCTATGACTTCGAGAGCTTTACCTATTGTGTCTTCCCGCAGGTTAGGTGTTTCTGTTGTCTCTGTTTCCACCAAGGATTCTTCTATGGGTCTCTGTGGCCTAAAAAATGGTTTTGTATGTAAACTGCTCAGCTTACAGTTTGCTAGACCACATAAATAAATTTGAATTATCATCCATGCAAGACATAGGCCTAGAGTTCCTATTTTTTTTGGAAAAGGCTTTATTTCTCCACCATGAGTCCAGCCAGAAACAGAAATTTCCTGTAATACCTTGGTATCGATGGGGAGATCTTTCTACCCTATTTTTTAACAGCACAGGCAGCTCATTAAGATCCCAAATTAATGCAGAAATTCCAGTTCAGAGCTACACAAGTCTAACAGGCTCAATGCCTTGTTGAGGCCCACTTGCAGCTTGCTTATGACCCAGGGCTGCCCCGATTGTCTGTGTAGCCCCTTAACCAACAGCAGCAGGAGCTGCTGCATCTCGGTGGTTGTTAGAAATCCGGAGTCCCACTCCCCTTCCTCCCACCAGATCTGCAGAATCACAATGTCCGTCTTAACAAGATCCCCAGGTGATTCGTGCCCACATTAAAGTTTTAGAAGCCTTGCCCTAGATTATATACTATACAATGTTCATTCTTCCAACCACTCCCCAAGAGATGTTACAGCATCAACTCATGTTTCTTCCTCTAGCTTTTTTTTTAAACTTTCTTCTGTATTTTGGGGGGGGGGCATAAGAGAAGGTACTTTTCTGCCTTGGGACATCATCTATGAATTTCAAAACATTTTTGTTTAAATTTTATTGGTTGGCTATATCACCAATTTGGAACTCCAGCCCTACTCACTGTTCAAAGTTAAGCTTTGAGCTTGTGGCTGGATCGTATGTTGGCCCCCGGCTCTGTGTGTTGTGTTACAGACACTCATTAATTATTTGTAGCTTTTGTGTTCAAATGATGGATTAGCAATGGTCCTTGGGAGTTGCATAGTTAATTTGTGCAGCTTTACTTAGTCACCCCCATGTTTGTTGCTGTTGTTTTTTTACCCATAACATCCTCTGCTCTACTGTATACTTTTTCAAAAGCTGGGTTTAGTTCCCGGCTGGGCTTCATTCTTTCTTGTGCCAAGGAATTCTGTAGTGAGATAGGAGAAGTCAGTTGTGCTCTCAGAGTTACAGACGCTGAACAACACAGCAGGGGCCAGTACTGGGGGCTGCTTCTTTCAAGTGCCTGTTGTACAGTTAGTTACCTTAACCCGTGAGGGATTGGCCTGTACATGGAGGACCTGGTAGCGAGAGCTGCAGTAGATGCACTAACTGCATCCATTCATACTGCACTGCAGCGTCCTGGACTTTAGTGGCACCTAAAGGAGAAGAGGAAATGGCCTCTGACTTTGGGGAGCCGATAAGCACATGGTATGGAGGCACCTCCAGCTGAAAGAAGACAATGCCAAGATGGTGAGAAAACAAGTGCCTGACAGAGAGGGAGAGACTATGCACAAAATCCCCAGGGAACATCAGGGACAAAACGTGAGCTCCACTGTGTGGGGTGGAAGAACATCAACCCTTCTGTTTCCTTACAGTGTCACTCAAGCTCCCTCCCTGCCTGCTTCTGTGTTGGAGCAAACCTCTCTCCTTTTTTCTAGAGAAGGAAAGAGCTCCTCTGCTCTCCCCTGCCTGGGAAACCCATCATACCAACCACAGAGACCTTGGCTTTTGATGCCATTGTGGGGCCTCTGCTTGGCATAAAGAACTTATCTTCCCTGCATGAGGTGAGGAGGGCTTTCTGCTTTCTTCTCACCTCCTGTAGGGTACATCTGGCCCACAGTCCCTGATCACAGTTTGAGTCAAACATGTACATTGTTTTTTGAATGGTGAAAGACCTAGCCAACAATAACCTTAGGTCTTGCTCTGCTCTGATCATCTGGAGGGCAGGGTTATTATATGAAGCTCCTCTGCAGCCAGTCTGCTTTGCTTTTTGTTTCCTGGGAAGCCAAGATCATTGCCTTTGAACCTTTGCTCCTAGCACACCCACTCCTGGAATCCCATACCCCATTCCTTTTCAACCCTGCCCAGTCTTAAGTGTCCTCTTTCCTTCGTGACTTTGTATCTACAATAATTATCTGGAACTTCACATGGGCCCTGTAATGTCAGAAATTGTTTTCTTAAGATCTCTCTGGCTTATCTCCCCAGGTTTATTTTAAACTCTGTGAAGCTACAAGGCTGATAGCACACAGCACCATGGTGGGTAGAGAGCAACCTCTCACAGATCTAAGGCAGTCTGTTGAATCCACATTCGTATTACTATTAGTTACCATTCTGTTATGCACCTGCTTCAGTGAATTTCTCCATAATGGCTAGACTGTCGTAGAAATTACATCAACCAGTGTCCAAGGCTCAAGGGTGAGCTTGTTCATAAAGCTTGTAAGAAATGAACCAGGCTTTCCCTTGCTTGTGCGGGAAGGTGAAAAGCTTCATAAATGCACCTGACGTGGTGCCTCCCTCTCTCCACCACTCCACTTCCTACCACCTTCTCTTCCATGTGGAATAATAAAATGTCATATACAACTTCCTAGTTTTATGTTTTTGGAAGCTCTGTTATTAAGTGCATATATATTTATGGCTTCCTCATATGTTGATACAGTTAGCATTATAGAATGTCCTTTTTTCAAATATCTGATAAGACTTTTAGTCTGAAAATCAACTTCACTGCCCCTGAAGGGCCTGCGGGCCAGAGTCCCTGTGGATGTAGAAGATGTACACTTGTCTGAGTGTCAAGGAGTCTGGCTACAGGTGCTCATTGTCAAGCTCTCGCGTGATCTTGGGCCTGTCGTGTTGCCTTTCTTGCCCTCTACTTACTCATTAGTAAGTCAGGATGCACTTTGAGGTCTTTTCCTAAAATGACTTCACTTAATTCTAAGTTCATTCTGGTGACCAGGAATTAGCAAGAAGTCTTTTGGCAAAACTTTGCTTGTGGACCATGAATTTAACAGTATCAATGATGTTGTTGGTCTCTGTTACCTCAGATATTTTGCAATAGTCAAACTCAAACTGTAAGCCCAGGATCTCTACTTCTTAAGTTGGTATTCTCCCAATCTCTGACTCTAATGCCCTTCTTCCCCTTCCGAGGTCCACATGTTCCAGTCAGTGTTACTGGCCTGCTTATCATCCCTTCAACATGCCTTAATCCTGGCCAAGGTCACTTCTTTTGCTTGTAAGGGCACTAATTCCAACAAAGGGAGAAAACTCAAAGCTATAGTGGCCATTTATCTTGGTAACCTGTGCTCTGGGGTTGCTGGCTAACCTTTTCTACCTAAAGAAAGAATATACCTGCAAATCTTCCCTCCAGAGTGGAAGTAAATGGTGCTGACATTTTCGCCTCCCTGGCAGAACTCAGATTCCATACATTTGTTGTAGTCACTATGCTCAGCTTCAGACAAACAGCATGGTAGATTGGGTGCACGGTTCTTTCTCCAATGAATTTAACAATCCACAAGTTTGCACTAGGTAAATGAAAGAATTAAAGTTCTGACTAATGATTTCTTGATGTGAGAATCTTGTCAGTTTGTGGAATCTCCAAGATCTACCTCTCCCGTCTTCCCTCATCTCTACCTTGCATGTATTTTTGATTTTAAAAATAATTGTGCTGGAAAAATCATCCTTCTTAGAAAAAAGGAAAAGGTAGAGTAGAGGGAGTTGTGGGGCCAGCTGGAGGTGTCGCAGCAGCCTGGTTGAGAATGCCAGGCAGCTTGGGCATTGGCCAGTAGAAGACTTCACCTTCCTGATTGTCCCAGAAATGGCTTTAGTATGAGCATAAACTACACTTTCCCTTTTATGTACTGTGTCAGCTTTGGGAAATGAATTTAACCTTTCAGCGGCCTGAGTATGAATGATAGATGCTAAGGTGTTGCCTCCCATAATTTTGAAAAGAACTCTGGAAATATTAGAGGACTCTTGAAAAAAATAAAGCGACCTTATGAAGGTAACACTTCTGGCCACTGTGAAAACTGTAACATTATCTAAGATGGAGCTTTCTGGTTGGTCATAAATTCACATCCTCAATTTACTCTATGACTGAGCTCTTCAGTTCTTTCTGAGAATCTTTAGAAAGAATCTAAATTCTTTCTGAGAGTCTCTAATGCACTAATGATGACAGGGGCCTGGTTGTCACACACAGGAAGGTAGGTGGCACCATCGTTGGTTATGACTTCTGTTTGCCCTCTTCCTTCTCATATTTTTCCTTTCGCTTCCAAAAATGGATCCACATTTGCTAACCTAGACTGTGTAGGGAGATGGAGTCACCACATAAGAAGAGAAGGACCTTAGCTTGGCAAAACTTAAAAGTTTCCACTTTCTTATCTGAAGGGGGGAAATAGCAACGCTTTGGAATAAAAACTCAAGTTTCCCCAGAAGTGTGGAAGCAAACACCAATGGATAATCAAAAGTCATCGGATTCTTCAAACAAGACTATTCCAAAAGGGCAACATGTTCAGAACATAATTGGGCCTTAGTTTTCTTACCTGTAAAATGAGGCAGCAGGAGTCGAAGGTGCTTTCCTGTTTCCACGGCCTGAGAATTTGTTTTTTTTTATTATTATTGCACTTAATTATTATTATCGAGGGCTATTATTGCCTAAAGCTATTCATTTTGTTGTTATTTTTCTCTGAACAGAATAATTTCTGAGCTCCTCCTTTCCCATTCCCCGCTCTATACGTACTAAGATTAGCAAAGCTCATCAGTCTATCACACTATAGCCAGCAAAAGACAGGTGAGTTTTATCATCCCCTAGATCCATTTCAGTCTCCTCAGTGGCTTGGGTTTTCTCAGGTGTACAGAATATCTTGGGAGGATTTTTATTCCCAGCTAACACTCTGTTTTCTATGTTAAAATCTCACTAAATTGTCTAGCTTTAAATTTTCAGCAAAGTTATCCAAAGGGAATTTTCACTTGGGGAAAATAGCTCACCTTCGTCAACAGATATTTATGAGCCACTATTATATATCCAACATTATGGGTGGTCTGGAAAAGTGTTAGACATGACCCCAATCCTTAATGACTTCAAATTGAAATTGGAAGGAAAAAGCTAATAAGCACTCAATCAACAAATATTAGTTGAGGGTCTATTTGTGTGAGATGCCATAAAGCCTGATGGGAAATACAGCTATCGATCCCGATTGACTAGAAGCTATCCTATTTACATCTGTTGCATTGGTGTAATTATTAGTATCCATCCCTCTACCCTTTAAAAATATCCTAGTTTGGAGGTTGTCTTGATGATAGAGACTGGAAGGGACTTCATATGTTAATCTAAGGAATTGAAATCAACAGAGAAAATTACCATAGCAACTAAGAATCATTACACAAACACACACACACACACACACACACACACACACACATAAAGGACATTGTCATACCTTTGGTAGTTTAGTTTGGATGAGACAATTCCTTCCATTACCTGAGGTATTTGTATGAACTATGCTTGTATTATTGGTTAATCTAATGTAAATTGTTCTTTTCTCTAGGTTCACATTTTGATCTCTGGGGTAGGCTTCGCCTATTCTGAGACAAGTCAGATCTTCATATATAGAGAGTGGATCAAGGAACAGCCTATAAGGAATGAACAAAAAGCAAACTTCAGAGGCTCGTAGAGTCCGCAGGAGGAAAAGCGGCTCAGTGTCATTTCAGATCAACAACTAGGCCTGAGCATTTACTCCATTCTGGGCACTTGGTCTTTAGTCAGCAGGGAAGAAGGAATTTTATGTGCACGGATCAGGGGCAGGAAGTATGTAAAGTATGGGGGGCCACCAAGCAATTTGACATTGATGGGACCACACAAGGGTGAGCCAGTGGGTGGCAGGAGGTGTGACTGGGGATCATAAACATCATGCTTTCTATATTTGGAAATGAAATGGTACCTCAGATGCAGCCCCATCACAAGGTCTCTGATTGCCTGACAGCCACCACATTTACCGCAAGATGACCCGGTTTTCAGGGTCCTGCTGATCTCTGAAAACCTCTCTGTTCCTGCCTGTGCTCTTCCCAGATGGGACTATTCATTCTCTCAGTTTTAGCTCTGTTGATGAGACAGACTGTGGAGATCTAGGACAAACAGTGCCAGTGGAATAACCACCTGTGGGTAGATGTCCCCATGACTGGTGCCACCTCTAGCACTGCAGAAGGACTGATGTAGCAAGGACAATTGATTAATGTGGATCAGGTTAGGGACTTTGTGTTCTTCCTGAGTGTGTGGCAGTTGCTGACAGTGCTGAGCTAGCATTCTGTGCCCTGCTGGTTCCTTTGGTTGTTCCTCCTGCCGGTGGACTTAGATGCTCCCAAAGGCCATGGAATCCAGGCTGGAGTGCCACTGCCACGGCACTGGATCTTGAATCCCTGACACTCTGAACTGTAATGCACAAAGCAGGTGATCTTATTTACCTTGGCAGTACAAGTTCTTGGCAACAGCAATAGAACAGATTGAAATGAGCAAATAGAATTGCCTCAAAATGCAGAATGTAAAACTAGCAGGAAGAACTGTCTCCAATCGTGTGAGAAGGACATGCCAACAAAGATTGTTTTCAAATAAGAGAATTATTAGGAAATAGATGACTAAGAACTTTTAAAATCAAGGGCAGATGTTTCTTTTCCAATTTGCTGCACATAAGTGCTAGGCATGCTATATGCAAGAAACATTTCCTTTAGGCCCAAGGGAGGTTTTTCTTAGAGTTGTGTGAAAAATTTCCCCTTCACCAACTCATTTAAATGTATTTCTGAAATTCTTTTTCTTCTCTCTTTAAAGAGTCTGAACAGTGTTCATTTGGTGAAGAATTAGAATGAGTGTGACACGGTATTTTCCTCCCCTGATGACTATAGCAATGGAGACCACACTGGCCAAAGAACCATGGGGTTATAGTGGCTGTGCTGACTCAGGTAGATGTGAAACCCAACTCATCCACCAAAACTGGCTCAATGAATACATCCTGGACTGGGCACTTGGAGGCCAGATGACTGCAAGTATGTTTAACTGTGACTCTCCCAGGAGAGAACTTCCCCTTTTAACACCCTCCTTTACGATGTTTCACTTCATGCTTCCTTGTCATTTACATGAGCGCTACTCTAAGTGTTGGTCTCTGATGACTTGAGTGGTTTGGTCAGGAATGTAAATCAACACACTCCGTTCTTCGTGGAGAGAGTCAGGGTCTCACAAACCCGCCAGCCAAACCGCAGTGTGCTTGGGGAGGCGGTTCACATACAATGTGGGGCAAGCTCCCTCTCTTGATGCGGTGTGCTAACCGTTGCCGACAGCCATCTGTCTGCAGATTGCACTTTGAGAGCCACCGACATACACATGACTGCTGCTTAATATCATCCCTACAATCTGTACAACTATGATTCTCAACCTGTCCTAATGTTCAAAGAATTTACTTTGAGAAGGTTCAAATTTATAGAAAAATGACAAGAACGGGACAAAGGACTCTTGTATGCCTTTCATTCAGGGCCCTTTCAAGTTCTACCTATGATGTACTTGCTGCTAAAGGGTCTGTCTAATTCAAGATCATATCATCTAGTCTCTATCCATCTGGAAGTTTCTTGGAGTTTCATGGCCTTGACTTTTACGGAGGTTGCATTTTGTAGAATGACTCTTCACTTGGGCTTGCTCTGTGCTTCCTCAAGGTTAGACAGATCTAGGTCATGTGTTTTGGGCAAGAATATCACAGAACTGATGCTGTGGTATCATCACAGGTCATGTTAGAAAGATCCAGGTCATATGTTTTGGGCAAGAATACCACGGAAATGATGCCGTGGTCCCCTCACTGCATGCCATCAAGTGGCCACTGATGTCAATTTGTCCCATTGCCAGTGGTGTTAACTGATCCTTTAAAATAGTTTCTTCCCCTGTCTCCACCAGCAAGTCACTCTTTTATTTTGCAGTAAAAATTACATAAATATCCCATTATGCATTCCACTTTTACCGACGTGTTTTAGTGCAACCGTGGATGTTTCTTGGTGGAATTATCAGTGTGATGTTTACTAAATGGTAATTTTCTAATTGTATCCTTCTCTGTATATTTATTGCTTGTCATTGACGTATAAAGAGGAATTTTCTCATCTTCCATTTTAGAACTCATTTGATTATAAACAATTTATTATAATCTATTATTCAGTGGGTTGAAATCCTTTACTGTCATGAATTATTTTGATGATCAAATTGGCCCAGATTTTGACAGGTGGAGTCCTGTGCAGATAGCTTCCATGTCCTTTTAACACATGGCTATCATTCTTTGAGCAATTTCTTTGCATGTCATCCCAGGCACTTTTATACTTTTCCTCTGCCGGTTCTGGACCCAGTTCTCTAAGGAACTTTGTTTCCTTTTTCATGGAGAGCAGTACTTAGAACCAAGAACTGGGTGCTAGGTATGCTTCACCTAGAACTCTCAGTGCACAAAGCTAGGAGAATATGTATTTACATGCATACTCCCATGCACACTCACCCAAGAATTCACACCCACATACCACTGCATCCATATTTCTGCACATTTCTCTGGGTCCTATTTCCCTTCCTATACTTATTGACTCAATCCCCTGTATGTAGCCATTCTCCAAACTGAAGGCAGCTGCTTAATGTCCATTGGGCTGAATTAGGACACAGGAAGTAAGCAAAACTGTTCTTTCTTATTTAGAAGAAAGAGTTAAGGGGCTGGGGACTTAGCTCAGCGGCACCGCACCTGCCTGGCAAGCATAAGGTCGTGAGTTGGATTCCCAGTACCAGAAAACAAACAAAAAAAAACAAACAAAAAAAAAAAAAAAAAAGAAAAGAAGAAAGAGTCAACAAAGGCTAAATTTGCATTACTTGCAAGAGTTACTGCTTTATTCACTGGTGCGCTTCAGAACTTAAACTCGAGGTAGCCCATCCACCAGTATGGTATAAACCCTGGAAGAAAATGGTCTTAAGTACTTCTAAGCCTACTTTTGGACTGTAATCAGAGCCGAGAGGGTGGGAAGAGGTGGTGCTTGTGCATGCTGCAGTGTACTTCAGCCTTGGCTGTAGCAGGGCTGTCAGTGATGGCTTTAACACTGCTAAGTCAGCAGAACACTTGTCGACTGGTCTAGACATGCGTCATGCCTAACGAAAGAATAAGAAATGAACAATTGAGCTTTCAGTTGTATCAAGAGGTTCTACAACTCACCCTGTCATACAGGACAGTCTTGCTTGGTTTGTTGTACTCCAACACCAGTGCACCCTCCCCCATGCAAGCGGGCTCATCCATCGGGGTTCAGTGTGTGATGCATTAATGTCATTATCACCATCGTGTTTGTGAAGGGCCATGTTCTCTCATCTTCACACATGAGAGCAAAATCACCTTAATTCCTAGAAAGAAGAGGTTGTGGTAGAGGCCTGCACATCTTCTGACTGCCCACCTAGTGACTGTGCACAGTTTCAAGTGAAACCAACAGCCCAGGCCCCAGTGCTAGCCGGCAGCACCATACTGTGATTATATGCAAGGAAATAAAGGATCTTGCTTTGATCTATGTTAAACTTAGCACCAGACAAATAAATGAGCTCTTACTGTTAGGTTGACTGTTACCTAACCTTGAGTTTACCTTTCCTGTCACATGGTCACCGAGTATTTGCTATTCCTCCCCATCAAGTGCAAGCTCCATGAAGGCAAGGGGCAGTATGGTGTAGTTACGTAATCACTCACAGTAACTTGCATTAATAGTTGACTAATAGCTGATGACTCAAGGTTTGCCTTTTTCTAGCTAGACCTTGAGCTGTAACACTGCGTGAGGGCTCCTGTCTATTTTTCTGGGGTTTCAGTCAACTCTTTTTCTTCACATTTTAACCAGGGCTCAAATCTATAACCATCAGAAAGGGGGAGGAGGAAGTAAAGCCTCTTTCGGTTTCATCTCTCTTCATCTGTCCTTCCTTGCCTTCTCCCCTGCCTCTTACTTACTGACAGAAGGTGATGAAAAAATAATCCTGATCTCGGTGAGAAAATGAGCTTGATGCTGAACCATGCTCCTTGAAGCTCAGAGCTGAGAAGGAGGATATCCAGACCCATGATTATAATCAGGGCTCTAGTCAAGGGTCAGCTTCAGATATGAACTTTCTGTTCACCTTTCAGCAAGTTCCCCAAGTTCCCTGGGTATGACTGTTTGCATCTGTACAATAGGAGGCTGGACTTGATGATCTCTTAACATTTGTGTTTCTGCAGTCATGCTACTTGGGCCCTATGAACTATTACAAGTCATGCTCATATCCTGAATGAGAGCACAGAGATGGATCAGGAAACCTGTGAAAGAAAAACAGAGTGAAAGCATGACCTGATAACCATTCTCTGACATTAAAATTCAAGCTTCTTTTTAGCCTTGGGTTTTTAAATTTCAATTACAGCAAGACCAGGAGAAAGCACTGGAGGATGAACCACCTTAAGACTCCTGGTGGGGGCTGGGGATTTAGCTCAGCGGCAAAGCGCCTGCCTGGCAAGC
>NW_004955463.1:5197438-5198603 GCF_000276665.1 Chinchilla lanigera
AAAAAAAAAAAAAAAAAAAAAAAAAGACTCCTGGTGGAGGAGCGGGGCTGCTTACCTCTGCTTCACTTCGAGACCACGGAAACCCCAGAGTGACCCTTTTCCTTCCCCTCTGAAGACTGCAATACTCTGACACTTACTTTATTCTTTCAGATTCTGGTCCCCTTTTAATGAAGCACAATAACAAGTAATTTAAACTAAGTGGTTTGATATCTGGATGTCTTGATACTTTTCTTTGTATTTCCATTCCTGGGAAATTACATTTTCTCCATGATTCTCATTTGTCTTTTTTGCCTTAAAATTTTCTGCATTCATTATAAACTGTCTTAAAGCCCCTTTGGAAGTGATCTGGAAATAAGTTTTTAAAAAATAGCGCTGTCCATGTTAATAGGCTTTGTGTTACAGTCAAGGAAAAAGCAAGAGTCAGAGACCCATAATACGACTGCAAGTCAGAATTAGAAGGCACAGCAGAGACTATGTAAATGAATGTTTTTCAAATTGCAGTTGGAATACCTTAGTGGGTCCAGAAATGAATTTAATGAGCTATAACCAGTATTTAAAAAAATAATATGGAATAGAATAGAAAATAACAGGGTACATTATATCTAGTAAATGTTTGTTTAATGAAAGTTTTGTTTAGGCAAGTTCTTACATGCTTAAAATATCAAAGCTATTAAGCTATGAAAATAAGAACTGAGCACAGAGGACAAGAGCATTTATTATACTAAGCAGGATTCTGTGTGATTGTGTATTGTGATGTCCTATTTAATTTAGACATAGGCTGTGGAAAATCTACTGAGAAAACTATATATTAAATATTTATTGAGTTCCCAAAATATCTAAGGGGATATGCAAGAATGGTTAATTAAAGTATCAGTTACTAGATCCTATAACTATTAAAGATATTCAATTTGTCATTTAAAATAACCTAGAAAAGGAAATCTCTAGACCCAGAGGGTTTCAATAGTGAATTCCACAAAGCATTTAAAGAAGAAATAACAAAAATTGTACATGATTTTTTTTTTTTCTGAAAAGAGAAAGGTAGGGAACACATATCATTTCCTTTTATGAGGCAGTACCAACCTGACACCAAAACCAGACCAATATGGCTAAGGACTTTAAACATAAAAACCTTCAATAAAATATTAGCAAAAAAAATATCCAACAA
>NW_004955463.1:5198774-5203193 GCF_000276665.1 Chinchilla lanigera
AAAAAAAAAAAAAAAAGAAAGGTAACCTGAACTACATAGTGAGACCCTGTTTCAAAAAACAAAGAAATAAACAATCACTATAATCCAATGTAAAGGAGAAAATTACTATATCAGTTGATACAAAAATAAATTTGACAAAATCCAATTCTCACTCATGATAAAAAGCCAAAAAACAAAATAAACAAAAAACAAACTCTCAGCAAACCAGAACTAAAAAAAATTTTTCTCAATGTGATAAAGATTGGCTACAAAAAGTCTACAGGTAACATTATATTTAATGTTGATAAAGACTGCTTTTCTTTTAAGATCAGGAACAAGGCAAGATGACTGCCCTCTGCACTGTCATTCAACATGGTGTTAGAAATTTAGCTACTGTAAGAATGTGAGGAAAATAGACAATGGCAAATAGACAGGAAAGGAAGACATTAAGCTGCGCTATATTCAGATGACATGATTGTCTTCTTTGACAATCCCAAGTTAACTTACCAAAAAGCTTTTAGAATTAATACATGAGCACAGCAAGTTTGGAAGGGTAAGAGATTAATAGACAAAAATCAATTGCATTTTTGTACACAAATAATGAACACCCAGAAACCAAGATTTAGAACAGAATTCATTTTAAAGTCACTCCAAAGAAATAAAATACTTACATGTAGGATCACTGTGCTGAAAATACCAATACCAATGAGAGAAATCAAAATAGATCAATATAAATAAAATGATATACAATACTTTGGGCTAGAAGACTCATCATAATAAAGATATCAGTTCTTCTCAAATTGATTGATAGATTTAAGGCAATTTTGATGAAAATCTTAAGAATTTTTGTAGACAAAGATAATTTTATGACAATATTTGTGTGAAAAGATATGAAAAAGATATGAAAAAAAATCTTGACAAAGAATAAGATTGAGAGAATTACTTATCACATATTGGGTCTTACTAAGCAGCAACAGTGATCAAGATGACATGATAATATTCAGGGAGAGGCATGTACATTAATGAAATAAAATAAATCCATGTAAGTATGTTCCACTGCTTTTTGACAGATGTGAATTCATACAGAGTCTTTTCAACAAATGGTACTGGAGGGCATCTATAGGCAAGAAGACTGAACCCTAACCTAAGCTTCTCACCTTATAAAAATTAACTCAAAATGTTATATATTTAAAATGTTACACTAGAAAAAATGTTAAAAAAAACATAAGACCTTTGGGATTTAAGTCTAGGCAAAAAATTGACATGATCCTATAAAAGGAAAACTTAATAACGAGTAAAAATTTGAGCTCTGAGAAACTCCATGCATGGAGGATGAAAATACAATCCAGATGAAGAAAAACCATTTTCAAATACATCAGACAAAGGACTAGTATCTACAATTATAAAGAGCTCCCAAAGCTCAACAGTGAAAAAACACTCCCCAAATAACCCAGTAAAAAAATTGATAAAAGACATGAAAAGACATTTCACCAAAGACTTATAGGTCACAAATAATCACATGAAAAAATATTCAACATAATTAACTATTAGGGTAGTGCAAATTAAAACACAGTGATAGTTTGCTACACACCTGTTAGAATTGCCAAGATAAATATTAAGGACTGCACCAAAAGCTAACAAAGATGGGTTAGGAACTGAATACATTACTGATGGCATGGTAAAATTGTATAACCACTTTGGAAAATAGTTGGACAGTTTTTTATAAAATTAAACTTGATATAACCCAGCAATTTCACCCTTGGGAATTTATTCCAGAGAAATGAAAATACGTTTGCGTAAAAACCTATACATGAATGTGCATAATACTTTTATTCATAATAGTCCCAAAGTAGAAACAACTGAAGTTGTTTAGTATGTTACTTGTTAAACAAACTGGAACATCTGTGCAGTAAAATAGACCACAGCAAGGAAGGGATACATCGCACAACTTGGGTGAATCTGTAGGAAAGCATGCTGACAGAAAATAGTGCCCCGAAGTTGTATTCCATATAATTCCATTTATAGAACATTCTTGAAATGATAAAATTATAGAGCTGGAAAGCAGAATAGTGGTTTCCAGGAATCAAGGACCAGTGCTGGGGGCTGGGATGGGGAAAGCAGAGGAGTGGACAAGGACTTTCTCTACATTATTTTTTACAACTGCATGTAAATCTATTATTATCTCAAAATCTCCCCATCTAGAGAGATGCTGGAGAGGCTGAGATGGGGAGTGAGCAGCAGAACAAGGTTCTGCCCCAGCCACTACCAGCAGAGTGTCACCCATTCATTGTCACTCTTCCCTGGTGAGGACAGTACGTGCGCTGCCCACAGAAGCTCTGAGGCGGGGATGGGGGTGGGAAAGACCATTTCAAGACAAAAAAATGAACAAGTAGGGAGGGACTTTGCAAGGAAAATAACTTTTCTTTAGTTTTTCTTAGTATCTCTTCCCTCTCTGTGAAATATAATACCGAGTGTTACAAGATGTGAGGGTACAAGGTGGTGAGGAGGTTGACCAGTTGATGAGAAAATCACCTGGAGAATTCAAATTAACACAGGCTTATTGCATAAGCAAGGACACAAGTCTGTTTCAAAGAATTTAAGAAAATATATGGGGACTCTCTCAATGTTTGGTTCAAATCTGTAATTGACTAAATAATTGAGACATCAGTTTTTAATGAAATGGTGTTATAAAATCGGTGAAATTTCATCTGGCCAATTTCCCATTTATAATGGACCAAGATGTCCCTCAAAAGACAATTTAGATGGCTGCAGAAATGAGACCAATGGAAGTAGTAACCAATCTCATTGTGTCACTAATTTAGCAGTGAAGGCTGTGTTGTGTGGGGTTTCCACTTTTTCTAGAAGAACTGAGTGAGTGCTGTGGTACTAACCCTCCCTTGGCAGTGTGGAAGTTTTTGATATACTGGTCTCCATGTAAACCTTTGCAAGACCCCTTAGTACTGACAGTGGTATCTCCCCCATATGACAGACACACCTTCAGCCCTGGATAATGGTATTAAATACCTGCAAGAGGAAGTGATACAGCACAAAAGATAGAGTACATGTGTCCACTACTCATGGCGGCCACTGGCAAGCTAGAGAGTGTGTTCTCAGGGCCAAGATTCAGAGCTCTTTGGGATAAACTCCAACATCCTTGGTCTGCTATGGTGCTTCGGGCTTCTTGAACTTGCTGGGCCTGAGAAAGACGAGCTGAGACCCTGCAGCTGGCAAAATTCCCAGGAGTACTTGAGGGCTACTTCCTGGGGACGTGGGTTTGGAATACTGCTAGATTCAGCTCAGTGTCTCTGTCCACAATGAGCATTGCCTACTTGCTGGGCATAAGGATTGGGTGGGGTGGGGGAAAAGTAGTGGTAGGAAATAAGCCCAAACCAGTAATAACCCCTTTCCTCCTAAACAAACTACTGTTAGGAGTGAATTGACTATAATTTCCAGAAGGCTTTTGGCCATCAGCACTACAATTAGGGAACAGAAAACTCAACCAACAAAAACATATCTAAACCACAGACTAAATCACCACTCTGTTATAATTCACCCTTCCCCAGAGGCACTACGCAGCCAGCAATGATGCCTGCATAAGACCATCCTGGGCTTTCTGAGCTCTCCACAGGCCTGGGAAGATCCCAAAGGACTGATGGGGAATAGGTGAGCACTGGCAGGGTTCTAGCAGTTGGGTTTGCCCAGGTTACTCTTAGACACACTGAGAGCTCCAAGGTAATTAATAATAGCAGCCTTATTCGTTCCCAAGAGTGTCCCAGTTTTGACCACAAATTATATGTTCATTAAAAAAAAGCAACTGAAAATAACCTCTTGCCTCCAAACATTAGCAAGTTCCATTTCAAGTCTCCTCCTAGACGACTTTTCATTGGGACAGACAAACTACAGCCTGCAGGACAAATCAGCCCTGTCCTGTTTGTGTAGGGCCCATAAGTGAAGAATGGTCTTTACATTTTCAAACAAAACAAAAAAGGAAGAGACCATATGTGGCCCACAAAACCTAAAATATTTACTATCCAATGCTTATGGGAAAAGGATGCTGACCCCTGATCTGGCTGTTTGGTCTTGTAGCTTTGGGGGATGAGGATCAGAATCTAATATTGTTACTGCTGTCTTTGATGTCAAAGGAAGGTGGAAGCTCTGTCTCCCCTCCCTACCTGTGTCAAACCCAAGGTCCAGCACTGGGGTGATGCTGGGAGGCCCACTAGGCCCTGGGAAATGGCACTGACTCAAGTGCGGCATTTGACAGGGAGTCTCTGAGGATGGCAAGCACCTCTGCTGAGACCCCCTTTCTCTCTTTGTCCCTCCAAGCGTGGTGACCGGAAGAACGAGGAATGAAGGTTGGTTAAAGCCGTCCTATGCTACGCTATAACAGGGTTCTAGGGCTGGGGATTTAGCTCAGCGGCACAGCGCCTGCCTGGCAAG
>NW_004955463.1:5203293-5236414 GCF_000276665.1 Chinchilla lanigera
CTTTATGACTGACATACATCCCTAGGCCTTTTTACTTTTTATTTTGAAACAGGGTCTTACTAGGTTGCCCAGGCTGTCCTAAAACTTGCAGTCCTCCTGCCTGAACCCCTCCCTGAGTTGCCACGAATGCCTTTCTATATTTCCTTTAACAGTTGCCTAATCATAACCTTATGTATAGAAGCACTCAATCATATATTTTACATATAATTTTCAGTTACATTGACTAGAAGTTGCTTTGTTAAGCAGTTTAATTTACAAATATAAATGTAAGTCATACACGTACCACTACAGATAGCTCAAATGTGATTCTGTGAAATATTTTTTGTGAAAGGAGGTGATAATTATCCTTGAGAACATAGCCAAAACATGAATAGAGGCCTTTTTGCATAATCCAGGTTAAATAGTTGTGTTTCCTCCCACAGCAGTTTTGCTTTTGTCTTATTTTCAGGCTTTCCTCCAACTGCATCCATGAACTCAGGAAGCAGGAGCTGTGTAACATGTATGTTCTAAGAAAGATGCTCTCATCCACATCTCTGAAGCTCAGCAATAAAGTGCATCAATGGCCTGGGGATGTGGCTATTCATTTTCTGCTGTGTCCACCTTGGGCAGCTCCTTTTATTTTGGTGCTGAGGCCTGTGGATGCGTTCCACCCCTGGGTCTCCTCACCATGGTCCAGCAGCCCCTTTTCTCTTCTGCATGTTGGTTGACACGCAAAAGGTTTAGTTTAAGTGCAGATTCCAGCCACTCCTATTAGAGTTCACTGTTGCTTGGGGCTGAGGTTTCAGCTGGGGGCCTACATCTCTGTAATCCCCATCTAGAGAGATGCTGGAGAGGCTGAGATGGGGAGTGAGCAGCAGAACAAGGTTCTGCCCCAGCCACTACCAGCAGAGTGTCACCCATTCATTGTCACTCTTCCCTGGTGAGGACAGTACGTGCGCTGCCCACAGAAGCTCTGAGGCGAGGATGGGGGTGGGAAAGACCATTTCAAGACAAAAAAATGAACAAGTAGGGAGGGACTTTGCAAGGAAAATAACTTTTCTTTAGTTTTTCTTAGTATCTCTTCCCTCTCTGTGAAATATAATACCGAGTGTTACAAGATGTGAGGGTACAAGGTGGTGAGGAGGTTGACCAGTTGATGAGAAAATCACCTGGAGAATTCAAATTAACACAGGCTTATTGCATAAGCAAGGACACAAGTCTGTTTCAAAGAATTTAAGAAAATATATGGGGACTCTCTCAATGTTTGGTTCAAATCTGTAATTGACTAAATAATTGAGACATCAGTTTTTAATGAAATGGTGTTATAAAATCGGTGAAATTTCATCTGGCCAATTTCCCATTTATAATGGACCAAGATGTCCCTCAAAAGACAATTTAGATGGCTGCAGAAATGAGACCAATGGAAGTAGTAACCAATCTCATTGTGTCACTAATTTAGCAGTGAAGGCTGTGTTGTGTGGGGTTTCCACTTTTTCTAGAAGAACTGAGTGAGTGCTGTGGTACTAACCCTCCCTTGGCAGTGTGGAAGTTTTTGATATACTGGTCTCCATGTAAACCTTTGCAAGACCCCTTAGTACTGACAGTGGTATCTCCCCCATATGACAGACACACCTTCAGCCCTGGATAATGGTATTAAATACCTGCAAGAGGAAGTGATACAGCACAAAAGATAGAGTACATGTGTCCACTACTCATGGCGGCCACTGGCAAGCTAGAGAGTGTGTTCTCAGGGCCAAGATTCAGAGCTCTTTGGGATAAACTCCAACATCCTTGGTCTGCTATGGTGCTTCGGGCTTCTTGAACTTGCTGGGCCTGAGAAAGACGAGCTGAGACCCTGCAGCTGGCAAAATTCCCAGGAGTACTTGAGGGCTACTTCCTGGGGACGTGGGTTTGGAATACTGCTAGATTCAGCTCAGTGTCTCTGTCCACAATGAGCATTGCCTACTTGCTGGGCATAAGGATTGGGTGGGGTGGGGGAAAAGTAGTGGTAGGAAATAAGCCCAAACCAGTAATAACCCCTTTCCTCCTAAACAAACTACTGTTAGGAGTGAATTGACTATAATTTCCAGAAGGCTTTTGGCCATCAGCACTACAATTAGGGAACAGAAAACTCAACCAACAAAAACATATCTAAACCACAGACTAAATCACCACTCTGTTATAATTCACCCTTCCCCAGAGGCACTACGCAGCCAGCAATGATGCCTGCATAAGACCATCCTGGGCTTTCTGAGCTCTCCACAGGCCTGGGAAGATCCCAAAGGACTGATGGGGAATAGGTGAGCACTGGCAGGGTTCTAGCAGTTGGGTTTGCCCAGGTTACTCTTAGACACACTGAGAGCTCCAAGGTAATTAATAATAGCAGCCTTATTCGTTCCCAAGAGTGTCCCAGTTTTGACCACAAATTATATGTTCATTAAAAAAAAGCAACTGAAAATAACCTCTTGCCTCCAAACATTAGCAAGTTCCATTTCAAGTCTCCTCCTAGACGACTTTTCATTGGGACAGACAAACTACAGCCTGCAGGACAAATCAGCCCTGTCCTGTTTGTGTAGGGCCCATAAGTGAAGAATGGTCTTTACATTTTCAAACAAAACAAAAAAGGAAGAGACCATATGTGGCCCACAAAACCTAAAATATTTACTATCCAATGCTTATGGGAAAAGGATGCTGACCCCTGATCTGGCTGTTTGGTCTTGTAGCTTTGGGGGATGAGGATCAGAATCTAATATTGTTACTGCTGTCTTTGATGTCAAAGGAAGGTGGAAGCTCTGTCTCCCCTCCCTACCTGTGTCAAACCCAAGGTCCAGCACTGGGGTGATGCTGGGAGGCCCACTAGGCCCTGGGAAATGGCACTGACTCAAGTGCGGCATTTGACAGGGAGTCTCTGAGGATGGCAAGCACCTCTGCTGAGACCCCCTTTCTCTCTTTGTCCCTCCAAGCATGGTGACCGGAAGAACGAGGAATGAAGGTTGGTTAAAGCCGTCCTATGCTACGCTATAACAGGGTTCTAGGGCTGGGGATTTAGCTCAGCGGCACAGCGCCTGCCTGGCAAGAGCAAGGTTGTGAGTACGATTCCTGGTACCAGAAAAAAAACAACAAAAAAAAACCCCAACAAAACCAGGGTTCTATTTTGGGGAAGGGAATCCTCACAGGCCATGAATCCTGCCCCTTTCCTTGAGCCTCTGTCGCCCTCAACCCCTTTGGTGGTTTCCTCCTGTCACATTCTGAGGTCCAGTGAGCCCCAGAGACCCACAGCGTTTCCTGCTGACTTGATACTTGCACGTCCTCGCATGTGCTGAGGAAGCCCTTGGAGGGACGTGCCTTTCCCTGCATAATGACGACCCTGTCCCATTGACCTGGGAACTGTGTTGCTGCAGCATAAAAAAGGCTGCTTTTCAGAGTCACCTTTTTGACCTCTCAGATCTGAGGAACTGACGCTGGTTCACAGGGATAGTTCTTGGAAAAACAAGATCTATATTGTCCTTCTGACGACCTGCAGAAACCCACACAGAACTGTGCTCTCTTTCTCCGTGAAAGTGAGCTCTCTCGCTTTAATATTCCATTCAGCCCAAACACTGATGACTTCAATGAAGTCTAAGTGATTGGAATGCTGTTCTGTCCTGTGAGTCTCCGAAAGAACGCACATAGTACTCATGGAACTTTTTGCAGGAGTTTATATTTAGAACCCTTTAAAGATGTTGGCCAATCTCAGAAATACTCAGGGCGCTGTCAAAGGTCTTCCTTCCTTCATTCCTGCTCAGCACACTCAGGTCCCTTCAGGAAGGCAGTTGTCAGGGGACAGTGGGCCTCAGTGGGTGACGGCAGAGATAAGGGTAGAACACAGACCTCCCGATGTCTCCTGCCTTTCTGCAGCTTGCATGCTCACCGGAGGATCCCCAAGAACACAGCTGGGTAGAAAGAGCATCGAGCCCCCTGGACATGGTCAGTGAGCAGCGAGTGTGCCGCTGAATGGGACAGAGCTGGTCACTTGCTATTCTGAGGACACTGCTCTAGGAAAGTGGTTGGCATTTTCTTTTCATGTCTTACTCTAATCCTCTCAGAGATCAGGTGATGACTTCACATTTAAGTAAGGACTATGAAAGCCATACTGAATCTTAGACATTGGTAGAAACCAGTGTTATTTTCCCCCTTCATGTCTATGAAGGCACATTGTGGGCAGGGTTTAAACATTTTGAGAAAGACAGCTATGTGTGGCACTCACGTCTGCATCTGCACCTGCACCCTGGCTGCTGAGCATTGGTGTCTCTGTGCTTTCACAGCAGAGCCACCACTCACCTTCCCAGGGTGGCAGGGACTGAGGGAGGTGACGTATCTCTGGGAGGTTTGCCACCCACCTGTCTCCCTCTGTCTCTTCTTCTGAGCTTTGCAATACAAATCTTCCATAGGGTGAATGGCTGCTCTCCAGTGGAGAAGGCAGGCTGCCCCAGGAGCACGTTCATTTTGGTGCTCAGGGTTCCATCACTGCAGAGCTCTGACAGTCACTGAAAGTTTTCTTACATTCCTCTGAGTACATTTGTCTGCACTACACTTGAAGAGCAAGTGAGAGGGGTAGGAAGAGCGATGACCTTGTGTGCAGAACATCCATATCCCTGGACCTCCTCCCTATCTTCTCAACTGTGACCTGCATCACTGCAGGACAGTACGGAAAGCCATTAGTGCCGCCCACCCTCTCCAGCCTTACAGCTTTGACTTTACTGCAGACACTGACTGCGATGGAAACCTTTACATACCCAAGCTCTGTATGTGGAAAGACTGATCTAAAATATCGCTCTCCTTCCTCTGGCTCTAAGAATAGAAGGACAGTTTCAGTTTTGTTTTTTCTATCTTTATTACTTCTTGCTTTTGAGATAGATACAAACAAATCACTCTCTTGTACCACACATACACAAAAAACAGCCATTCTTGTGATTTTTTTTTTAAAGTGCATTTCCCCTTTAACTTTGTGTACAAAAATATTTATTTTTAAAAAACATGCAGAAATTTCTCGACAAGGCACTTTTAGGCGTAAAATGAAGATGAGTCCTCAATTCTACATTTACATTGAGGTAAGAATGCAACATCATCACAGCTGCATGCTTCCAAGTCCCCACACACCCAGCAGTGTCTCCAAACCGATCCACAAACACAACTGTAAAAGTATTCACAACTTTGCAACTTATAACCATGACCAGTACACACTGATTGTCCCTGAAGTGTTCTCCCACTTCAGGAAACTAAGATAAGCTGCCAAATTGTCTTCGGGTAGCCCTGTAAGATCCCATTATAGGTAAGATCCCATTACATGTATAACTCCTTATCTCCAATTTCAGTAATCCTGTGGGGAAAGACAATTAGATACAGCCCCTCATTACCCCCAGCCACCAGCAAAGGGCCTCTGGGACTGCATCCAGCAGAGGAATTTAAAAAGACAACCAAGGTTTGCAATCACTGTCCTTTGGGAGAGAGAAGACCCACAAAGCGGGTATTTCTAAAAAAAGGAGCATACAAAACTCAATTCATATCCAAATGAGTACATTATACTTGTTTTTAAAAAGCAATGCCAGGCCAGGGATTTAGCTCAGTAGCATAAGTGCTTGCCTGGCAAGCCTGACGTCATGAGTTCGATTCCTGGTACCAAAAAAAAAAAAAAAAAAAAAGAAAGCAATGCCATGTAAAGATCAAAAACTACAAAGTGGTTCAAAATTTACACCTTTAAAAAACATATCACTGTTATCACCATTACAGTTAAATCTTAGAGATAAATTCCACCATTGACTCCAATTATTCTAATTTCTGGAGACCCACATAGCTCTGTTCTTTCTCATTAGCTCCCTTCTAACAAGAATAGCTTTTAAAAAGCCCACTTCTCATGCTTTCAAGAAACATCTTCCCAGAAACACTGAAAGTTTATTTATTATATATTTTACATAGTTCAGCTTATTTATTGCACCCAATTTGCTAAAGTGCCCCATGGCACTGTGGGAAATAAATATGAAACAAAAATGGAGTTGCTTCCCCAGTGTCAAACCACAGCATTGCTGCACAGTGACAGGAGGCTGGGACTTCTGGGTAAGTGGAAAGACATGAAGACTGGGGACTATTTGTCATCATAACCAAGAGTGGGGTGAAGTCAGAGGTCCAGGTCAGGCTGTAGCCAAGACTAATTAAGGAGCCTGTCAGCCTCTGAAGTGTGGAGGCCTAAACGGTGAGCTAGGAACAAAGAATCTATCAATGCGTCTGAAAGGTCCTCCGAGAGAATCATAGGCAGACTGCGGCAAATGGAGAAAGGGTGCTGGATGCAGGGGGCAAGAGCAGAAAGGCAAGGTCTTTAGACCTCCAGTAAGGGACTGTCTTCATAATTTATTTATTTAGTCCTCATCATTGAAGTCAGGCAAGTAGGTTCTTTCAAGGGGAAACAGACTCTCTGCAAGCAAGTGAGGACTTGCCTTCTGAACAGAGGGGTGGGGTGCATACCTAGGTGTGTCAGCTGGGGGTTTGCAACCAGTGCCCCCAGCAAAAAGGCTGGGAGAAAGAAGGGGTGGGGGGCTTATAGCTGCTTTAGGAGAGATACTTATCATTGAATTACCATATTTCAAATTTTGACAGGGGAATGTCTCGGGATCATTATTACACAAAACCAAAAAATTTTATTCTAGAGTCACTTGAGGACCTTTTCTTTGGAATGCAGAACCATCCTTACTCTGGTAACTTGTAAATAACAGCGCACTTTGTGCCTTTCGAACATTGCGGGGGGCACTTCTTAACCCAAAATAAAACTCATGACATATATAAGATCAGTTTTGCTTCCACTGGATTTGGATTTATGCTATTAATAGTTCTGTAACATTTAAAGTATCATTTGTATGCTTGGTGCTTGGATAAAACACAGTCTCGCCCAATTTCAGCATAAAATACAAATGTGATTTCCCCATAAATTACATTATCACGTAATCCCAAAGTGCTATCCACCTGGGAGAGGTACAAAACATAAAGCCCTCGATTGTAGACTAGTAACAGCTAGTTTTAGGAACATGAATTACATCAAATACCACTTAGCAATTAAACAGTTAAAACTGAAAATGTTCAAAACGAAAATAAAAGTTCAAAAATGAAAATAAAAAGAAAAATAGTCCCCAACTATCAAAGTTCAGGAGCCAAGGCACTTGATACCTGCATGACACTGATTCCAAAGCCACAGAAAGCAGGAGATCTTTTCAACTAATCTGGAAAATTCAAGCACAAGAATCTGCTTGACAAGTCCAGCAGCTGTGCCTCCAAAGGTCGGCAAAGATGCATTCCCTTTTCCTGCGTGCCTAAGAAAACCTCACTTTTAGTAAGATCAGGCAAATAGAGATTTAAATAGTTCTTCAACCAAACTCCAAAACTAAGGGAAAAAAAATCAACATTTCTACAAATACATATGTAAAAATATTTTTCAAATATCCCTAAGTAAAAACCAATCTTGCCCAGGAAAAATCACAGGTTTGGGGAATCCATCTGACAGTGAATGTCCTAGGAGTCTCACAATAGCATTCTCCAACATACTTTTGTCCAATATGGTTAAGAACAATTAACCACTGCTTTTTCAGTGTTGGCAAACATTTAAGCATATGAGAATGTGATGAGGATTTGCTCCCCATCCTTTTACATACTAGCACACCATAAATAAGAACACCCGAGTCAATGTCCGTGGGTGCTTGCAAAGTGTCCTGGATACTGCAGGCAAAATAAGACCAAACATTTTTTGAGGGCTTCGTGGATCTGCAAATCATATGTTCTAAACACAGAATCAAGATGACTCTCTGGAAAGAGAGATCTATAATTCTTTGCGAAAGAATGAGGCTGGTGAACCAGCCAAGCAAGTGAAAATAAATCAAGTCATTGAGCCTTCTAGTGACTCAGAGTGATGGCGAGTGCTTAGAAAGCTCTTCCAAAAAGCCAAGAGGAAAAGCTACAAGTGTCCTATATGCCAACTGTCCTGCCTGGTCATCACCCTGCAGTCTATGACCCCACACAGGATTTTCCATCACTGGGACGTTGCTGTCCTCTGGAATACAGATGTGGGGTCAGGAAGAGGGGAGAGGAAATGCCTCTCTCAGTCACAGGCTATTTATTTGCCTTTACTCTCTTCTTCTGAACATTAGATGAACTGTGAAAAAAAATGAAAAGCAAAAAAATGAACCTGCAGAAAAAGGAGCTGATTGCATGTGTCCTCTGTAGCGGTGACATCCTGTCAGACGTCACAGTGATGGCTTTGTCACAGCACAGAGTTAAAGGGTGGTCCAAGCAGCAGGAAAGGCCTGGATGGTGGAGACCACCAAAGGTGGATGGGGCATGCGGATCCCACTGGGGAGGCTGGGGACTGAGTGACTTTCAGGTGACGGACTTCCTGCATGCCTCTGAGTGCAGAAAGGAGGCAGGCTCCTCTGGCCTCGCCAGCACTGCCCACAGGCTTGGTTCCTTTCCAGACCCTTCCTGGCACCATTCCGCTCATTCTTATGGCTGCTGCAAGTGTCACAACGTACCAGAGTGTCACCTCTGAGCCAGAAGCCAGTTCTGTGAGCTAAACCCAGCTGGATTTGCTGGTTTCAGAAAAAAGTGAACAGGTTCCTTTCTTTCCACAAACAGTGCCTGATGGCAGTTTAGCTTTGCTCTTCTCTTGGCTTCTCCAAGCCGGGGTGACCGGAGCCACGACTGTCAACTGCAGTCACTAATAATAAGGCCCTAGCTTTTCATATCCTAAGTAACTTGGCCACTCTGGAAACAGTCCATAGGAACAGCGAGGGCTTCCAAACTGATCAAAGGATATTCCAAAATCTGGTCCATGTTGTGGCTCGACCTGAGTGGACTTTAATTCAGCCTGGATGATCCTGTAGTTTTTGCCTTTGTTGCTGTCCCAGTACGTCTGGCCATTGCACTCATAGCACACGGCAAACTCCATCTTTTCATAAGACTGGATCTTTTCAGGTAAGCTGATGTCAAAGGAGAACGTGTCCCTGTCTGAACCGGCATAAGTGTCCTTCACGTACTGGCAAGGAAAGTCTGTGAAGCTTTTCCAAGTGTCGAATGTCATCCTGATTTTCACGATCTTCTCGAATGCGAGGTTCTGAACCTTCACGGTGCCTGTGATGGCTTTGTCCTTCAGCACACAGTTTTCAAGGCAGACACGGTTGGCCTGAAGTCGATTTCTAAAGTCTAAGTAATCTGTGGAGGGTTGTGAAAAGTCCAAAACAAAGCTCTCGCTCTCTGCTGTCGTCAAACTCACAATGTTGTCTAGGAGCTCAGTGATGTTAAACGGAATATCTAATGGGTCATCGAATTCCGAGAACACTTTGACCATTGTCAGGGCCAGCCCTTGGTTGTCCGCGAAGGATACCCGCTTTTTCACCTTTTTCTCCTGGACCACAGGGGCTACCATCCCGCTGGCTTCATCCTTGCTGCCCAGCTGAATGCAAGGCCTCAGGGGCTTGCTCGGCTTCGGCGAGGCCTTGAAGATGAACCGCTCGCGGCGCAAGGAGGGGGCCATGCAGTTGTACCTGTACTCAATGTCCACTGCCATCGCGGGGTGGGAGGAACAGGCAAGCACCCTGGCAGAAGAGAGAAAGACAAAACGGGAGGAAGATCAGATGGATGTTCAAATGCCTCATTCCAGCAGAGAGTGCCGAACAATGTCTCCTTTCACCTGGGTGCACATGGATCAGTGTTAACTCCAGGCAGTCTCACAGGATGTGGGTTTTAGAGAAGAATAAGCATGTGCGCATGTGCGCATGTGTGTGTGTATTGGAGGAGGGGTGCTGGAAGGTGAAAACACAAAAATATGAAATCCACTAGCTTTAAAGTTATGTTCATAGGTTTTTCTGTCAGGATGTCTTGAGCCCCTCAGTATGCTAATGAGCCACCAAGGGCACATGTTTACAGAATTTCTCATACTCATTTCTCACACTAAAGAACCCTTTTTGGGTAAGCATATTCCACAGACAGGTGTCCTGAGGAGCACAGTTTGGTAAAGGCTGGTATTTTGATTTGTTAATTAGCAAGCAGATATCATAGATATTTATGGTATACAATACAGTGTAGTGGCAAAATAAGCTATTAACATATGCATTATCTCACATCATTGTGTGTGTGTGTTGAGAACACTTAAAATATATTCTCTTGGCCATTTTGAAGTACCATATGTGTTTTTATTAACTCCAGTCACTATGATGTACAGTAGCTCTCTTGCATTTAGTTCTTTTTTTTTTTTTTGGTTTTTTTTCCCCCGTACCAGGAATTGAACTCACAACTTTGCGCTTGCTAGGCAGGCGCTGTGCCACTGAGCTAAATCCCCAGCCCCTCTTGCATTTAGTTCTATTGAAATAAGATTTTTGTGTCCTTTGGTCAAGATTTCCCCAGTCTCCTGAAGGCCCTGGTAACCAGCATTCTACTCTGTTTCAGAGAGTGGAACTGTTATAGATTCCACATGTAAGTGAGAACATGCGGCATTTGTCTCTCTCTGCCTGGCTTATTGCACTTTAGGTAGTGTTCTCCTGGCTCATCACATTGCTTCAAATGAAAGGATTTCATTCTTTTCTATGGCTGAGCAATATTCCATTGTGTATATATATGTACCCCATTTTCTTTATCCATGGATGGACATTTAGATTGATGCCATATCTTGCCTATTAGGAAAAGTGCTGCAATGAACATGGGTGTGGAATGTCCCTTCAACATAGCAATTTCATCTCCTTTGAACATATACCCTGTAGTGGGACTGCTGGGCCATATGGTAGTTTTAGGTTTTGAGGAGCACGCTGTTTCCTGTAGTGGCTGTGCTGACCGACACCCTCACCAATACTGCCCAGGGTTCCCTTTTCTCCACATCATCTTCAACACCATTATCTTTCATCTCTTTGATGACATCCATTCTAATAGATGCAAGGTGACATCTCACTATAGTTTTAAGCATTAATAGCTGTTTTTATTCAATAAAAAGGAGTGAATTCATCATGCAAATATTGACTGGGTGTTTACTACATGTCAGGTATTATGCTAGACACTGGGATTCAATTATGAAGACAGACACAAACTTCTTTCCATAAAGTAATGGTAGGCTTTTCTATTCCCGCATACTTTTTTTTAAAAAAAGTATAATTTATTTTTAAACCTTTAATATATATGAACTTTTTGTCTTTTGTATAGGTGAAAATAGTTGCTCTGAGAACAAAAAGACTCATGCTACAAGAGATCAAACCTGACTTTATAAAATTACGCTTTTCTATAACTGATAAAAAGCCATAAAATCCAAAAGACTACAGATAACCTGAAAAAATATTTTACAAAAAGCATGGCAGAAAATAGTTAATACCATGCTATACAAAGAGCTCTTACAAAACAATAACAAAATCAAACAGTCCACATAGAAAAATGAGCAAAAATATGAGCAGAAAATCCATGGAAGAAATTGAAAAGGGGCCAATAAATATGCAATGTCCAACATTACAATTAGTGTGAGAAGTTTCGATTAGAAAAGATGCCCATTTCTAGCTATTGAATTTTGAAAGAACTTTAAAAGATAATAAAAATGTTTTTATTATTGTCAATTGATACAACCTTTTAGGATGTTACCATTTTTGCTCCAATACCACATATAGGTATTCATCTTAAGTAAATAGTTAAAAGTGAATGGAAGTTAACATACTAAAATATTCAATGCAGCTTTATGGGGTAGGGGGAAGAACGCTGAAGACTGACCATTAACGGGTACCTGGTTAACTCAGCTGTTCTACATCTGTGCTATTCAATTTTATCTCACCACTGAACTCATTTATGGAAAAGATTTAAATGGTATGGGAAAATTTTATAATATATTGTAAATGCGAAAATTAGAGAAGATAAAGTTGTACATGAAGACCAGACCTGTGGGGAGAACATGTCACATAGATATATGCAAAAAAGATTAGCAATATAGTGGTCCCTTATCTGTGCTTTTGCATTCCATGGTTTCAGCTCCCTGTGGTCAGCTATGGTACGAAAACATTACATGGGAAACTCCAGAAGGAAACAATTCACATATTTTAAAATGTGTGCCATTATGACGAAGAAATGTTGTGCCATCCTGCTTGGCCCTATTTCTTCCTGGGATGTGAATCATGCCTTTGTCCTGTATATCCACCACATACACACTATCTTTCCATTAGTGACTTAGTTGCCATCCAGGGCATCAGGTCAACTATTGCAGTATCACAGTGTTTGTGTTCAGTTTACTCTTATTGTATTTAATGGTGTCCCCAAAGCACAAGAGTAGTGATGTAAATGAGGCATCTAAGTGTCTAACACAGAAAGGCAGGTTAACTGGCCCTACGTGGTCACACTCTAGGACACAGAGGAAAAACACAGCGTATGTGATGGTCAGTACCCTCTGTGGTTTTGGGCATTGATGGGGGAGTGTTTTTGAACCTGTCCCCTGTGGAGCAGGAGGCACTACTATACACCTGAAGCTGTCACAATATCCAGGTGACAGGATTTCAGGAAAGCTATTTGTCTTTTTTTCTTTGTATTTTCTTATTTTTTAAAAATAACATTGTTCCTATAATCAGAAAAAAAACTTCAAAAATGAAATTTCCAATATTTTAAAGTTTGCCAAACTCTTATCCTGACATTATTACATTACTAAACTTAGCATTCTGATTATACCTAGCAGATTTATATTCTGATTCAACAGATACAACAGGCTAAACTAAAGATGCCAATAACAAAACCAGAATTAAATTCTCAAGTCTGAGAGTTCCAGAACACATGATCTGCATTAATCCCCAAATACACCCCCCTTTCTTATTGCCAAGGCATAGGTAGGCGGTGGTGTGTGGGGTGCCTGTCCTTAGGCATGTGCCACTGCCCATGAGAAATGACAGGCAAAATAGTGTTCATCTTTTGGCAAGAGTTGGAGGACCAATAGTTTGGTCTTATAAACAGTGTTTCATTTTCACCTTCTGATTTTGATTAACTCAATGCATAATGAAAAAGTGAAAAAGGGACAAAGACATATGAGGTTTGATTCCATTTTTTGAAAAGAATAGCGCTTTCTTAGGATGCAAGAAAAGCACTTAGCCATGACCACTTGTAGAAACACAAATTTAGAGACAAAACAGAATAATTTGTTTGTTTCCTCTCTAACCAAGTCAATCTATAAAAAAAATTAGGGCAAATTTGCCTATTATTATTATTATTATTTTATTATTTTGAGATAGGAGTTTGCTACATAGTTCAGGATGGTCTTGAACTCACTATGTTGCCCAGAGAGACCTCATGGCCATCTTTCTGCCTCAGCCTCCCAAGTACTGGGATTATAGGTGTGCACTACTATGCCTGGCTATTATCTGTTCTTATATCCATGCAATTTTTCTGTAAAGGAAAGTTTTTACTAAATTGGACAAGATGGCTTCACAGAGAATCAATGGGTTGACTACCTTGTACACTAAAAAAGAAAAATACCCTATTCTTATAAATTACTTGAATTTTAGTTTTCTTCCCTACTCCAAAATTTTTATGTTAGAAGTACTGGAAATACATCTTCAGTTCTAACTTTATTTTTTATTTATGGATAGGGACTTGCTATTGCAGGCTGGCCTTGAACTCACAGCAGCACTCCTGCCTCAGCCGCCCGCGTGCTAAGATTATAGGCGTATGCCACCATGCCCAGCTTCAACTCTGATTTAAAACAGGCAGATTTATCTTCTGTTTGTTTTTCTTTCAAGACCAGGTCTCACTATGTAGCTCAGGCTGGCCTCGAATACATGGTGATCCTCCCAAATGCCGGGATTACAGGCGTGCACCACCATGCCCAGCTTGTTTTGTTTTTAAATGTGCATTAAAACAAAATAACTAACCACACAACAGCCACACCTTGTATCCCAGCAAAGCATCCCCCTTAGCCCACCCATGAAATCTTGGGTGTGAAGAGGGAGGAGGAGTCCTTCCCCCTTCAGCTTCTTCCTCCTGGCCTGAGTCAGCACAATGTCGAAGGCAAGTTCTCTCTGGGCTTCCAATAAACCAACCTCAGCTGCTCCTTCCTGCATACCTTTAAAGGTGTTCATTAGAAAAAGATTGAGAAACTCTCAAGATACTATGGCAACAGAGTGGCAAAGTAAAGGGATCCAGACTGCACAATTTCAGCTCGCTAACGGCTCTCCCAAGTTCCGACCCCACGTGGTGCAGGTTCAAGAGGCTGAGCGAGCGAGAGACCCTGGTCAAGTTGCACTGTTGTGACCCACTGGTGTACATTTGTTCCCAGGATCCCTTTTATCACCAAGCTGTAAGAACAAGCAGGGCTGGAGGTGGACAGGGGAGATTCTAGTCAGAGCCAGAGCTGATTAAACATTCCACTGGCGTTTTCAAGAGCCAAATTGTTTTTGCAAGATTCTTCCATGAAAGGCAAATGTAAGGTTTTGATGGCCCAAAATCACCACTGGCAGGACTACTGCCCAGGGAATTGCACAAGCAACCCTGGCCCAGGGTCCTTTTGCTTTTTCAGTGTGTCACCGCCACCGCAGGTGAGAACATTTACTCCTCTGGTCTCAAATCCGGGGTACGTCGTAACTGTCCACTGCCTTGCCTGTCCATGCAGTGGATTCTGGCTTTCACTGACTTATTCTGCAAGCAGGAGTGTGTCAAGATGCTAGCTTGGAGCAGGCTTTTTTAACCATTCTGCCTAGGAAGTCCCCAGTAGATTGTGACAGGGACGGCAACCACACAGAATTACTGAACAACTGAGATGTCCAAAGTAATACTTTAAGTCCCTGAAAGGAAGACACCTGGGCAGATGCTTCATGTGCAAATGGCATGAAAATGATCAGTTGCCAGGCAGGATGTGCCAGGATATACCTCAGGCCTCTCCTGCCAGACTCACTGGCTGCTCCAGGCAGAGCTTTTTCCCCCGGATAAAAGCCAGAGCCAGAATACAGACAATATCAGAACCAGCAAAGCATGATACCAGTTGCAGCACAGAAACACAAAGCTGAAGTATTTGTGCCCCAGGCCAGCTGGGCTCTCTAGCACCCTGGGTCTATACGGAAACCTTGGAGGTCAGCTGTGCTGGCGGAGGGAGCCGGCTGTGCAGAGCAAGGTCAGTGTTCCTGGCCCAAACTTCACAAACTGTACTAGTCCCCAAAGCTGGAGCGCACATAGATAGCTATGCAGAAATACTCTTTCTCTTCCACTCACAGCACACTTTCTCAAGACAGCTGGCCAGGAGAGACGTCACGGTGGTTTTTCTTATGAAAATTCCAGACCTGTTCAGAAAATAACCCCATGACCTTCCTTCCTAGTGTGAGGCGCCTGAGCTACTGACTTCTGGCTGTCCTCTAATAGGAAGCAAATCTTTCTCTTTTTTTTTTTTTTTTGTACTGGGGCCAAGGCATTTTTCCTCCATTCTTCCTGATAAGACAGGAAAATCATATGTACAAACAACCCTCCAGCAACACTGAAAACTGCTGAAGTACATTAGAAAAATGTTCACAACCAGTTTATAAGACGGCCATCAGCCACCCTTCAGCAGTTCTTCATTCCCTCCCCAAAGGTTCAGCTGATACCTTATAAAGTTGACATCTTTTCTCGTTTGTATTCAGACTGGGGGAACTTTACTTACAGCCTTAAAAGTTATTTGCACCCTTTGATCTTGTCATCAGCGACCAAAGCATCTTGGAGATAAATATTTGTGAGTAAGTACCGAGTGTGGTGGCGCACGCCTGTAATCCCAGCACTCGGGAGGCTGAGGCAAGAGGATCCTTACAAGTTCGAGGCCAGCCTGGGGCTACATAAGTGAATTCAAGGCCAGCCTAAACTGCATAGTGAAACCCTGTCTCAAAAAGATTTAAAAAAAAAGGAGTTTGTGAATAAGGTTAAGTGGGCCAGGCCCTCGCCGTCTAACAACGTCCCAGGGAAAGAGAGCCCTACCTAAGGAAGAACGCCTCTACCGAGCTGTGCTCTAGGGTTCAACTTATCTGGGCTCCAGGATTCTTCCCTGCTAGCTCTGTCACTTGTGCTGATAAGGTCCTCTTCCCACTCTTCCCTGCATACTTCAACTACTTCTGCCGTGAGTCCTCCAGCTGTCTTCGCTTAAGCCTTGGCTCCTGAACAACTCTGCCAATCGAACCGGTTCCTCTCCGCCTCCTCTTCCCCCTGACTGAAGCCCTGAGTCCCTTCTGGGGACCCCGGAGGCCCCGGCCGCACAGCCCAGGGACTCTGCCAACTTTCAGCAACTCTCCAGGTCCCACTTTCTCCTCTCCTTCAGGCAGCAATACCCTGCCAGGCCCCACATCTTCTGCTATTTCCTCTGCGCCCTCACCCCCTCTTTTACAGTAGCGCCCTCACCGCTACTGTCCTGTTCACACCCCTTTCTTCGGGTTCCAAAGGGCGTCTGAAGCAGGCCGGTGCGCCCACCCGCCACCCTCAACCCACTGCCCAGGACCCCCGTCGGTCAGGGCCGCACCGCCCGCTTCCCCGGAGCCGCAGTGCCCGCGCCGCACCCACCTTCCGGGCCGCGGAGACGCCCCCGCCCGAGCGCGCTGGCCGCATCGGAGAGCACTGCCACCCGACTACGTGAGCGTCGGTGTGTCCGGGAGGCTGGGCCTGGGCTGGGTTCCAGGGGTGAAGACAAGGAGGAGGAGCCCAAATTATCGCCCCAGGGGAGGCGGGGCCGGGCGGGCCGGGGCGGGCCGGGGCGGGGCGCGGGAGCGGCGGACAGCAGCAGAACCGCGCGGCTCGAGCACCCCCGCGCGGGCCACCGCACCCCGCGCCCCCAGGCCTCGTGGACCTGTGACTACCAAGTGTGTGATTAAAGGGCGATCTGAACCAGACTGCAAAGGAGTTGGGACAAGCAAACACAACTTTATAGCAATAGGGTTTGCAACCCACCCCCATTGAACCCAGAACCTTTGCACTGAGCTGCATTCAAGTGCTTTTTCAAGTTTTTAAATTTTGAAACAGATTCTCGCTGAGTTGCTAAATTGCCCAGGCTGATCTTGAATTTGTCATACTCCCGCCTCAGCTTTCCAGAGTGCTGCGATTACAAGCACCCCCCACTCCTGGCTCTGGAAGCAGTTTTATTTATTTTCACTTTGTGCCCGGGAAACCGAAGTAGAGAGAGAGAAGAGACAGACAGACAGACAGAGAGACACAGAGAGACAGAGACAGAGCGCTCGTCCTTGCGCTGCAGAGCCCACCACTCAATTCCAGGGCACCCTCCACAAGGCCAGGTCCCAGGCTGGCAACCGGTGCCAGGTTCGAACTTGGGACCTTGGGGAGCAAGGTGGTCTGTTGTCGCAGCCCCGGGGCAGCGGGGGGGGGGGGGGTCACGTGGGTCAGGCCAGCTCGGTCCCGCTCCGGCCCCTGGACTGTCCTCTCCCTGCATTCGAACTCCGGCCCGGTGTAGCGACACCACGTGCCACAGCAAGCCCGACGGCGAACGCGCGGGCGGCAGGAACCGGGGGCTCCCCGCGCGCCCCTCGCTGCCCGGGACTCGAGGGCAGGGTACGTACCGGGCACCGCTGCCAGTCCCAGGGCGGCCGCGCCAGCCCGCCGGCCGCTACCGTGCTGGGTCAGGGCTCAGGTCCGCGCCCTCCGCGGGCAGCTGCAGCGTCCGCGCGCTACTCTGACTCCCGCGGCCGCGCTGCCCGCTTTAACTTTCCGGCCACCGCTCGGGACCGCAGCCCGGACCCTCGTGCTGGTGAACGCCCCCCGCACCGCCGACCAATAGCGGCAGCCGCAGAGCAGCGCCCCGCCTCGTTCTGGGCAGCTCGCCGGGAGCGACAGGGCTGCGGTCCAGGCGCGCAGGCCGTGTGGTTTCCTACGGGAGGACGTCCCGTTACAGCGAAAGAGCCGGCCTCCGGCAGCGTGCAAGGCTCCCCCTCCTCGGCAACATTCTGGCCAGCCCAGGCGTCCAAAAGGCAAGGCAGTTGTGCACTCCGTGCCTTCCTGCAACACTAGCCTAGCACGGGGCTCACAGGACAGTGACCTCCCCACCCTGTGCGGAGCTGAAGGGTCCCTGAGACAACATCACGTGTGTTTCCCTCGGGTTTATGGGAGTCTCTCGGCGTTGGTATGCTCAGCCCCTACAACTGTGCCCGGAATTACTGGACCTTGCTTTGTGCCCATCACGTCCAGGTGTTAGCTATGAAAATTAGAGTAAAACCTTTTACAGTACAGTTGTATTGGGGCAGACGAAGATTTCTCAGGTAGGTATATTTCCGAGATTAGCGGACTTGAATCTGTCACATTAATAACCTTCCCGGTCTTCAGGCCTCTCCGTTGTCCCTGATGCACCTGAAGGTCAACAGAGAACGGTGACTTTAGTAGTCTGAACCAGAGGCTCCGCCTCTCATGAGAGATCAGTTTACCTGTCAGCTGATCTGAGCTATCCACCTTAGGGAAAGGCTCTCAGGTTCCTAGTTTTAAAGACCAGTAAAATTTTAGAATGTTGTTAATTGATACAAGATTGCCAACCGTCTTAGTCACTTTCTGGAACGTTCCTGGGACAAATTACCTGACATCCACCATTTAAAGGAAGAGTTTATTTTGGCTCAAGCCCTCAGTCCATGGTTGTCTGGGTCCAAGGCAGGAGTGGTGTGGTGGAAGGGCCCGGGCCAGGACAGCCCCTAGTTCTATGGCAGCGGGAAGCAGAGAGAAGGGAGGAGTCTGGCGGGACACACCCCCAGGGACCACCTCCAACCAGGCCCCACCTGCTAGTACACTCAGCTGTGAACTCATCCATGGACCAAGCCATTCATGAGTAGAGCAGCCCATGATCCAGTCCCCTTCCACACGCATGGAAATGTGGGCGGACACTGTAGATCTAAAACATAACAGCAACTTTTTATTTTTATGTTTTATTTCTGTTAGTACATGCTTGCAGTATATAATGTTTACATTCGTTGTGTAAAGTTGGTAAGCGTACCTAACACATTTTAATTCCTATTTTCATTTCCTTTCTTTCTCTCCCCTCCCCTCTTTCCATCTCTTGATCCCCTCCCCATTTGAAAAAGATCTGTCTTCCTATTTCCCACTATATATCTTTTATTTTTCTCTTTATTTATAATTTGGGTTTCTCATAGGAGAGAAACCATATACTGTTTCGGCTTGCATGACATCACCTTTTTAACGTTAAAGACATTAAAACAAATCCCACCATCATTTTTCTAAAAAGTACTAACAACAATAATAATAAAGATGCAGGAAGGGCATATTCATCCTTGACATAAGATGTACTGAGCATTCTGAAAATTTATTATATTGGATATGGTGTCTGAGAATTTCTGCTTCAAAGGATATAGGAGCAGCTTCCAATTTTACTAGTTATGCAAGACTGAAACATTACTCCATTACAGTAATCCAAACAAACTTTCAGCTCTACGGAGAGCTTCCCTAGATGCAGTTTCCTGGTCTGAAGGGTAAATGGTGATCATTACTCTTCCTCTCTTCTGATGGGCAAATTGGATAAGGGACCACCTGGGAAATCTGCTCTTACTGGGTGGTTGTCATGCTCTCTTTGCCAACTCTTAGCCCCACTTTTGTTGGCTGATGAGTAGGCTGAAGATTTATTAAGCCAAGTCTCTCAAGCATAGTGAGTGTGTTAGAGGAGTGAGCAAAGATAAAGAGCCAACAGGTATTGCAAAACGTATGCAGGCAAAGGGTGATCTGAACCAAACTGGGAAGGAGTTAGGACAAGCAAATGCAACTTTATAGCATCAGGGTTTGGAAGCAGGTTTCTTACACAGATCTAGGAAACCAGGGGTAATAATTTCCCCTGTGGTTGAGATGACTATTTCAGACCCAGAAAGTGGAGCTAAACTTAGTTGTGGCACACCACAGTCTTGGTAGGTAGGAGTGTGGCGTCTATGGGTTTGAAAAGGGCACAGTTTTTTTTTTTTCTTCAACCAGAAGACAGCTAGCAGCAAGCTCAGCAGGGCTGGAGAAGGCAGCAGGCCCAGAGCCCCGGGCCCTGAGAGTTTTGCCCATCCTTGGACATGATCTTGTCCCACTCTCTCTTTGAAAGACAACAAAGAGGGAAAGTGAACATGGAAAATTTCAGCCTCAATCAATGCACACCAAGTGCCTTTTATAATAGCTGGCACTGAATTTTAGTCTTAATTTCATTTATTAAAAACCACTCCCTAAGAAAAATAAACCAGAAAATTTAGCAGCAGCTAAGCATAGCTAATTATTATTCTTCCATAAACTGTATCTTTAAAAAATTTTTCAAGACTGTCAGTAGTTGCATTGTGTTATTTCTTCATTAAATTGGGGCTCATCTGATTGCTTCAGTCCATTCATTCATTCATTCATTCATTCGTTCATTCATCAACACATTATTAAGCAGTTGCCATAAGCCAGGATGCTTGTAGAAAAATGAAAAAAATATAAAATTTTTCCTGCCCACACACACCCAAGAAACTCATAGGCTGATAAATAGTGGCGTGGGACAAGTGAATAGAGGATGAGCCTTCGTGTTTGGGGAGCTGGGAGGGAGCCTCCCTTCTGTGTGTGTGTGTTTGTGTGTGTGTGTGTGAGAGAGAGAGAGGGAGAGAGAGAACACAGGCTGTGAGAGTGGAGAAGGTCAGAGAAGACTCCCTGAAAAGTCACCCCTGGTAGGATCTTGAGGGAGGAGGTGGAGTTGAGTAATTGAGAGGCAGCAAGGCAGGAATTGGCCAAAGCACAGAATTCTATATTTCCCACCGGAATTTCCACCCTGTTGATTAAACATTAGGTCCCCTTTCTGGTTAAAGATTAGACACTGTGCATTTCTTTTATTCATGTGTTGACACCAGCTTTCTGCTCATGCAGAAAGTTTTAAGCTGCATTATTGGTGCTTTATGTCCTTCTCAATTTAATGCATTTCAAAAATCTCATCTAAGATTTTGGAAGAGAAACCTTTTTTTTTTATGAGTTCTGATATTGCTTTTCTTTAAATGAAAATTATTATAAAATGAATCCAAATAATAATAACCAGCATCAAGAATCAGAGTGAACAGAGAGAACATTCTTTTGCTTGATCAGAATAGAAAGTGGGAAAGACTGTTTCCAAACTGCCTAAGTCTATATTTAGATGAGTGGAGCTATTTGCACCTGTCAGAGCTGCCGACGTGTTCTGGGCGCATTATGTTACCTGGGGCCCTCTGTCCCTTGTTCAGGTTCCACTGACACTGACTTTTGAGGTCATGTTTTATGGGGACAGGCAGATGACTACTTACTCTATAAGACTCTGTCTGTGGAGAATATATCCTTTGCCTGTGAGAAGACCTGGACTAGTTTGAATATCAAGTCTTCTAGAGTTGGTTAGAACATTTTCCTCACTCTTGAGGGATAATATTGGTGTACGGATGGCTCTTTCAAATGCTATGTGACTACAGAACTACCTTTTAGCTCACAGCTTTATCCCTTGTGTCAGTACTTTGCATGAGTTTCATATCATTTCTTTAATTTGTATTACCATTTTTTAAAAAATCAGGATAGTGTATGTGTGTGTTTGTACATAGCTTTTAAAATTCCTGAGTACTCATTTTGAGTGTATTAGTATTATAATTTTTCTGTTCTGACATGCTTTTAAAGTTACAATTACTAGCACGTATTCATGTGTAATTGTGACATTTACATTCATGCATGCACGGTGCCTTTTTCCTATCCACCTTCCCTTCTGACATACTTTTCAATGGTGACATAGTGTTCTTTCATATAATTGATTTAACTCTCTTATCATGGGGCACTTATTTTTTTCAGATTTTCTCTGTTGTAAATACACTCTGATAAGCATCTTCATATTTAAATCCTTGTCCATGTTCCTGAGTATTTCCTACAGTCCTATTTCCCACAGATTAGACATTTTTCAGACTGTATTCATTTTGCCAAACTTTTGAGAAAGGTTAGTATTGACTTTTTTATGCTTGCTACTAGGGAAAAGCAAGTTAAATGATTCTAATAAAGTCTTGGTTTGTAGGCTTTGGACAAATTACACCTCATTTTACAAAACAAAGAATTTTTACTAATGAATCTTGTGCTCTGTGTGTGGGTGAAAATAGCTGCACACCTCATCATTTGCTTTAGCTTTGACTCTCCAAGTAAACAGCCAATTTGTGCTATGAATGGAGACTTCACAACCCATGTTATTGACTTAAATGGCATTAAGTGGTGGCTGAGGTCAGGTGTAGAGGCTGGGAACCAGGGAATACCACCTTGCCACAGACTTATAAAGCATTGGGCAAAACCCAGTGTATATTTATTTTCTTTGCTCATTCATCCCCTAGTCATGATTGGTGTGATCATAAATTATATTTGAGCATGTCATTCTGTATATATATATGGTACAGCATACACCAGAACTGCATCCAGAATTTCCTGACAAGTGGCATGCATTTTTGTGAGCAGAAAAATATGCCAAGCGGCTTTTAGGACTATCAGGCCACTTGGCTGTTGCGTGCCTTGCACCTTAGATCTGGGATGTTTCTGTTGCATGCCTCTGGAGTCAAATGACTCAGATAGTGCAAGCACTTCAGATTTTGTATAAGCAATTGTATTTCAGCTGGTTCCAGCCTGGTATTTATAAGATCGCCTGGATCCCACTGTCAGGAACATGCAATGAGATATATTGAAATTAAGGAAACAATGACTCACTTGAGTGATGAGAGCAAACAAACTAAGTATTTATGTACAATGGTCCTTCAATGTGCACTGTGTTTTCCAGCGGCCTTTCATTTTCTATTACTCCTTTTTCTTTGAAACTTAGAGTCAGAAGTGAACAGACTTCATGGTTTTCCTCATGATCATTTGATATCCTCCAGAGAATTGCAATTTAAAGACTGCATTTTCCCCCTCTTGAAACCCATGCTAAAAGGTTTCTCTGCACAGAACCGCAGGCTGTTTGGGACCAGAAATGGAAGAGTTGAAACCAGAACATCACACGTGTTGAGACTGCTTCTCCCCTGCCGCTTGCCCTGGTTGTGCTCCGGAGGAGGCAAGAGTCTCCGTCTCAGAGGAGGGGCCGTGGTCTAACAAGGTTATTTTGCCTACCATAGAATACAGCACAGAGGACAATAGCACTCTTGTTATAGAGGCTACTCAAATTTCTTATAAAATTACACTTTACCAAAAACAACATGATAACTATTAGTATGAGTCTTTTTTGGTGAGTAGCCAGGATTATAAAATATACAAAACCAAACTTTGCCATTGTTTCCATCTAAACCTTGGAGGTTGCTACAACAATATGGTAAACCTTAACAAAGATATTTGGCATCATTCCCATTCTCCTTGTGTTAATTCCTTGGTCATTTTCAATGCAGACTCCTCCCAAATATAGGGCTGTTTGTCTCTTATTTTTCTTATTGCCTAATTGCTCTGAAAAACGCAGTAACTTATCTGTTCCTCCCTGACTTTGACTGTTGTTCTCCCTCTTCCTTTCCTCCTCGTTCTCTTCTTCTTCCACCTCCTCCTCCTTTCTTTTAGTTTTGCTTCTTAGCTTACAAAAATTTAGAAGTTTCTCTTTCCTAAGAATAGGAAAGCAAGTCTCTTTCTCTTGCTTCCTTATAACATCACCATCACTCATCACCTTTTAGGACTTATCCCAAGATGTAGTTTATGAGAAGAAGAAGAAGCATACTATAAGATATGTGAGAAAGTTTAGCTTCCTGCTAAAATTCCGAGGAAGATGGATAAAAAGAAGATTCACAAAACCCTCATTGTTATGAAATACTGAAGTAGGGGGGTTCAGAGCTCTGTTATCTGGAGTTCTAGAAGTGCCGACTCTGTCCCAGTGGGCTGTGAACTTTGGGAAAGTGACTTATAAACCTTGGGAAAGTGACTTGTATTTCTGTTTCCTGATCTGTAGAATAGAAGTAATTGCTTTCCTGGTGGGCTTATTCTGAGGATTTTCTGGAATACTTTATATCGTAACCACATGGCTTATTCTGAAAAAAAAAAAAAAAACCCAAGTGTAAGAAAAGTTATATTTCCTGATAATTCTAAATACAGTAAAATCTGGATCTGAAGTCTCCACTTACTAAAGCCAACAAGACGCTTGATCTCAACCTGCTTATTTCACTCATGAAAATTGAGAATGGGTCCTTTATTCTTACACTGTGGTCACTACCCTGACTGCTTCTTTTCTGAGACTGTCCTCTGTGGATGTGAGATCCTTGCTGCTCATTGGAGCTGCTGCTCAGAGTAGGCTTTGGGAATCCCCCGTGAACATACCTCATGTGACGCCCATGTAGCCCAGATCTAAGAACCTTCTGGAATGTTGCACTTGGATAAGGTGTCATTTCTAGCACCTGCACAGACTTTGGTCCGATAGCTCAGTGGATGTGAAGTTTATTCTTAGAAAGATCTGAACTCTTCCTGCAAAGACCCCAAATTCCCAAAGTCTTGTGGGAGGTAGTTTTCCAAAGGCTCCATGAAGGACCTGTTCTAGCACTTCCTTGGGGCTAGAAAAGCCAAGACTGTAGATAACAAAAACTTACTTTTCCCTCCAGTGTAAGGTGTTGGAATGTCTGAGAAAAAAAGCACAAATTTATATGTTGACATATTGTAAATGATTATAGGCAAGGTAAATATGCCAAGGGCATCACCAGTTTGTCAAATATGCCTTCATTGAGGGTAGATGAACAGAAACAACTAAGATATAGCTTATTTCAAAAGGAAAAAGGATCTTTCAAAAGACTCTTAGAAAAGGGCAAACCAGTGAAACAGGTTTACTACAGGAAGCAAAAGAAAAATTTTTTTAAAAGCTTAGATTGGAAAAAGACATGGTCAGTGAGTTATGAAAACTACACACAGAAAAGAAACTCAGATGAAAAGTTAGGAAGATGAGATATAAAGAGAGATGAGATAAGAAAGGATGACAAAAATTCAATCAAAGAATTAAAATCCATCATGTAGAGGGAAAAAGGCAAAACTGACAGTGCAGAAAATGGAATCATTGATTTTGATGTATAGGAAATATAGAGCTAGAAGTAAAATATTTACTGAGAAAAAAGATAGATATTCCCATTGTGCTATAGTTCATCTAGCTAATGACCCCGTCAATGTACTGGGAACATGCACAGGTTCATGAATTTCTTTTGTTTTGTGACTCTGAAAGTTCCTGTAGTCTCTTCCACGGTGGAAAACATTATTCAGGTAAGCTGAATCCTGTGTTCCCATGGTCATTCACATGTCATTCAGAAAAACTATTTTCTTATTCTCTTAAAAAAAAAAGATGCTGATAGGTCAAGAGAAAAGGAATCCAATTTAAGAATTATAGTACTGCTAATGAAGAAACCAAAATGAAAACAAGTAAAAGCATCTCTAAGTAAAAAGAGACAAAAGTGCATAGATTGGGCTTTACATCTTTTAGGTATAATCACGGTGCTAGTTGTTCACCACAGTGACAAAATGCCCGAGAAGGTTAACCTAAATGAGAAAAGGTTTATTTTGGCTCGTGGTTTTAGAGGTTTCAGTTCCTGGTTGTTACTTTGGGCAGAACATCATAGCAGAAAGGCATGGTGGAGTAAAGCTGCTCATTGCATGGCAGCTAGACAGCAAAGGGAGGGAAAGAGCCAGAGGAAGGACCTGGGGGCCATACATAGTTCCCATGCACTGGCATGATCCACTTCCTTCAGCTAACCCCCACCTCCTGTTTCCATCCCTGCACTGGCCCATTCAGTTAGGGACCCATCAATGGATTAACCCACTGGTAAAATTAATCCATTGTTGAAATCCATAACCTGCCTTTGGGGGACATTTTAGATCTAGGCCAGAATGATCACTTAAAAAAAAAAGATCCACTGTGAGATACATGCTGACAATATTTTTGAATTACAAACACACATACATGTGTATGTGTGTACACACATGAGTGCCACAGGATCTAAGCAGAAAATAACTACCCCTCACTCAAAACAATCTACTGATGATAGAGCAAGCCCAGACTGACTTCTGGCCTTTATAAGTGTAGTACTAATTATCAGAAAACCATGGAGAAGCAGCTAAATGAATTTTATGTTCAGCCAAGTTGATTTTCCTGTATTTGTGACCTTGCTTCCTGACATTACCCAACTTTCTTGCCCTGCATTTCTCCATGTTATGAAATATAGCAATGAGACTATCTAGTGCTAAAAACAGTCATTATGTCTTATCCACCAGGGTGATTTAGTTCCCTGATAAGGTTCTAAGCTTGCATGTCAAAGCCTATTTTATGGCTCATCCTTTCACTGTGTTGAACAACTTGGTGTTAACAGTCCTCCCATCTGGCAGTGGGAGGGTTATTTGCTGCTGAGAAAAGAGGCCTCCCTCCCCATGGATTCTTTAACCTCATCTCCTCCACTCCTAGGGTGGTCCTATTGTTTACCTTACCAATGGGAATTTATACTTTGTGGGCATAGTATTTGCTCAGGTGGAGAAGTGCAACGTACTAGGTCTTTGCTCCTTAATTTCACTCCATATGCCAAGATTTTAGTTTATAACTCATATTGAAAAACCATAAGTTATTAGAGTTTAGGGAACTCTCTGTCTTCTAGTCTAACATCTTCTATTTACAGGTAAAGAATCTGAGACCGAGAAAGGTGTCATCACTTGTTGGGAGTCACAGATGTAGATACAGTGGTATCTGTGGTTTTATTTTCCATGGTTCTTGTTACCCACAGTCAATAAGAAGAAAGGTGGATACAACATAGTAAGATATTTTGAGAGAGAAGAGAGAGAAAGAACACATTCACATAATTCTTATTATATCATTATAATTATCCTATTCTATTATTATTATTAATTTCTTACTGTAATGAATAAATTAAATTTATCATAGACATATAGGTATAGGAGAAATACAGCATATATAAGGTTTAGTACTGTGGACAGTTTGAGGCATACAATTGGAGGCTTTGAAATGTATTCACAGGGATAAGGACGGACTGCTCTGCTAGTGGAGATGGGGCTAGCTAAGCTCCTAGTTTACCCTGCACCCATTATCATGACAACTCTGCATCCCATCACCAGGACAGACTTAACTGGTGGTACCAGACAGTCTTTCATCAACACTGACCCAAATTCAGGGATCAAGATCACTTCCTACATTTTTTACTGTAATAGATTTTCTTGGTCCAAAGAGAGTCTCCCACCCCAACTAGCTCTGTCAAATCATAACAAGAAAAATAAATGGGTTCATAACCAATATTAGGAAGGAAGGATAGGGTTTGTCTTAGGATTAACTTTTCCAGGAAACATGTTTGCTCCCTTCTGTGGGTCAACATCAACCCTACTTAGAGGAGAGAACAGAAGGTATTATCATCTGTAGTCAGAAGACAAAACGCCCAGGAAGGACACTATTGTCCTGGTAATGGTGGTCATGGGGATAATCCAGTCTGCTTTCGTGCTCACCTCTTTGTTAAGGAGCATTTTGTATGCCTACATCAGGGGAGAGGGCCAGGAATGGACACACAGCAGATATAAGCAGAAGCCCCATTGTCTATAGCAGGTTTCAGTTAGTGTGTAGTTTGCTCTGTTCCTATGGTTTCTGCCACTTTGAATTTCCAAGAAGAGAGAGAAGAAAGGAACAATTCCCCTACTTTGCCTTCCCCTTGGCCATCACCATGCCCACTGCGGGAAGGGACAAGATGTTCTTTAGCCTGCCTCCTGTTCAGGAATGGCTGCTGAGCAGCACAGGTACTTAGGAGTATAACTGAGAGCCCCCTGTGCCTTGTGGAGGATCTCCTCACTCACAGAGCCTCTTCCAAGAGACTTGTGTCTCTCTCTCCTCCCTAAGAGAACAGTCACTAGCAGGGAGGCAGGATGGTGTGTGCAGAGCTTAGAGAACAGGTTCACTAGGTACCAGGCAAGAGGAAGAGGAGATGCCCAAGTCCAAGTTTCCATGGTGGCACCTCAGTTGGGTGGGCAGAAGGCGCATGGATCAGCCTCAGAAAATGCAGCTCTGTGCTATGTTGGCCACCCAAGTTGGACCTACAGTCCATCATCACCCAGCTGGTTGGTGCAATTTAGGAGCAAACTGGGAGCTGTGACATGAGTGCCTCAGTACTGTTTTTCATTTTCCACAGGCGCAAACTAAACACTAAGGGATATCATTTATCAAGCATTTAATCTGTACCCTGAACTTTACATATTCTATACCAATATTTGGAAAGGTAGGTATTTTTACTAACTCCCCTTTTTATAGGTAAGAAAACGGAGCCTCTGAGAAGTTTTAGCAACTCCGCTAAGATCACACAGCAGCAAATGGCAGGCTTGTTTCAAAGTCAAATCCGTGTAACCCCAGAGCCCAGGTTATTTCCACCATACCAGGCTGCAGCTCACAGCAACCAGATGAAAAAGGCTGATAGTCCCACTTCAGGGACTCCTTATCTTGCTTCCCTAGTCTGTTAAATTGAATTTTAGGCCTTTGGTAGGGCCCCAGCAGAATAAACTTTGTATTTTACAAACATAGGCCCTAATTCAATTTGACTGCCAGGACAACCAGCTTATTCACAGGCAGGCCACACTGAAAGGGTAATTAGGTTACTCCGGCTGTGGATCCGAGGAGGAGAGGTCTGGAGCCTCCCTGACTGCTACAGCAGAGTAGGCAGGAAGGAAGTCAGAGGAGGTGGAGAAGGAAGCCTAGGGCCGGAGACGGGAGAAAAGCAGGGGATTCTTAGGGGAGGCAGGTGTCTGAGCTCTGTTCCAAGTAAAAGGAAAGGACACAGTTGATGGACAGATGCCAAATACCTCTGTTTTCAGGAGGAATCAGACATGGAAAAAAGTTCTCCTGCCCTAAACAATGCTGAAATATATTGTGAGAAAACATTGTGAGACAACATAAAAAATAAACGAATAAAACAGCCTTCTGCAAGAGCAGCCTAGGCTGGAAATTCTATAGTACATCTTTAGGTATTCATCTGACTCCAAATTACTTCAAGGAAGTTGTTCAGGGAAGGGAACACCTGGAGGCCAGGGCATCTAGAAGTTGCTGGTGTCTGATTTTGTCACAACCTGGGGCACAGATCTGTTTTGTGCAGAAGGTGAGCCACATGGGTTGTGTTTTGTGTGGGGAGAGGAGGCTACTGGGTAGCTGAGCCCTATCCTATTATCTCTGAGCCCTTCTCATGTCCCCCATGAGGTGTGACACGTATCACATGGCATATGAAGTGACTTGCAGTTAGTTAGGAGTGGTCATCGTGGATGTAAATTCTGGGTCCCACTCTCATTTTTATCTCAAGGCCTCCAGAGATGATAATATACAATATTTTCTCCAAGGTGCACACCATCCTAAAACATATCCCACCAAAACTAAAATTAACTTTAATTCTAATTTGCTGCATGTTAAAACATGAATATATGCTATCTGGCAATTTTATGTGTAAGAGGTTATGTTATTTTTTTATTTTTTATTTATTTTTTTTTTTTTGTGGTTTTTCTCCGGTACCGGGAACCGAACTCACGACCTTGCGCTTGCCAGGCAGGCGCTTTTGCCACTGAGCTAAATCCCCAGCCCCAGAGGTTATGTTAAAGAAGCCAGGAACAGCGGGGTCAGACCTTTAATGCTAATACTTGGAAGGCTGAGGCAGGAGAATTGCTGTGAGTTCGAGGCCAGACTGAACTGCATAGTGAGACCTAAAGGCAAGTAACAAAAATTTCAAGGTCACACGTTTAGTGTTACAAAGCTTTGATAAAACTCTCCATGCAATGTGTCTCTGGGTGCTTTGGAGGTCACAACCAATGGTTATAGAGCAGTGACAGAGACGACCCTGTGTCTGTGCTGCCTGAGAGCAGGGAAACCCACCTCACCTTTTCCTGAGAAAAGCAAACATGGGCTGGACCTCCATCTTTATAACAGAGCTCACAGGCCTTGCAAGTCTTGCTTTGCATGCCAAAACCTTAAAGAAGCTTTTTATTTCCCCTTGCTCCCCAGTATTGGGGATCAAATTCAGGGTCTTTACACTAAGCTACATTCCTAGCCATTTTTGTATTTTTTAATTTGAGGGTCATACTAAATCTCTAAGTTGCCCTGGCTGGGCTCAAACTTGTGATCTATCTCCCTCTGCCTCTCAGAATGCTGGCAGTACAGGTACATGCTAACATTCCCATCTTAAAGACCTTTTAAAATATGTTTAATATTTATGGTTTAAACTAGTCCCTTGGATTAAGGGATGGCCAAAATTGGATAGAGAAAAAAACCAGGAAAATAGTCTTCTATTTATGGAAACATTGGAAAAGAAGATGGGATCATACAAAGAAACAAGGGGCAACAGCAAATAAGTGGTGTGCTTTTGGTTGCCCAAAGCACCCTGGGTGGAACACTAGCGCTGAGAGAAGCCCATCAGTAAAAGGTTTTCAAGATCAAATTTGCCTGGGAACTCTGATCAACTATAACTGCATTTAGAGAATTGCAGCGGTGAGCCGTATCTGATCCAGCACTGCCAGAGCTGACCTGAGCACTGTTCCCAGCAGTGCTGTGTTCTACCACACAGAAAGGAGAACAAAATGAGTACGTATCTTAAATCCTTCAGGCTGCTGTAAGGAAATACTACAAACCGTGTGGCTTATAAACAACACACATTTATTTCTGGCAGTTTTGGAGGTTGTAAAATCCAAGAACCAGGTGCAATGTCTGGTGAGCGCTTGCTTCTTCTTGGTGCATTCTTACCCAGTGGAAGGAGCAAGGGGCTCTCTCAGACTCTTTCGTATGGACAGAACTGTGCTGAGAGTTCTGCTGCAAGGCAAGAAGAAACATCAAAATGACACCCAGGGTGCTGGGGATTTAGCTCAGCGGTACAGCGTCTGCCTGGCAGGCACGAGGTAGTGAGTTTGATTCCTGGTACTGGAAAAAAACAAAAACAAAAACAAAAACAAAAACAAAAAACAACAAAACAAAATGACACCCAGAATTCGGAGACAGATTTATTTACATTGTTGATAGGCACTGATTGGGATCATTCTCAAAATATCAGGCCCTGAGCTCTGGTGGTCTGGGGCTGATATGGGATAAGGAAGCAGGAAATGCAGAGGCAGCATGCCTTGTCAGTTGAGGATTGGTTTATACAATGTGCATCATAGTGACCAGCTAAGCATCACAGGGACCAGCCATTCCTAAGAGACAGAAACCACTGGAACTGGAACAGAAACTGTTACCTGGGCAACTAAGAAACTGAAGTATACTGGCTGGGGGGAGGCATTTTCTGTTACACTGCCATCTCTTGACCTGGTCACCTTCTACTGGTTCCACCTTCTAGCATCAGCATCTGAGGGATAAGGTTTCAACACAGGAATTTGGTGGGGGACGGAACACAGGGATACAATCATTCAGACCATAGCAGTGAGCATGACTGAAATTTTAGAAAAGAACTTCTAACAGAATTAGGAAATACATCATTGTCTTGGTTACTTTTCTCTCATTGCTGAGGCAAAATACCTGAAACCCAAAATGAAGGAAGGAAGGGTTTATTTAACTGACAGTTTGTGGAGGTTTCAGTCCATGCTTGGCTGATTTCAAGGCAGAGTGGCACATGGCAGAGGGCTACAGTTCATGGCGGTGGAACAGCAAAAGCAGCAAGAGTGAAAGGGAGGAACGGGCAAACAGCCTCTTTCCCTCCCTTACATTGTATGCAAACTACCCACCCCAGAGGCAGGTATAGCACTCACACCCATAATCCCAGCATTGGATCATGGATCAATCACAAATCCTAGAAGCCTGCCCTATGACTGCATGGGGATTTGGGGGGACATGCAGACACAAACCATAACAATCATGCAAGTCTTAAATCTATGCAAGGGTAGACCTCAGGGGAGCACAAGGAAGGCAATAATTCCAACAGATTATGCACCTAGATATATTTCTATACCTGGGCCATCAGAACCAAGTGTAGAACCAAGCCACAATGGAAGAAATAGAACCAAGAGAATGAGATTAAACTGATCAGTTTAAAGTTTATCAGTAAGGAGCAAAGACACACCAAAATAACTAGTCCCAATGCAGACACATAAGGATAAGACACAAGTGCTTAACTTAACCAGCCTTAGTACTAGAAATAAACACATGCACAGAAACACTTTGTGAAGAATTTAAAGTGGAAATTCTTACTTTTAAAGTTTATAATGGAATAGGGAGGAAAGATTGTAGTCAACGCTTAGAAAATTCTAAATCTATTCATTCCTAACAGTAACCAAAAAAAAAAACTTATTATTAGAAGAAAATCAAGGGCTGGGGACATAGCTCAGAGGCATAGCACCTGCCTGCTAAGCACAAGGTCCTGAGTTACAGTCCTGGTACCTCCCCCACCACAAAAAAGGCGAAAATCTGTGGGTAAGTGTTTGGAGTAGTACGAAGGGCTATGTGGTGTATTTTGTGATTTTACAGTTTTCTTTATTCTTGCCTGCAGGTATCTTTAAAAAGGAAAAAATCCAAAATAGGAACACAATGAAAGTTTGAGTAATACTAAGACTGCATTGTGATATAAACAAAAATGATGTAAATATCAGTCAGTAATTTTTTAAGGTCACTAGATTGAAGGGAAAATAACAGAAATTTCCAGAACATTAATTATATTAAAATTTAAAATTCTGAACACTGTAACTTGGAACAATAAAATATGGTTTAAGTTTACTGAATATATAGCGGGGGGGGGGGACATGATACCACAATTAACAAATCCATTACATGGAACATTGCAATTGACCTATGCAGTACTTTCAAAAGTTAATTGGACCCAGGAGTGGTGGTGAACTCCTGTAATCTCAGCACTCAGGAGGCTGAGGCAAAAGGATCACTGTGAGTTCAAGGCCAATTTGGGCTACACAGTGAGTTCAAGGCCAGCCTGAACTGCATAGTGAGACCCTGTTTCAAAAAACCAAAAATCAAACAGACAAGTTAATTAGATAGGAAAAAATAACTAAAAAATAACATTTTTAAGGTAACTAGGGAAATCTGAATATAGTCTAGATGTTACATATTAGGGAATTATGATCAACTATTTTTAATGTCTGCATGACACAGTGTGTACAGATTCTGTATGTATGTACACAATTTTTCAGATAAGTTTCTAATTTGAAATCTAAAGAAATGAGCAAACAAGTACTGCTGTTTCAACTTTACTTATTTTTAAACTTTTTTTTTTTTTTTTTTAACACTTTT
>NW_004955463.1:5236940-5502517 GCF_000276665.1 Chinchilla lanigera
ACTGGCAGTAATAAGATTAAGTTTATTCTTCCATAGACCGTACTATATACTTTACTATTCCTTTGGCCTAAGGGATTTTAAAAAAATGGTTGAATCTTTTCTGTAATATATTAATATATTCTGTAATATAATACAATCTTTTTAGGTTAGTCATATTTACTTAAATCTTTAAGTTGACTTCACTACCAAAATAACAGAGCAAAACATTGTTTACTATCCTGTCAAGGTCCTTTCATTTTTGTCATAAGAGTCATTGATGTTTGTGGAAATGATGTATAATGTATATGTGTGGGATAAATAAAATATTGCTGAGTGCAAATAAAAAATTTGGGAGTTTTTAATTTTTGTAGAACCAATATTTTTTCTTTCATTCATCTATTCTATTAATTTGTTGATTGTCTGGAGGTGCCAGATGCTCTATCAAGCTGAGAGATGACGTGAGAATAAATAAGGACAGCTGTGGTGTTGGAGATCATCCACCACTGGATGGAAGAACCATTGTAAATAAACAACTACCAGGCATCATGGCAGAATCTTTAGTAATACAGTGACCAGAACCTTGGACAAAACCCCGAGTGCAGTTGCCCAAGTGTACCAAGTGTAATTTTGATCTGTAGAGTAATTAAGCAGTGCTTTCTCAGTTGCTGAATTATACCAGCAGATGGTTGTTTAGTTGTTTATAAAACCAAACATTAACTCCTGGACTTGGCCGTGTGTCTCTTCTCCTGACACCCCGCAAATACCAGATAAAACTTTGGAAGATACCAAACACCATCAAAAGATAAAGGGTCAGAATTTAGCTCTGTCACAGACCTGCTTTCTGACTTCTGTCAAATACTAGATTTGGAAGAGGCGTTCATGAGTTTCACATGAACCAATGGGTTTTGGTTGCCTTTGATATAAGTCGTGGAATGGAAAATTATTCATGAAATCCCTTTCTAAGTAATGAAGCATCTCTATTAAGTTCTACACATTGGCTGATGATATGGTTAGGACTTTGACTTCTTCACAAAGGGAATATAAACCAAATGACCATAGACTAAGGCCTCTAAAACTGTGGTCCCAAATAACATTTCCTCTTTATAATTTGAATATCTTGGGTATTTTGTTGTAGGAACAGAAAGCTGTATATGTATACACAGAAAATGAACAGAAAATGTATATGTATATCCCACACATATACATTATACATTATACAACTATCTGCTGAAGTGGGTTTCTACCAGTTGGACTGCTGAAAGTGCCTTAATGGAGAGAGGAAGTGCTGTTCTAGGGGTCAGAAGTCTTTGAGGAGAGGTGGCACTCTCTTTACTGCTGTCTGCCCTTCATTTCTCACCACCTTCCCAGTCCTTGCTGCTCACCTTGCACGCACACCATGCTGTATCTCGCGACAATATTTTCAGCTAGCATTTTTTTCTTAACCTTTATTCCTGACCCCTAGACTCTGCTAACACAGTGCAGGATGATGAGGTAGAAAGTGATATTTGGGAAATTTGCCAGCCTGGCTGTGATGAACACTCAAAATCTGGATGGGTACCTTTGTGAGTTGATTGATCAACGTTTTAGGTCCAGAAGTTAGTTGACTGAAAAGAAGAAGAAAAATGAGTTTCCATGAACAAAGCTGGCAAGTAATATTCCTTTATTTTTCATTCAAATTTGTCTCTGATATTTTTGATATGTCATTCTTCATCTAATCAATCAACAGGCCCTCTCTGAGTGTTGGAGAATAGAATCATTCTTTGGTATTTGGGGGAGATTTATTCCAGAATTCCTCTTAGATATCAAACTCCACAGATGCTCAGGTCTCTTGTATGAAGTTGCAGAATATTTACATATCACCTACACAGTCCTCCTCCTGTGTACTTTAAAATCATCTCTAGGGTCCTTATAATACCTAATACAGTGTAAACACTGTGCAGCATGTTTAGGGAATAATGACAAGAAAAGGGCCATACGTGTTCAGTATAGGTACAGTTTCTTTCTAGTTATTTTTCAACGTGCAATTGGTTGAATCCATGGTGTGGAACTCAGGGATACAAAAGGGCTGGAAAAACCACAACAGAAAATAAAGTGACATGGCCTCTGAAACTGCTATAAAAGAAAGGAACAAAAGAAACCTAGGTTCGGGGGCATGGTCAGCGGACTTCTCTGAGCATGTGACATTAAAGTGAACCCAGGAGGACAAGAAAGAGACTGGTAAGAGACAGAAATTGCAGTGCTGTGTTTTGCACAGGGAGGGTAGGGAAAGTGGCCAAGGCTCTGTTCACAATATTTGTCAGAAGATAACTTGCTAAACCTAGAATAAAACCTTTAAGCTGGATTTCAGAAACAGGCTGAGTGTCCAGCTCCCTTGCTTGTCAACAGCAGCACTGCCAAGAGGTGGGCGGATGGACATGGTGACCTTTGAAGCTGGGATCTTGAAGAATGCCGGTGACAGGTGGACAATGAGGCCTGCTTGGTGACTCTCAGGCTGCTTCTCACTGTCTGGAGGTCATTTCACCATAAGCAATTTGCAACTTTTAGGGTTTAGTAATAGCTTGTAGTCCATTTTCAGGGATTAAGCCAAGTGATGTTGATGTGATTAGTAAAGACCCAAGTACCCTGCCCATGACTGTTAGTTAGTATAATGTATTAGTATAATGCTAGTATTAGTATAATTAGTATAATGTTAAAATGGACAGCATTGGTATAATTAGTATAATGTTAGTATAATGTTAGTATTAGTATAATGTTAAAATGGACAGCATTCATATAAGGTCTGAGCCTTTGTGCATTAAAGTGCAGCACAACATTGGAATGTGTCCAAGAAGAAGGACTACATATTTGGGCCTGTGATGAAGCAGAACATCATGGCAGGAGTGCCAACAGGGGGAGGCTATTCACTTCATTGTGGCCAAGAAAAATACAGAGAGGCAGAGAGAGAGATAGAGGGACAGAGAGACAGAGAGAATCTCCTTGAAGAGCGTGCCCCATATGACCTAAGATGTCCCAGTAGGCCCCATCTGTTAAGGGTTTTACCTCTTTTCAGTAGTGCCATGGGCTGGGGACTGGTCCTTTAACATAAGGCCTTGGGGGAAGGGATCACTTCAGATCTAAACCATAGCAATAGTTAAGGCTTTAGAATTGAGAACATCCAAATGGCCATGTTTAGCCAAAGGTAAACCATAGCTAGGTAGCTAGGTAGGAACCATATCAGTGGAAGACAGAGAATCCACCACTACTGATGAGCAAACTCTCGGGACCCTCAGAAAAATAGCAAGTTGAATAAATTAGATTAATGTCTATCTATCTATCTATCTATCCATCCATCTACCCATCCATCAATCCATTACTCATTTAACCATTCACCCCATTGAGATATTGTAACTGGGGGCCCAGGGCACTACGATTAAATCTTGAATACAGAAGAAAAAGCAAAACTCAACCCTGCTTCTCAAGAGTTAATAAGGCACAGTTGGGAGGAGCAACAAGCATCTAAACAGATCATGAGAACACAGTGATCTCTCTTTGCTATAAGAAAATCTCTTTTCTCCTAAGAGAGAGCTCAAACTGGCCTTGAAGGAGAACAATGAGTTTTCTAGGTGGAGAAAATAAAGTGGACCAGGTTAGATGGAGAAATAGACACAAAGAGATGTGAGAGAATCTGGAACGTTAGAAGACTGTGATAATCTTATGTGGCAATTTGACTAGGTAAAGTGATGCCTAGATAGCTAGTAAAACATTACTTCTGGGTTGGTCTGTGCAACTGTTTCCAAGAAGAGCTGAATCAGTGGATTGAGTAAAGATTCACTGTCATGAGTGTAAATAGACACTATATCTTTTGAGGCCTCAATACAACAAGAAGATACAAAGATGTATTCCCACCCCACCTCCTTTGATTAGGACCTTGGGATATTGCTTTTCTTTTGTCTTGGGACATCAGAACTCCTGGTTCTTGGATTTTGGACTCCAGAACTTATACCAGCGACTGTGCCACCCCTTCCCTATCCTCAGGCCATTAGCCTTGGACTGGGAGCTACAGGATGACCTCCCTGGGTATCTAGGCCTTTGAACTCGGACAGAGCTATAGTACTGGCTTTTCTAGTTCTCCAGAAACAGATGTCATGGAAGTTCTCTACTTCTGTAGTTGTGAGAGCCAATTGTAATAAATCTCCCCTTATATCTATATATCTATTAGTTCTGTTTCTTGGGAGAACCTGATGAACACAGAAATCCACAGGCAATTTCATGTAAATGCAATGTGAACCATGGTGAGAGCTATGGGAGGCTGGAAGAGGAGTTACCAGATAGCTGAGGTCCTGGTTAGCATTTTTAGGTAGTTTGAACTTGATTTTTTGGCCAGTGGAAATGTCCTTAAAAAGACCTGCATGATTGGAATTTTGTCTATTTTACACACACACACACACACACATGCACACACACACACACACATTTTAAAGCAGATGAATCTATGTTGAAGGAAGTATCAACAAGAAGTTGATTTCAAATTAAAAAGTTTCTGCACAACAAAGGAAACAACCAACAGAGTGAAGAGACACCCTACAGAATAGGAAAAATTTTGCCAGTGATTCCTTGGACAGTGGACTAATACACAGACTGTATAAAGAACTGGAAAAAATTATACTCCTCCCAAGAAAGACTCAATCAAAAAAATAGGCAATTGATGTGAACAGACACTTCTCAGAAGACATACAAGTGGCCAATAAATAAATGAAAAAATGCTCAACATTCCTGGCCATTACATAAATGCAAATTAAATTAACATCGAGATACTATCTTACCCCAGAAAGGATGGCTATCATAAACAAATCAAATAACAACAAATGCTGGCAAGGATGCAGGGGGAAAAAGGAAATCTTCCACATTATTGATGGAAATGTAAACTAGTACAACCACTATGGAAATCAATATGGATGTTACTCAAAAAACCAAAAATAGCTACTCCCCTTTTGGATATTTTCTGCAAAGAGTTGAAGATATCATATTATAGTGATACAGGTATACCCACAATTACAGCAGAACAACTAATAATAGCTAAATCTTGGAAGAACACTATATATTCATCAGAAGATGAATGGATAAGTAATATGTGGTATTTATATATAATGGAGTACTACTCTGCCAAAAGAAGGATAAATTTGAGTTATTTGTAGGAAAATGAAAGCACCTTAGGACCATAATGTTAAGTGAAATAAATCAGACCCACAAGCTGAAATATTGCATGGTTTCTCTTATATGATAACCCCAAATTATAAATCACTGAAATAACAAAATAAAGGACAGCCAAGATGAGACAGGGAGATAGATCTTTTGCAAATGGGAATGAAATCTAAAGATGGAGGGAGAAGGAGGAAGAAGAAGGGAAGAGGAAGTAAAAAGAATTGAGATGTGCCATGTGCATGTACCAATTCCCTGCAATCAATATAATACCCCAGACTAAAGTATGTACTAATAAAAAAAGCAAACTGGGAAGTTGGAAGATTATTGATGAGGAAATTGTAGCAGATTTTGTTGTGCTCTTGACCCAGATCCCAGGGGTTCTCCATGAAAGTCACCTGAGACAACAGCCCACAAGCTGATGGCTTTCTGCAGCTCTCACACTCTCTGACAGCAGCTCCTTCCAAGTAGGTAAGAAATGTCAGAATGTTACTGCCCCAGGATTTGCTGGTTAAGTACCCCAACTTCCTTGCTTCTTGCTGAATGAATGCTGAGGCCCATGCAGTTTATCAAAGCGTTCCAAGCAGCAATGAGTGTGTTAGATATTAATGCAACTTTATTTGTTGTCTCTGGAGGGTCGAGTGAAGAACAGACCATACCATACCATACAGGATTGCATATGGGAAGGTGAATGAGAAATCCAGTTGAGATCAACACCTATGTGGGAAAAAGGAAGCAGAATTAGATAACTGTTGAACTCTTGAAGGCTCAGAGGAACCACAAGAAGCTCTCAAACTATGATAACCCTTTGCAGTTGACCCATTTGAGACCAAGGCGGGGGACAAGGCTTTGTATCTGTTTACTGACTAGCCAATGCATGTGTCTGCCCTCACATAAGGGACCAGCAGTAGAGCTGCTCTCTCATGATGAGAGCAATTCCTGGTGAGGGACTCAGATCTGAGCCAACAGCCACCAGTACTCATAGCAGCTGAGAGAGTGAGGACCTCCATCCTGACAGGAAATCCTGGCATTGCATCCAACACCTGCTACCCTGTCTTTTCTCCCATCCCTATCTTACTTTAGCTCCTCACTACTCTGAGGCTATTTTCTAAGTGAAGTACATGCACCTAGATTCTTGTCTCAGGGTCTAGTTTTGGGGATACCCAAGCAAAGGCAGGACTGCACTTTTGTTTAAGAAAAATAATTTGGAAGCAGCCTATATACTAGAAGGAAGATTGAGAGACTACCTAAATAAATTAAAGATAATGCCACTTTTCCAGGTGAAAATTATTAAGAAGACATGTAATGGAAAGAAGAAATGAGGATGAAGGTGAAATTGCCATTTATGTAAACAAAGCATGCAAAATAGAGGACTGGAATGCAGATGAGAGGTCAATTTGATTTTAGAAATTTTGCACTTGAGGTCCTGGTGTGTTGTACAAATGGAGCTATCTATCAGTGTCTTGGTTACTTTTCTGTCGTTGCTGGGACAAAATACCTGATGCCCAAAATTAAGGAAGGAAAGGTTTATTTCACTTACAGTTTGTGGAGGGTTCAGTCCGTACTTGGCAAGTTACAAGGCAGAGTGGCACATGGCAGAGGGCTACAGCTCATGGGCGCAGAACACAGCAAAGCAACAAGCATGAAAGCCAGGAATCGCCTCAAGCAGCCTCTTGCTCTCCCTTACATATGCAAACTATCCACCCCAGGGCGGGGGCAGCTCCCACACCCATAATCAATCAAACTCCAAAAGCCTGCCCCATGACCACATGAGGCTTTGGGGGGATACCCAGACACAAACCATAACAATCAGCATGGACCTTAAGGTCAAGAGATATAAATTTAGAGCTAGGAACATGGAAGTGATACATTGATACAATGGGAGTAATTATAAATGATTGTTGAGAAAAGAGTACAGAAATTTAGAAATAATCTTTGAGAATCTACTGTATACCAGATACTATGCTAGACCTTTGGAAAAGACTAGATTAAAAAGAGGGGGGAGGCAATTGAGAACATGGAAAATACCAGATCTTCCAGCTCCTACTCTTCCTTGTTCTACCTACTATAGACATCATGAGTTGTACTGATCACATTCCATTACTGGGACAAAATATTCTATACCCAGAATTTAAAGCAGGAAAAGTTTATTTTGGCTTATGGTTTTAGAGTGTTCAGTCCATGGTTGGCTGACTCCAGAAATGGCAGAAATGACAAACTGCTCACCTCTTTGGCAGCCAAGAAGCAAACAAAGAAATGGAAGGAGTCAGGGACAAGAATATATTCTTCCAGGTCATGTCCCCAGGCCCCACATTCTGACAACATATTCAGCCATAAATTACTATGATTAAATATTCTTCCAAAAAGCTCATCTCTGAGCACATGAGCCTTTTGGGGGAGCATTTGAGATCTAAACCATAATACTGATAAATCATAATTTTCTCCACAGAGCTTGGACTTGCCTCAGAATCTTTCCCAACACCATGCTCCAGGAAATGATTCTGATCCATCAGATTTAGCCTATGGCAGAAACAGTCTTTGCTATCCTTATCACATGGCAGCCAAGAGAAGAAAGATTTACTTATAGGAGAAGGTGAATGGAGGCCATTTTCAATACTAAAGAGGCAGAAGAGAAGAACGTCTAAAAAATCCAGCTGGGCTAAGAAAATAGGAAGTTTTGTGGACCTCAGAAGTTTTAGGAGAGCTTCAGAGAACAATCAAGAGTGCAGGGTTTCCTACAATGCTGATATTCAGAGCTGCCTGCCATACTGGGAGCCAGGAAGGTTGGGCTGTAATTGTTGAGTTCCTAGTTACACACAGTGATGCTATAATCTGTACCCGGAGAGATAGAAATAATTAGATTTTGGGAAGCTATTTAGATTCTCTCTGTGGAAAATTTTACTTCATTTCTCTAACTTGATTTAAGGATACAATAGGCACCTAATTTCTGAGATATATTGGATTGGACCATATGCATAATGAATTTTATTTGTGTATGCCATAACTGTGTTTGATAGACATTGGAAAAGGTTTAAAAAACAATCTCTAAAACATAAGGACCTTCTAATATTTGAAATGCACTCATCAACACAGAATAATATTTTCTGTTGTCTGTACTCTTGATATTTGATATGAAACATAAGATAAAACCAGAGATGGCCTGGAATTAGCTGGGCAGGGGGACATCAACCCTATTCAGCTCCAGAAATCATCTTGGCTCTAACTGTAGGCTGGGTCTGACCTTGGGCTCATTGTTTAACTTTGAGAGCTCTGTTTCCTCTTTTCTAGCTGAGAGAAAGTCTATGAGTCAGTCAATCTGCTTTCAATCTTGAATTTATTTGGATGAGTCCTCATCAATTATTTATATGCACCTGCAGGCCAGCTCTTCAAAGAGTCAGCTTTGCTTAACTTGTTCTGCTTCCAGTTGAACGAAAGCCCGCTGGTTCTTGCCTTCTAATGTAACTACCCAGAGTCTGTAAGTTCAGGTTGATGACATCTTAGGTACTTTCAAAGTCCAAAATTTCTAGGAAGGGGATCATCAAAACTAATTCAATGCAGGCAGCTTTCAGGATTCCTCAGTATTCTAAAAAGCGTGCAAGGTTGCTGGTCCTGAGTTCCCCTGAGGAATTTAGATATACCTATGGATCTTGTTTCTGTATCAATTGGGCCACATCCAAAGGCTACAATACTCTAGTTCCTGCATTATGTGTTCACAGAAAATTCTGTTGAATACCTAAAGAATCAAGGGAACTCTTGGCCAAAACCATTAAAATCAGGGGGTAATTCCAAAAACTGTAGCAATTACTCTGCCATGTGATAATCCAGAAATCAGAGTCTAGCATTGGTCCTTACATTTCAGCAAATGATGTGCATTGAATAGCTGTGGTAGGACAGGGAACAAGGCAAAGGGGCATACCTTGATGCCACCCACAGATCAGCCCCCTTGTAAACTGATTCCCTAGGTCAGTGAAGGGTAAGATCTGGGTCCTTGGGCTCTTGGGCTTGTCTTCACAGCTGGGATCTTTCCACTCTTGTTTCCCAGATCTCTGCCCTCTTCCTTCATCACTATATTTATTCTTCTAAGGCTCATCCATCTTCTGGATGTGTCTGATGAGACATTACATCCCCCTGGTGCCTGAGCATCCCTCCTGGGAGCACACACACAGAAGGAGAAAGCATGACTTCACTTGCTGTGCTTGGTACATGCTGCCTTTGATTTCAGGCTTGGCTATGATACTCCTGCCCATCTGTTGCCTGAGCTACAAGCCTGGATCCACCTCAAGCTGATCTTTCTCCTCAGCAGGTGACTAGTCCTTTCCAAGCCACTTTCCTTCTCCCTGCCACCACCTTCTGTCCATCTGAGCTCCTGTTGACTCAATTTGGACTCTCATCATCTCTCACTGAACTACTTTCATAGCATGACTGATCTTGCCACCGCCATTTCACCCTTTCCACTGGAGTCAAAGTGATTTTTCTCAAATGAAAATCTTATCTGATTTCCTTTTGCCTGTGTCCTTCCTTGGTTCAGCAGATCTTCACTTCTGCTCCCAGAAAATCCTTGCATCTTCTTATGGCTGTTGCTCACCTCATGCACAGCATAATATGCCATCATTTCTGTCCAGATAATTTCTTCTTTTTTGTCTATTTTGTGGGCTTTTGTTCATTCTTCAAGGCCTGCCTGAAGTTGTTCCTCTGTGAACATATCCTTTTCCCCAGACCCCCTGCTATGTTCTGGATATGATATATTCTCCTAGGCTTATGTGTTGGAGCTTGGTCCTCAATGCAGCAGTGCTCAGAGGTGGGTTTGGGGGAAGTGATTGGATTAATCCACTAATGAGTTTATGGTTAAATGGGCTATTAGGAGGTGGGCAATGCGGACGTACTTTTGAAGAATATATCTTATCTCCAGCCCCTTCCTTTCTCTGGCTCCTTCTCTCTCTGCCTCCTATCTGCCCTGAGGTGAGCAGCTTTTCTCTGTTATGCTCTTCTATTATGATGTTCTACCTCAGCACAGGCCCAGAAACAGTGGAGCCAGCTAACCATGGACTGAACCCTCTGAAGTAATAAGCCAAAATAAATCTTTTGTCCTCTATATTTTCCTCAGGTATTTGGTCACAGTGACTGAAAGCTTAATCCGTACCACACTGCCTTTACTCCACAAACTACACTGTGCCTTGTTCTTACCTCTAGCATTTACTTACAGGAGTTTCTCATGCAATCACGGTCAGATACTTCCTCACTCACTCATATGTCTGGCATCTGGGCTGAGTTAGCCTAACAGCTGGTATGAGAAGAGGAATCTCTATCATTTTGTTTTCGCATGTTAGAGAAGCCCATCTTCTTATAGGACATCTTGGAGCTGGGTGAGTGGGGGGAATAGAATGATTGAATCGTTTCAGCTCACAGCCAGAAATCATGCAGCATTATTTCTGTAACACCCCCTTGGGTCAGACTATCACAAAAGTCCACCTAGTAAAGGGAGAGAACACTGACTCTACCTATTAATGGGTAGATTCTGAACTAGTAGGCTCTGGAAATACTGTGAACATTCTGGAAAATCTAGTCTGCCTTACCTTTGGCAAGCAGACTTTGTCATACATGAATTCTTGGTTATCAGCCTTTCATTTATAAAACATCTTGGTCACCAGGATTTCAGCATATCTAAGACTTCTGCATATCCACCACAGATAACCTCTAGTCTCCAGTCATGGTGAGATGCTTGAGCACCTGCTGACCCACCAGAGATCCTGAGGTTTTCTAGGCTCTCCCAGGGCAGGTATCCAGTTAGTTGCTACTTGGAAATGAAGAGGATGAAATAGGGAGTCTTTGAGGTTCACATCACTGCTGCCACACATCAGCTCTGTGTCCTTGGGCAACCTACATCCAGATTTGCCACATAAAAGACAGAAACCTGACCTCATCATACCAAGAGCCATTCTGTGGCTTGAGTGGTGTAAGCAAGATTTTGCTGCATCCCAGAAATTACTGTAGGGATGCCAATGGTGTAGCACCGAACCTGCATTATCTGTGGCCATTTGTTCTTGGTGGGATTCCAGGAAGAGTTCCCAGAGGATAACTTTCAGGAGCAGGCCCAGGCAGAGGCAGGAAGAGTTAAGCAAAAGCAGAAGAGTAAGTGGAGAAATGTGTGTGAAGAAAGGACAATGTGACGGGCAAAGAAAAGGCAAACCAACCACAAATGTGCTGAAGTTGGCTTTGGCTGTGCATCTCCAAGATGGGGACATCCTTTTCTTAAAAGCAAGATAAGGAAACTTTAATAAACCTAGTGTCAGCTTGTCTCCCTTTACTCTGCCCAAGAGATGTTTCCTCTGTTCTCAGGTCACAGTGTTTAACATGACTACCCAAGATTCACTAGGAAAATTATCGCCTACAGGGGAGCTTGCGGTGAGAATGAAGTCGGAATTCTTATGTCACCAACTTGATTTAGGTTGATAGTTGCCTTAGCTGGTTGAAATGATAGGCATAGTTTTCTACTGTCCAAATGGTTATAATAATAGTAATATGATAATGATAATGAAACTGAAGAATAAAAAATCAACTTTACGTTAGAACCTAGGTGTTTTAAAATTCCCTAAGGATTCTAAGAAGTTAATTTCCTTATTGTCAATTTATTATTATTATTTTATTTTGATTTTCTGAGATAAGGTCTCACTCTGTAATTCAGGCTGGCCTTGAACTCACTGTGTAGCCCAGGCTGGCCTCAAACTTGTGCCAGTCCTCCTGTCTCAGCCTCCTGAGTGCTGGGATTACAGGTGTGTACCACCACATCTGCCCTTATTGTCATTTTAAACAGTTATGGTGTATTCTCTCTGTTTTTATATTTTTACTGAACATACATAAATGACCAAGGATCTGCTAAAAATTCTAATGCAAATAATATAAGGAGAGTGGCAGGTGTCTCTTACTGTGTCTCACTTGATTCTACTAAGTGCTAATGGGAACCCCAATATAGTATTCTCACTTTGACTTATGGATTATTCATTTCAAACAGTATATATTGGTTGGTTCCTAATAGGTCAGTTATTAGAGATAAAACCACTAATAAAGTGCTCCCCTCCCCCAGTTTATGATGTTCTTTTTATATTATAAAGTAGTACCTGGGGCTGAGATACTCAGTGCTAAGGGTTGTACTTAACATGTGTGAGACCCTGAGTTTGATCCCTAGCACCAAAAACAAACAAACACATATTGAAAACACTTGGGAAAATCCATCATTCCAATATAACTGCTTTTAGCATTTGTTTTATTATTATGTTGCTAGTATTTAGGTGTATTTTCTTCTTGGGTACATAAAATATGTAGTTATAGTAATAATAAATACAAAAGTTCAATTTTCAATTTTTTGATTATTATTATTATTATTTTTTGTACTGGGAATTGAACTCAGGATCTTGCGTTTTAACAGGCAGGTGCCTGTGCTTGCTGAGCTATATTCCTAGCCCCTTAATTATTTTATTACTATAAAGAATTTATCTCACCTTTCCTGAAGAAGTCCCTCATGTTAACACTATTTGCAGCTAAGATGCTAAAAGGCAGAGTTTGGATTTCCTTAAAACATTCTAAAGCCAAAATCATGTGAATACATCAATGTAAATAAAGTTTTTGAGTTTTGAAAAATCCCCTTTAAGATTCTGTTTATTCTCCTAAGACATTCTTTAACTCTTTCCCTATTTCTTAAGGCATAATCCCAGTGCAGAATCTCCCACAGAGGGAGGAGTTAATGATATGCTAATAATTTAGAGTCTTTTACCACCATCTTGAACCTAATGTCTAAAGAGTATATTGGCGAGCTAAGCTCTTCTCCCTCTCCTAAGGCCAAGGGAAATGTTGGGGGTGGGTAAGTAAGGGACACTCAGCTGTTGTCTTTTTCTTACTTGTTTTCTATTATATATTCCATTGCTATTACTTATTGATTTATTTGTTTTGGTGCTGAGAGGGAATCCAGGGCCTTGGGCATCCTAAGTACTTGTTCTACCACTGAGCTGTGTCCCCAACCTGCAAGTGTCTCCAGCCATACACTGCTACATCTTTCAGGACAGCCTGAAAAAGGATTGCACCTGCCCCTATTGAAGTCCTTTTCTGCTTTGTTCAGCTATTACCATGAATAAATAAAATCTGGAAAATTAAAAAAAAACTTCTTGCTGTGTTAGCATTTGTACAGGAAAAACTCTAAACATTTAAAACTACACCAAACCTTCTAGCAGAAAGGAAAATCTTCTAGGAACCAAACTCCAGTGCTTCTGTCCCTTTTGTCCTTTGGGGCTCTCACTGGATTTGCATAGTCACCAGTTGTAGATCCAGGTTTGTAGGGTGTATTTTAGCCAGCTCTCCCAGTGCTCTGACACAATACCCAACACTCACAATTTAAAGCAGGAGAGATTTAATTTAGCTTATGGTTTCAGAGGAGTCAGTCTATGGTTGGCTGGTTCCAAGGCAGGAACATCATAACAGAAGGGCATGGTGGACCAAAGAGGTTTAGTTCATGGTAGCAAAGAAGCAGAGAAGTGCCAGAATGGAGGGGCATTGAGAACTGTATATAGCGCTCAAGATCACACCTCTATGACCCATCTGGGCACAGACGTGTGCTCCACCAATCACTTAGGCAACTTCCAAGTCAATCAAATTAACACAATTAGGCCCCATTAGGCCCCAATTAGGCTTAACCACCACATGGGGCCTGAAATGTATGCATTTTGGGGACCCTCTCTAAAGGAAAGTGAACACATTAAATGCAGGAGGGAGTAGGCTGGAGGTACCTTTTTCCTTTTGGGCAATCTGCCTAAAGCTAGTGGGTGTCAGGATCAGCTAGAGAACACCCTTGGTTGAGGTCTTTAGTGCTAAACATTTGTTTCCAGATGAGCCAATATTTCCAAAATGAGTACAAGCCAAAATGACAGGAAAAGAATTAGAAAAAGCAAAGGTGAGGTAAAAGACATTAGGAAACTGTCTCTTTGAGAAGTACAGAAGGAGTTTAGGCATTAGCCCTGAGATCTCCAAATTATAGAGACTATCTATATCTTGGCCTGAAAGAGCTGATCTTTTGTGTCTTTTCCTCCAGGATTTTCTGACCTCGCATGACAGGTATACTTGGCCTCATGACCTGACAGAGAAGGAGGCCTGATGTTTTGTCTCCTCTGGTATCACTACAGAAGCCCTGTACCTCCTTGAACTTCTCAGAGGTTCTGCCTGCACAGCTGAATTCTCTGTGCAGAGCTCCTGTGTTCTCTGGGTTGGTGTGAGTTATGCCTTTAGTACAATGCCTGGCACCCAGTAAATGCTGTGCAGGCATTTGTCATTATCCTTACTACTTGGTGGCTGGGGGCAGCCTTGGTGGTGAGTAGAAGACTTGCAAGTGTAGGTTTATCCAGCAGTCCTGGGTTTCCTTTTGTACTTGGAAAGAACCATGAAGGATGCAGAGATTGAGGAGGTTGAAACCAATTCTCAGGACACAAGAACAAGCCATCCAAACACAAGTTTAGGGAAGGAGTCAAGATTTGTCAGAATCTCTGGGCCTGCTGACACAAGCTAGGGTCTGTTTTCACAAAGCAGTTCTTGGAGGGCTCACCCAGCTGCGTAACATTTTAGATTTCTCTTCTGAGATGCAGGTTGCCACCAAATTTACTGCAACCCATTAATTGCGTCATTTACTCAGCCCCTAATCTGTGTAAGAAATGGTGCTGGAGATGAATCAGGTACGCAGCACCATGGTGACAAGACAGTAGCATTGTACACCTGCAAGTACCAAGTCAAGTGCATATGCTGAATGTCCACAAGTTCATTTTATACTTATATAAGTAGTAATCTTTAAGTTAGGAATAGTAACCTTTCTGATAAAAGGAAAAAAGGAATCACAGAAGTGAAATAATTCTCTCAAGGCCACATACAAACAGCTACTGGAGGCAGAATTTGAACTTTCACCCTGTACTTTAAATTCTACTTTTCTTCTTGATCAAACTATCATACATTGTTTTCCTGCCCTTCAGGAATTCACAGCCTTTGAGTAAGAATCAACTCTTACCTTGTTGCTTTAATCTCCTGAACCAAGTCCCTTAACTGGGGAGATTTTGGATCAAAGTAAGCAACTATAGTAGATGGTATTGTACCCTACATTGAAAAGCAAATGGGAGGGCTGGGGATTTAGCTCAGCGGCAAAAGCGCCTGCCTGGTAAGCGCAAGGTCGTGAGTTCGGTTCCCGGTACCGGAGAAAAACCAAAAAAAAAGAAAAGCAAATGGGATTTGTTACTTGTGATTGATCTTTAATGGCAATTCATATTCACTGAAGAACCTGTTTCAAATACAGACCTTTATCAATACAAAAATAATTAATTAGCTGTAATTGTACTGTCTACCAGTAATTGCTAATGTTTTTGATATATACCTCTTCAGATTGCTAACATCTGATACTTTGTTCATAAAATTAGGCGGTTTTTTTGGGAGGGGTGGTACCAGGAATCAAACTCAGGACTTTGTGCTTGCCAGGCAGGCACTTGTGCACCTGAGCTATATCCTCAGTCCATGTTCATAAAATTGGTATCATATTGCATTTCTGGCTTTATGGTCTACTTTAAAAAATTTTAAAGAACTTTTATTTGTATCCATGTTTGCAGTACGTAATGACTGCATTCATTGTAGGGACCTGGTACATGTACGTGACACATCTCAATTCTTTTATTTTCTCCTTCCCTTTCACCTGCTTTTTACCCCCAGGATCAGATGCATTTATTTTATGTCCTTCTAAAGTTAATTAGGCTTTATGATCTACTTTTATAGTAGCATTATATCATGCAGATAATACTGGAGAACTTCTCTGTTTTCCTGGTATTATATCTAAAAATATTTTAAATGCTTAAATATCTTTTAAAATATTATTTTAATAACTTTCAGATCTTCCATCATATGGACATATCATAAGTTATTGATTTGTTCCTTAATTTCTTCTATAGACAGGGGTGCCACAGAGCACTGTTTGCCTTGTGTATGGCACAGAGGTTCTGAGGAGGCCTTAAGGCTGAAACCCAGCTGGTATCCTGCTCCCTAAGCTGTGACTGTATGGAAGAACATTATTTTCTAATTGGTACAGGGCTCTAGGAAAGGCCATAGTATCCTTGATGATAGAGCTGATATTTTGCTGTATTGAACAGAGAAGTTCTCCAGTATTATCTGTTATTGGTAATTTCTTCTAGTAGAACCTACTATCAACTGAATTAGTTTAAAAAAATGAATGCTTAATTAATAGTTTTGCTATTTATTCCATTGCCCTATTTTAAAATAGCACTACATTTACTTAGAGTTATGGTACTGCAAGAAAAATTTTTTCCATTTTCTTTTTATTTCCACAATGCAATGCCATGGGAATTTTAAATGTGGTTAAAAATATACAAGCACTGAATGCCATTTGTAGTTAGGGCAATTCTTGCTGCTTGAGTGTATACTAAAATTCTGCACGATAGTGTCAGATGTTTAGGTTCATATAATCCCAGGGGACCAATGCCACCTTTGTAACTTTCAGAGATGTGATTGTAATTCTGGGCTGATGTGGAGCTCTCCCTAAAGATGGTGTCAGCAGGGACAGAAAGATTGTCACAGTGCTTTGGAGTCCTGCTCCATGACAAATGGTAATGCAGAACTTCAAAGGGGGACACTAGTGGCTATACTGATTCTTTTTAGATTAAGAATTAAAATGACTTTAATTTTGGAGATGTTTCTCTAGCTGCCTTCATCACAGGAAAGTCGTTGGACCATAAATTGCCTAATGCATTTTGCATGTCCCTGGGTTTGGGCTAATTTACCAATCTCTTTATTAGAGTAGCCATTTACACAATATAAATCTGCTGTGTGCACAGCCGGAAGAGCATGCACCCTGGTTGGGAATTACTGCTGCTGTCCTGGCCAGTATCAGTGGCACCCAGAGCTGTCTTCCAAAGGGCTGCCTCAAAGACCTGTGATCCTTTTTTGGAGCAGGAAGGCTGCAAATGTGCACACCAAAGCTTGCTGCCTGCCTAGGCTCAGAATTTCACCCTAACCTAGAAATGCCAGGGAAATTGAGATGACCTACGATGTAAAAGAAGAGTTAGAATACAGACACTTGCCAGTAGGCTGTGGTAGAGACAGCAGCTTGATCTTGTCTTCCACCAAGGAGTGGGAGTTTTAGACATTCCTAAGAATTAAAGAAACCCCTGGCCATAGTAATAGTCTTGCATCAAGATGGAATCGTGCTGTCCTTTGAAGAATCTCAGTTTAATTTCAATTCAAAGTTTATTGCAGTATGTGTTGACCCTCAGATATAAAATTGATATAAGATAACATTCTACTGTTAGATTTTTTTAGCAGGTAAATGAAAAAGTGTGTTTGCTGGTGTGGGCAGTCTCAGTATTCTTTTACATAAAGATTTCCTATACCCCCTTATAAATAAGGAGATTCCTGCTTGTTTTTTTTTTTTTTAAGTTTGTTTTTGTGGTGGTACTGAGCATTGAACCAAAGCCTTTGCAAGCTAAATCCCCAGGCCTTTTTAATTTTTTAAATTCTAAGATGAAATCTCTCTATGTCACTAACTTGCCCAGGTTGGGTTCAGACTTGCAATCTTCCTGCATCAACTTCCCAGAGCTCTGGAATTATAGGCATGAGCCACTATGCCTGCATTCTCTTGGTCTTTCAATGTTTTTATAAGGTTTGTGTATATATGCAATAAGTGGACCTGTGCCTTGAGTCCAGTTCTAAAATAATGGGGACAGCAATAAAGGAAAGCAGCAGAATAAAATTCAGAGTTCCTTATGAGCTAGGTGACGTTGATAAGTCACTTTAGATCTTAGGTCTTCAATTTGTCCATCTGTGAAGTAAGGATATAGAGTTATCAGGAGGAGTAAATCATGAAACTGTTAGTTATACTTATATAAAATAATATAAGGTAATATAACTGTTATGTCCTGTAGCCTCATGCCCTCATAGATGGGGCTTTTTGGAGCTAGCTGGATGTAGGGTGTGAGATACTGGGATTAAAGGTATGTGGTACTAAATTAGTTCACTGATTGGAATTAGCAAATCTCTGGGTGGCACCACCCAAAAGGTTGGTAGGCTGGATGAGATGAAACAGAATGGTAGGCCAGCTGCTTGCTGCAGCTGCTTGCTGCCTTCTCCCTGCCCTTCGATGGACTGTTTCTTCTCTGAGATGCCCCTCTGCCATGCTATCCTGATTTGGAGCCAGCCAACTATGGACTGAAACCTCTAAGCACTGTGAGCCAAAATAAACTTTTCCTTCTTTAACTTGTAGCTGTTGGATATTTTGTCTCAGCAATGAGAAAAGTGACTAAGACAATAATATATAATATAATACACTAATATACTGTATGTCACTTGTCCCATAACCATGAGACAAGACTAGAAATCATTCCTTGCCTCCAAAGCCCCAGCTCCCCCTGTTTTTATGAACCATCCACACTGAAAGTCAGGAAACCTGAGCTCTGTCACTTAATTACCAGCTGTTAAGTTTCTGAGAAACCCATAGAAACCCCAAGGCCTATTTTAGACTCAGCATTCTCAATAATAAAATAAAAGAGACAAAGAGTGTTCAGCGTCCTTCTAGAGACCAATTTTTATAAATCTGGGAATAAATGCAAGGAACTAACAAGCTGGATTCTCTTTCCTCACCTTTGGGAAACCAAAGAGCTAACAACTGAGTACTTAGCACTTTGGTCAATTTTGCTTGGCTTTTTCCTAGCCAGTGATCTTCCTTCTTTGGTTTTGACCTATTGATTTTGAGCTGTCAGAAAAATTGATTAATGATGCTCTTTATGTGGCTCATTTTATCAGTGTAGGTTGCTAAAGAACCACTTTTTCTTTCCCTGTAAACAAGTACTTGCTTATGAGCTCAAAGAGACCTGAGAGATACAGTATTGAGTTTTCTTGCAACACACACACACACACACACACACACACACACACACACACACACACCAACAATGGTGATACACTTTCTCTAAGAAGGAGGTAAATTTTACCCAGTTACATTTGCCTCTTGAATTCTTTCCTTGGGCAGGGTCACTGGGGTTGTATCCCCAGGCCGAGGGTGACTACCTGGAGTGCTGTACCATATTCTTTCCTAAATAGCATTGAAATTCAAGTACAAATTTTCTGACTTTGATGGTATCCAGGAGGCATATGCAAGGCATTGGAAGTGGGACCTCTTTCACTCTCATGGTATCCCAGTGTCTCAGTTGTCCTTGTCGAGCCTTTCTAAGGGTGGCAGACAAGCATTCTAAGCACTGTCACATTAAGAGTGAAGAGGATACATATATATGTATATTTTTTCTGGCATTTGAATATGCCCCCAGAAGCTCACATATGGAAACTTACTCCCTGAAGCTTAGAGATGGGGTCTTTGGGAAGTAAATAGGTTTCGATGAGGCCATTAGATGGGCCCAATGGTGGCATTAGGGACTTTGAAAGAAAAGCCTGACCTAATGTGCTTGATCTTCTCACCATGTAGCCCCTCCACCGCGTTATGGTGAAGCAAGTAGGCACTTGCGAGGTGTTGGCACCAGGCTCTTGGACTTCCCATCCCCCGCAAAGTGTGAGCCAAGTAAAATTCTATTCTTATTTTATTAGCACGTATTTGTAGTTCATAATGTTAATATTCCCTGTGGGGAGTTGGTACATGTACGTAATACATCTTAATTCCTTTTTTCTATTCTTCATAAATCACCCAACTTCATGAATTTTTTATGGCGACAGAAAACAGACTAAGTGTATGTTTCTCATCATGGAAATTGGAGAAAAAGTAATTCAGCTGGATTTTAGACTAAGGTGAAGACTATTTGCTCATGTTACAGAAGCAGCAGAAAATATTTTGTTTACTTTTTGCCCCCTGTGTGCATGGTCAAGTTGTTATCTGATAGGACAATTCAGCAGAATTTGTATGTATGTAGCTACTGCTCTAACTGTTCCATTCACTCTTAAATCAGGAAAGCAGAACCACATTGCAGGGAATGTGACAGGTCCCGTGCCCCGCTTTCAGGGTGCTTTCAATGCTGTGAGTGCAATGGCTTCATGAGCAGATCTGCCACCATCTTTTCTCTTTACCTACTGCCATGTTGAATGAAAACTTGTGTTATTGAGGGTGGTGGTGTGGAAGGAAGCATTATCTTTTCCTAACACCAAAAGTACTTCTGAGTATCCCTAAACGTTTATAGCCAAGGGTATGGGTGCACATCGGTGTAAATACTATGTCTCTGATCAAGTTAAACAAAAGCAACAGCTCCCCAACAGCAAAGAACACATAGATAAAAGATGGTACAATTTTTCTACACAATAACCATTTTTAGAACAAAAGCTGTTTGAAAAATAATGCAAAAAAGGCAGGATTGAACCAGATAACTTCAAACTTGATTTGATCTGAAAATTAGGAGTCAAATTTCCCAGGAACAATAAGTTACCCTCTTTATTAAAACTCTTTAACCTCAAATGCCCCTCTGTTCCTGATAGTAGCATTTACAATAAGACGCTTTATTACAATTGTGAACATAGGATACTGGAAAATATCTTATATTTGGCAGGCCAACCTGTAATACTGTACTCAGGAATTCTCTTATTAAAATGCATGCACATTCATACTTGAGATTTATTGGTACTTTGTCTTGTTGTGTTAAGTTCTTAAGCTGATTTTTGATATTACTCCTGTGGCATTTTAAAGCTTTTGTGCTTAAACTGCACATTCTTCTACAAGCATAGATATTTCAAGATGAAGTAGGCAACATTTTACAGAATTTCAAAGAGATGGGGTGGCTAAATGATGAATGAATGTATTTACCATCTAACAGATAAATAAAAATGCGCCAAGGTTTTCCTCTTGGGACCAGGCTTTTTGGATACTTCCATATATATTTTAATATTTTCTCTCATTACCACAGTGAATGTGTCTAGCAGACTGTATTTTCCCCCTTATTTTTCTTGACTTACTGTTGGAATAACAAGCTGTACTGACATTGTCGTATAATGACTATTTTACTCCAGCTAGCCTTTCATATCTGTTGGAGTCTGCGATAGTTTGGACCTTACGTGTCCCTCACAGCCCCATGTGGCAAAATCTTGGTCCTCAGGGTGGCAGTATTGTGAGGTGGAGGAGCCATTAGGAGGTGGGGCCTCCTGGGAAATCGTCAGATCGTTAGAGGATCATGGGATCATGGAACCGGGTCTCTTCTCATCCTGTTTTACTGCTAACCGTGAACGGTGTGGTTTTCTTTTCTCACGTGCTGCCAGACTCAAAGCAACCAGGCAAGCCAAATATAGACCTCTAAACTGTGAGGTAAAATGAGGCTTTTCTCTTTATAAGTTGGTTATGTTAGGCATTTGTTATAGTAATGGAAAGCTACCACTACATGTTTTTTATATTGCTTCTGAGGGCATTTTAATGGCTTTCTTGAGGCTCTTTCTTTTTCTCCTTTCCATTCAATTTCCTTCCCTTAGCAAATGTTCAGCAGTGGCTTATAAATCTTGGTGTTATTTGTTCTTATTCTTTGACCAATCAGCAATGTTTCCAGAGGTACCTGATGAATGGGTTTGAATAGCTCAACCTGGGGAAGAGCTAACAGGAAGAGAAAGCTATTGGTGTGAATAACCGAGATGGCTTAGTCCTTTCCTTCAAATCAATATACAAACTCCACCCAAAAAAATGTACACACACTTCAGTGGTTTGCCACGCTAATAAACCGGAAGCTAATGGCCACCACTTTAAGCACCTCTTGTAATTGTAGAGGTCAAAGATAACTTGTATTCTTCTCACAATGCCTCAGTAAATTTAGTATTAAGATATTTATACCAGTTTTTCTGTTTTCGGCGCGAGATATAGCTCAGCAACACAACATGTGCCTGGCAAGCGCAAAGTCGTGAGTTCGATTCCCGGTACCACACACAAAAAAGTTTTTCTTTTTCATGCTATATATTTTTTTGGTGGACTCTGTATTTAGTCGGGGGAGAGGCAGGAACCAGGCAGCTTCATATTAAGCGCTGGCATTCTTAGAAGTGTGGTAAGAATGGCATGGAACTCCATTTTGCCTTCTTCAGCAGCTTTGAGGGTGGGGGCCTGACCGTTACTGTTTTATTGTATCACCTTCCGGTAAAGTGCGTTTTCCGTTCTGTGCTACTCAATCAAAATAATACTGACCTGAGTCCCCACTGTGGCTTACACAGTAAAGTGCAATGGCTGTGAGTAGTAGAGAGTCAAACGGCAGCGGGAAGCAACAGTGGGATTTCTAACACCACGTAGCCTCTCGTCAATTGCCTGATGCTTTCTTTTAATGCTTTATTTTGAAATTCATACAGAAAATTTCCAGAAGTAATACACACCCTTCACCCAGATTCCCCAAACATCAACATTTTAACACACTGGCTTTCTTTTTCTTTTTCTCTCTTTACATATATGCTTATATATGTATGTGTAGGCATGTGCCTATTGGTAGACATGCATCTCTAGCTTTCTGTCCATCGGTCTATGTCATTCAGTTTTTCTTTTTATTTATTTAAGACATTTTACCAATACACATTTCTAGTATACATCGATTACATTCATTGTGGGGAATAGATACACGTAAATAATATATTTTAATTCTGTTTTTAATTTTTTTAGTTTTCGGTCTTTTTGAGACAGGGTCTCACTGTGCAGTTCAGCCTGGCCTTGAGCTCACTTTGTAGCCCAGGCTAGCCTTGAACTTGCAATAATCCTCCTGCCTCAGCCTCCTGAGTGCTGTGATTACAGGCATGCGCCACCATGCCCAGCACTATTTTAATTCTTTTTGTTCCCCTTTCTCTCCCTTCCCTCCCATCCCTTTGCATTTACCAAAGATCTATCTCCGTTTCCTAACATCTACCTTTTCTTTAGCTCTTTAAATTATTTATACTTTGGGTTTTCATATAAGAGAAGTTATGTGACACTTAAGCTGTGTTAAGTTATTACACATTAAGTTATGTGTCTGATTTATTTCATAGAGACCACAAAGTCTGACAATTTAGACCTTGGATATGCTTCCTGAGGTTGGTATAAGGATGGGACGGGAACTGGGATCCTAAGAATGGAAGATGTTGATTGATGGTGGAGAAGAGAATTGGGACGTTCTGGGCAAGCAAAGTGGGAAAAGCCCTACCCAGGAGTTAGGAGACCTCTAGTCTGTCCCTGTGCTCCAGCTTCCTGGGCGGCATGGCTACATTACCATTCTGTTTTCATTTCCTCCGTAGTACTTAGTTTCTTAATCTCTAAAATGGAATGATAATGGCATGTGTTACATTAATCTGTTAGTGGTAAGGATTAAAAAAGATGATGTATATAAAACTCTGAGCATAGGACCTGTAGTGTAGTAATCCCTTAGCAAATATTAATGGCTGTGTATTATTATTATTGTACCTTCTATGCCCTGGAGATCCTGTGAGTCACCACACTCTTTGCCACCTCTGCCAACTACTGGGGCTGTCTGAGAAGATTAAGTCAACATGATGTAAGCTTTCTAAGAAATTGCTGAGGTTCACTTGCGAGCTGTTGCTTCCTCCAACTGAGCTTTCTTTCCTATTTCTAGGGTTGTTGCGTTAGGTTCATTCATCGCTCCCAGTTCTTTCCCCCATATTGTTATATCTTATCGTTTCTTATGTGGACCAGAGATAAAATATTAGCACAGATAGTTCTACCTCTATAAATGATATGGTTTTCTTGTTCTATTATTCTGACACAATGATTAATGAATAATCAGGATGACTGAGAAAAATAATATACTTTCTGCTCTTTAAAAATTATTTTCATCACATCTATCTTTAATATTAAGAAAAAAGTTACCTTATCTTCTATTCTTCTTTGGAGAATAACTCTAAGAGTACGGGAAATGTGAAAGGTTAATTTAACCTTTAAATGTGTTCTTTCAATTCTTTAGTCATAGAATAAATAAGTTCTAAGACTACCCTACCAGAAAAATTCAGGACTCTAAAAATGTGCTTTATTCTGTTCTTGCCACATGGTAATGTATTTGCTAGAAAAATTGGCAGACTTTTCAGTGGAGTATATATATTTTAAGTAGCTGCAAACTTACTGTAAGTGTTTACAGTTTTGAGACTAATTGCATTTAAAATTTAAGGATCCTCAAAGATGTATCGTTTTTTCCCCTAGGCCCCCCTCTGCCTTTTCCATCATACCTGACCTTGAATGCTTCTTATTTTTCTGCTGAACCAGAATCCAGTTGGGGCTGATGCTATGGAATGCTGCACTAATGAAAGGGATATGCAATTGTTTCTGCTTTTCACAAGTGATTTGAAGAGCATTAATTCAGAATGATGTTCTGTGCTTTAGTAAAGCAGATCTAAAGGAGGTGGGAATTGAGACAGAATGGTTTAACTGGGGCCCTGTGGTTTAGTCTAGAGTTGAGATGCACAGAGAATTTCTTTAAACATGGAGGGCATGGTGTTAATAGAATTGGTGCTTTCTCCTCCACCCATCTCATGGCCTTCTAAATGACAATGGCGAAGCATAATCTATTAATCCTTCATTGAGAAAAAAAGCCATGGAAAGTCTAGGAACATGAATCATATGCGAGTCAGTGCTTGCACAATTGGAAGCAGAAGACGTGTAGAAATAAGAAACTCACCTTCTACCAAATAGAGAGCAGGGATTGAGCTTTGCAAGAAAGCACTTCTTATGTATTTGTCTTTTTGATAAATGTCAGAAGCATTAAAATAAAGAGGACAAATTATTGCTACTGATGGTGGCACTAAAACCTTTACAAGTTTGTTTTTTGTTGTTGTTGTTGTTTTTTCCGGTACTGGGAATCAAACTCATGACCTTGTGTTTGCCAGGCAGGTACTGTGCCACTGAGCTAAATCCCCAGCCCCTGCCCTTACAAGTTTGATCAGGTTAGAAATGGTTGTTCTCCTAGAACTACTCCTAGTGGAGGCTTGGGAGAGGACACAGGGCTGGGGCATTTGGTATAGAACAGGATCCCTTACAGCTAGCATTAATATCTCCTTTGCAGTACAGTTTTCTGTGCTCAGTCCCTGCTGCATCCCCTATCTTTGTCCCGTGGTCTTTCTCTTTTCTGAGCTTAGTTGCTTGCAGTAGGTCTTGTACCTTGGATCAGTGGCGCCTCATCCTGGATAGGCAAGTCTGTCTAGGAAGTGATGTACTCAGCTTTTCTCTGTTTCCACTTTCCATGTGGTGGAAAACTGGTCCTATTTTCACTGTCAAAGAACAAATAAAACCATAGCCCATGTGTTATACACTGCTTTGGTGTTCTATGATGTTTTGTAAAGTTATGCTTTTTTCTTTTGGATGTTGGAATGGGCATGGAGATACCACGTGCCTAAATCTTTCCACCTGACCTTATGCTCTTGGTTTATTTCTACCCACTTCCTACAAGCCCATGTCTCTAATTCTATTCCAAGTTCCCCAACAATGTCTCTTAGGAATTAATCCCATTTGTGGCCAATTGTGCCTCTGTGCTGGGATGGACATATAAGTTCACCTTTCAAATTGGAGCTATAGTACTAAATTACTCTTTTATATTGTACTCAGCATTGCTGGGCAGCTTTTTTTAGAAGAATGAATGTGTTCTTGGATACAGATTTCTTCCTCTTAGAAGCTTGTTGTTTTAAAACATTATATCAGGAATCCAATCTGGAGATTCTGATTCAGTGGGTCTGGGATGGGGCCCAGGAATCTGTAGTTTTAACAAATATCTTGGGTGATTGTTATCATGGGGGGAGTCTGGAAAACACTGCCTTATTGTATACTCTGTTTTCCTGTTCCTTCTCCTGCCCCATTCACATAAACATAGACCTCTTCTGTTTGGAAGAATTTGAATATGATATGACAGTTCAGAATAGTTCTACCAGCTCAATCTTCTTACATCAACACAATTAATCACTTGCTCCTCTATGAACTTCTAGTTGTGAAACAACTGTAGTGTACTTTTTAAAATTTGGAATTTAGTTTATTAGGGATCTTAGCAGCTATTGTGAGTAGTGATTGAACTTTTTGGTTCTTTATTTGTTATGTCCAGTTACAGAGTTTTTTAAAAAGGACAAATGGGGAATTGTTTTGTGGGTTTAGAGTTTCAAGTCTGTGAAGAGATGAGAAGAGTTCTGGAGATTGGTTGTAGGTCATTGCAAATATACTTTAACACTACCAAACTATCCCCTTGAAAATGCTTGATATGGTGAATTTTATAAAAATTTAAAACACATTTTTGGGGATGTATCTGCTGTTTTTTTTTTCTTTTTTGTCCAGAAAAAGGACAGAAAGTAAATGTGTATATACTATGTGGCTCAGTTTAAAACCTCTTCAACTTATTAGGTTACTTTCATTTTAATGGGTGTGTGTGTGTGTGTGTGTGTGTGTGTGCGTGTGTTTCTTTTGGTACTGGGAATTGAACTTGTGACTTCATGTTTGCCAGGCAGACACTGTACTTTGGTTTTACAACAACACCGTTTGTATCACACAGATGAGGAAGAAGGTCATCTAACTCACAGGTCAACCGTTATGGACTGAATTGTCTCCCCTGCTCCAATGCATGAATTGAAACTATACCCTCAATGTGGTGGTTTGGGGAGGAGAGGATTTCAAAAGTGGTTAGGTTTAGATGGAGTCATGAGGGTGGGGACTATATAGTGCGATTAGTGCCCTAATAAGAAGAGATACCTGGGATCTGGCACTCTCCACCTGCATGAATTGAGGAAACTCTAGTTGACTATACACTGGGAAGCAATCTATTTGCAACACAAGAAAGGAGTCCTCACCAATCATGGGGAGGTCTTTGATGGTTTCCAGAACTGTGAGAAATGTTCCTCTTGTTTAAGCCAACCACCTATGGTACTTTTCTAATGGCAGCCCAAACTGACTAAGATACCACCTTATCATACTTGGTATGTGGGAAAGCCCAAAATTCTGACCCACATTCTTGTTCTGGGTCCTCCAAGTTGTGAGTTCAGATTTAATATTAGTAAAATTGACAGTTCTTCAGGTATTAGTTAGTCTTTAAAAGGATTAGTTCACAATGTCAGAAGCCATAGTATGGAGTAATTTGCATACAGTTTACCAAACCCCTTACCAATACCGTATGCATAACTGGTGCCCACCAAAACTCACTGAGATAGTTAATGACTCCAGGTGGTGAAAGGCACAGGAAAACCTTTGTACTATCACACTGGAAGCAGTGTTTCTCTCATGTCCATGAAGACTCCTCTCAGTGGTGACAGCTCTCTCTTGTTGACCCCCTCTTTCCCCTGTAGGATGAGGTGGGAGTGCTCTTATCATTGTAGTGGAGATTTACTAATGTCTACAAGAGCATCTCAACATCTGAGCACAGGCACATTGTGTTCATTGTGTTCAGAATTTAATTGCCTATTGAATTAACTGTATTTGAGTTGCTCTAGAGTTATCTTTCCCTAGCTTACTCCAACTCAGATTTGTACAGTTCCTAGAGCTTGTGTCCTTGCTGTAATGTGGCTGCACAGCTTTTCTTTTTGTCTCTGCTGTAGCTTGGATCTAGAATATGCCCCCAGAGGCTCATGCGTTGAAGGCTTAGTCCCAGCTTGGTACTGTGAGGAAGTGGTGGACTTTAAGAGTGGGACCTAGTGGAAGGCATTCAGGCCACTGGAGGGTTTGCCTTGAAGGGGACTGGAAGACCTTGGTATCTTCTCTCTCTCTTTTGCTTTCTGGCCATGAGGTGAGTGGTTTTGCTCTACCATGTGTTCCCACCATGATGTGCTGCCTTGTCACAGGCCCAAAGCAGCAGGGCCTCTCAATCATGGAATGGGACCTCTGAAACTGAGCCACAATAAACTTTCTCTCTATATAAGTTGATTATCTCAAGTATTTATTATAGTGACAGAAAGCTGACTAACACAGCCTCCTTCTCTTTGTGTTTCAATAGTTAGAAGGTACTCTGTTATCTTTTCCCTCAACTTGTCTCCTGCAAAGAGTACAACTTTCAGGCTGAGGACTTCCTGAAGAATCCACCCCACTGGCAGAAAGATTTGACATCTCTATGTTATACCATGAAATATGAGTTTTCTTTCTATCTGCTTAAGATCTGTAGCTTGCCAACTACTATTTTTCTATTGTGATTTTGCCTTGTAGAAATCACTTTAACTCTCTGGTTCCTAAATACTCATTATTTTAAAGTGAAGGCTCACCTTCCAGGCCAAGCATTCTAAGATTGTGCAAATTTTCCTCTCTTTTTCCAAATTCAGCAGTTGTGGAATACTTCTCCTTCCCTGGAAGTCTAGCCACAGTTGACAGATATTCCTCAGTAAAGCCAGTATGGGCCCTCCCTTGGCCTCTCCTACCAAGGCCTGGAGCACTGCTTCATGAGGGTATAGGGGACTGCGGTTGTCTTGAGGGAGATGAGGCTGAAGCTTCTGTTAAATGCCTCAGAGTGGCAGAACCAAAGCTCAGGAAAATCCATTACTCTTCTCCCATTGACTAGTATTGCAAAGGCCTTACACTATCTGACCAGACATCTTAAACGCCCTATCCAGTCTTGACTTGTGAAAAGAGGTTAAAATTATAAACACCTAAATTTGTTTTCACATAGGTTCTCTCATCTACTGACAATCAAATTTTTCTTAAGCAATATTTTTAGTTTCAGCTGACTTTTGAAGAGTAATGTTTTTCCCACAGAGTTTTAGGAAATGTCTCCTTGTGTGTCCTAGTTACTTTTCTTGCTACTGAGACAAAATACCCAATTCCCAAAGTTAAAGGAAGAAAGATTTATTTAGTTCACAGTTTATAGAAGTTTCAGTCCATAGTCAGCTCCAAGGTGGGTTGGCATGGCAGGGGGGCATTGAAGAGGAGAAACAGTCCATGACAAGCAGGCAGGAGAGAATGCAGCAGCAAGCAGCAAAGTTTTCTGTGCCTTTATATTCTATCCAGGCTGTAAGACTATTAACTGATGCCACCCTCCCAGGGTAGGGCAACCTTAATCCCAGCATCACATCCTTAATCTCAGTTCACACACCCTACATCCAGCTACTTCTAAAAAGCCCCACTGCTTGAGGCTTTTGGGGTACACCTAGATACAAGTCATAACAATGTAGAATAAGAAAGTATAGGAAATGTTCTCTTTCACTAAGTGACTCTTTCCAAAATTATTAATTTAGAAACCTTTGCAAATCAAGTGGAAGCTTTAGAACAGGGTGACACCAAAGTGAGCAAAACTGAAAACAGCTGGAACTAACAGTCTTTAAACAGATGTGCTAGAGATGGGTGTGGCTACACCACAGGTAACAGTGATGGGAGAGATCAAGGTGGAGTTACCTTCAGGTACAGAATATTCTAGGCCACTCAGCCTCTGGGTGACTAGAGTACCTTCGTGAAAAAGCATTCTCATTTTAAAATCTAATTTTTCGTTAAGGGATGTATTGATTGATTCTTCACTGATTTTGTACTGATGTATTGATTGTGAATTTTATTCATTTATGTATTTGTTTAGTCATGCAAAAACCATATCTGAGTGCCTGTCTGCCTTGTATCAGGCCTGGGCAAGACTTTGGTTTTATTTTTTATTTTTATTTATTTATTTATTTTTTTTTTTGCGGTATCAGGGATTGAACTCACAACCTTGCACCTGCCAGGCAGGTGCTTATGCCACTGAGCTATATCCCCAGCCCCTAAGACTTTGGTTTTAGCATAGTAATCAAGTCAGGCAGGATCTCTGACCTCGAGGACCTTGTTTTTGAGAGAAAAGCAATAAAACAAGCAATAAATAAATGAATACAGACTGTGATAAATGCCATGAAGCAGATGAATAGTATGTATGGTGTTGATAATCAAGGTAGGAATCACTGAAATAACAATGTGTCTAGCTTTGGTCTTCTAATGCTTTACTTTCTGTAGCTTCCTTAACTCATCTTTAAAAATGTTATCAGAAAGTCATGATGTTCGTGCTTCTGTCATTCCAAATAAATTGGTCCCCTCACTATCTTATCTTAAAGTGTCTCTTGCATTTTAGAGTTCTTCAAAGTAGATCACACTTAAGAAAATCATAGGATTCTCATCTTTATTTAAACCTTTTATATGTATAAATTATGGTTTGAGATAATTAGAAAGGTGTTCATATCTGACATAGCTGCATTCAAAGGTGTGATGTTAATTCTCTGAAATAATATTGCCAGAGAAGAAGGGAAATAAAATTGTCCAACATCTAAGCTATGGAGCATGTGAGGATTTCATAACCTCATCTTTGCACAGGGCACCTCATTTTGCAGCTCCTAGCACCTTTGTTTCTCCTTCAGGTTTGGCTTTCCAGGACTGATTCAGGGTTTCATATTGATTGTTAGACAATGAGCAAGGGATTTACCTTGAGTTCTTCGTATCTCTAATTTTCCTTATTCATTTAATGTTGCCTGGTTGAGATGAATCAGACCTTTAAAAATGGTATTTCTATGGGTTTTTATGATTTCTCTATATCTTAGAATATAAGTTAACGTTGCTTGTCTACGTAAAGGCTGTCTTTAATTTTTTTTTTTGCTGCAACATAAATGAGATCTATATGAATTGAAATCAACAAGAAGGCTCCTTACCAAAAGCCCCTGCCAAAACAATAAATTATAACTAGTATTTAAAACAACCAATCTGGTGTTGAAGAAACTGAATGGCACTTTCCAAGTAGAAGAAAGGCAGAATATATTTTCAATATTAATGAGCAGTTTTACTTTAATTCGGTTGGAAGGGATGCTGATGGCACACGAGGCTGAGTTATATTGGATTGCAACATCTGTCGCTGGCTAACATAGCTGCTAATCTTTTATTTCACATTCAGACATCAGTATTCATTAAACACTGCATTTTTGCAAGTCTTTCTGGGGAAAAGTACCTTATCTTACGCTTTTTAGATTTTTTTCTCTTTCTGGAAAAAAAGGTTCAATTTTAAACACATTTGTCACTGGGCAGCATCTGGCAGCAGGAGGTAGGGACTTGTTATACATGCAGATGACCAAACAGCTTCTCTCCAAGGGGAGTTTATGTTGGTGAGACAGGAGTTTAAAATTAAAATTTAAATTCAACAATTTCCATTTTGATCCCTCACCTACAAGAACATTTAGAAGTTGGTGCAGTGGCATTCCATTAGTACAGCCGCTCAGTCTTTGCATATTTTTCAGGGAGGGGCTGCAAAGCCTGAATCCCAGAGACTGCGTCTTTAAGGCAGTATCTCATTGCCTGACCTGCTTAGGAGTCCAGGCACACTCACAGTATCTAAAGGTCTAAGCAAAAAGATAGGAGGCCTGGGCCCAGCAAAAATCTAATGATTTTCTCTATCTGTAGCAGAAAATGAATACAGCAGGGATTTCTTCTTCCAGATTCACTTTGCAGTTCTGATGAATATTAAAAATGTAAGAAATGTGCAATGTCACCCATTGCTGCTTACTTCACACTTATGAAACATGAATATTCCTAATGTGAGCTATATAGCAACTGACATATTTTATCATATTCGGTCTCTCAATGATTCATACAGGAATTAGTGTACCTTTTGTGTTTCTTTTTTCATGTAGGCAAGGCTATTAGAATGAATCTGTCAGACTTAATGCAATTCAGCCCATAACCAAAAGAAGTCAAAGAAAAAAATCAAACACTGGGTCTAAATTAAAGCTATTTTCATCTAGATGGAATGGTATTACCAGGTCTTCTGCCTCTAAGAAATAGAAATAAAAAGAATAAACTTGTAAAATCTCTAAACCCCAGCAGGAACACAGGCTTGCAAGAGAACACAGACAGTGTGTTTCTCCCTCCTGAATACTAACTTTCTCCCGACTTGAAGATCCTGGTGAAGGTGAGTAACCACTCAGAAACTAGGACCAGTTTTATCCTTTGCTGATAACTGGATTCTTGGTATTTTGTTGAGCACCTAGAGGTTTGCCTGTTTGAACACAGACTTTGGGCAGCAAAATTTTTCCAAGTGGGGAACGGAGTCTGAGAGGAGCCATATTTTCTTACCGAATCCCACTGTTCTTAAAAGTTTCAACTAGTACTCTGAATCTATTACCATAGGCAGGTGTTTTGTCAACCTGTATTTTGAAGAGAGTAGACCTCATTAGTTATAACCTAAAGCTGAATGTAACCAGAAAACTGTAGAAAACAGATGAGAATTTTTCTTGTCTCTTTTGTCTATGCTTCTGACTTTTCATTTCTCAGCTTTATCTACTTCTCAGTTCTTTTAATTGCCCTTTGACTATGGCTGTGTCCATGGTGTGTATCAAGAAATTTAATCACTTAGTCTGGACTGTACTTCTGGGAGCCTAAAGACACTACTAGAATTATGCTATAAAGTGTGGGAATATCACAGCCAAAGTGAATTACCAAACTCAAAATCACAGGAAAGGATATATTCTCTACTCACAGAAATGTATTATAGCTTGGGCAATTTTTTTTTATTAATTTTATATTTTGAAATCATTTTAGGCTTTAAAAATTAAAGAAAACTTATATTGTATATCTTTCACCTAGACTTCCCGAATTTTAACATTTTATGTAATCACAGTGCTGTGCATAAATAAAATGATCAAAATCAGGAAATTAACTTCATACAATGTTATTATCTCACCTTCAGACGTTCAGTTTGTCAGTTGTTCCGTTAGAATTCTTTTAATGATCTAGAATTCAATCAAGCATTTCATGTTTTATTTAATTATACAGGCTTGTAGTTTTCCTTTTAATGGTTCCTTAGTCTTTCTTTGTCTTTCATGACCTTGACACTTTCAAGAGAAATATCCCTGTTTGAGCCCATCTGATGTTACTTAGTGATGAGATTCAGTTGTACACTTTGATTCAGGTTTTGTGATACTGATATACACTGCTACTTGTGAGATTCACTCTGATTCTTTGGTTAAGGTTGAGCAATCTCTTCCACTGTGGTTACCTTTTCTTCTTTGCAAATATTCAGTATCCTACAGGAGATATTTTGAGACTAAGTATTCTGTTCTTCAAAATACATTCATCCACTAGTTTCACCATCATTTGATGATTTTTATCTAAAACAATTATGACTGTGGGGTGTTTTCCACATGGGGTTTTCTAATATCATCATTTCTTTTTACATATATTTATTGGAATTATATGATCAGGAAGAGCTCTTTCTCATTTATTTTTTTTCCATGTCAAACATTTCAATGTATTTTAAGCTTTCTGTAAGGATGCTAGAAAATCACCATCCTTGCTGGATTAGATGCTAAAATCCATGTTCCTCCCCATGGGTAGTGGGAGGGCTAGCATGACCTCACTGACCTCATGTACCTCACTGCACCTGATCAGCCCACACAACAGGTTCCTCACCTGAGCATTCCTGCTAACATTGAACCCTCTCCCCCTACTTGCCTACAACCTCTTGTCTTTAGTGTTCTTTGGTTTTGTTTTGAGACCAGATTTCCCTAAGTGGTCTAGGCTGTTCTGAAACTTACAACTGCCCATCCTCAGCCTCTCAAGTACTGAGATTATAGACCTGTGCCATCATGCCAGCCTCTCCAACGCTTCCTCCCTCCATCTGCAGATCGAAGGCCTCTCCCAGGAGGTTATTCCTGGGCTCCTGGACATTCCCAGCCTGGCGGTATGAGTTACCCTTCCAAGTCCTCTCATGATATTATTTTTAAATTCTTCCGCTGCACTCACATGCTGTCCTATACTGGTCTGTTTATGTGAATCTCCTCAGCTCTAAATTCTTTGATGATGTATATCATCTTAGACTCCACAAGAAAAGACAGAAGCAACCCTCAAGGCATTTGTGCTTCTGCTAACAGGAATTATTCTTTAGCCTGCATGGTCTGTATACAGAAATTTTTGGAAGCAAGAAGATCGATCCTGTGGACTTCTACACCTTTTCTTCTTCCTTTGTCCATTATAACTTGGTTCTCACATTGCCATGGCAATGAACAGTCATAGTGCAGACTTCTATATTCACTTGACCACAAAGACATGAAATCTGAAGGATTTCTCACATCTCCTGATCATGCCTTAGAAGTTGAGAACTTACCTTTCAGGTGAGCAGCCTGAAGGGTAGGCCACTGCAAACTGGGAACGTGTGTGTGCACATGTGACAGACCACATGCTCTCCCATTCTTGCATAATAGCTAAAGCATTATTATAGCAAAATTTAGATTAAATATGCTGTGAATTGGTGGAGTGATGGCCGTATAAATGATACAAGCTTTCTGGAAAATGATTTGGTGTGGACTGTAGTGAGACTCCAATATATTTTTGAAACTTATGTCCATAGTTGCCCCACATAAAAAAAGAATGACAGACACAGCCAGAAATTTATGGACAAGCAAATGAGTTTGCTGCCAATTTTTACCTACTGGTCATTCATAGGACCAGTGTTAATTGTCCTAATACTCTAATGGTCAATGATCACCTAACCTAATGGCCATAAATATGTGATCTACGAAGAGTCAATAAGAGAATAGCTAAAAATTACTAAATAGCTCTGTGTGATTACTATAGGCTATATCATAGAATTTAATTTCAGTTTCTGCTCATGTGATATCCACATACATATGGATATGTGTATTTTATATAAATATATATATATATAAAGTAAAAGCAATGATTATTTTAAAATTCCCTAAACTGCCTTTGTGATAGTTATCCTTATCCCTGGTTGGTGAGATCATACCTTAACTGTTTCATCTTTATACTTCCCTGTGTTTTTCAAATTCTGTGCAAGTATCATTTTCTCTTATGCAAATTCTTTCAACTATCATAAAATAAAAGGAATTGGGTCGTGTTTGTCAGAGAGATTATTATACAATGATACAAGCTTTTAAAGAGAGGCAATTACTTCTTCTGCCCTTCCTAGTAGAGGAGTTTATAGAATGTGATTTTATCTGAATGGAACAACTTAGTATAGAAAAGGAAGCAGACCTTAAGTACATGACTCTGTTCTCCCTAGCATCTTAATTTGTTTCTTCTGAAGCCTCAGGATCTGATGGTACGGAAGGTATAGCCATATAACTTTGTGACATCCCCAACTTTGAGCAGTGATTGCTCGTGTTCAGAGGAGTCCCGTTAGAAAGTTAATTCAAAGGAGAGCCTCATAGGGGGTAATCTCCCTGCTTCCTCTACCTTTCCAAAAGAGACTAAACCTTTTTCAAAGGTTATGCCTGTGGGAATGGGAGGACAACCTTCGATGAAGGGTATGTTTTAGACTATTCAGCCAAAACCCACCTACTGTTGAGGGACCAGAGGAAACAAAGTCTAAGATGATACAAGACTAATGATAATGCAAGCCAGACTTGCAAATCAAGAATCGACCCAGAGCAGGATTATGATACAGACTCCGACGATGAAGACTCAGTAGCTGATCCGAATGTCACTGGAAATGACCAGCAGACTGATAACAGTTCAAAACACAAAGGGCGAAGGATGGACCTCAAGGATGGCTGGCCGGAAATACAGCTTGTTCTTCCTGGTCCTACAGAGAAAAGTAAAAGAGATGAGGTGAAAATCAGAACAGTGAAGAAGCTGAGAGCAGTGATGAAAATTACTGGACAAATAATCAAACTGAGCAAAATAAACAAACAATCTGACTAACAAATTCAGAAATAGAACAAAGATGATTACTGCATCCTAAATGAATCTCCTGAGGAAGATGAGAAAGAGAGACGAAAGAGAGATGAAAACCAGAAGAGCACGGAAGAAATTAGGGAAAAAGACGAAAGAAAATCAGGAACTTGAAGAGATTCACAAATATGCTGAAGACCATGACCAGATTTCCAGCTGGGCAGCAGCTGCCCTCCACGATCAGCTCAGGTCCCTCGTGAAGAACGCGATACACGTGAGGACCTGCCCACGCGCAAACCACCGGGAAACAAAGACGTTACCCAAGTCCCGGAGGTGCCCGCGATGCTCGGGGAAGATGAAGCTGCTGAGGTGAGCGCAGAGCTGGTTCCCAGGAGAGGAGGGGCCGGGCCGGTGGAGGTGCAGGTTGGACAGCGTGGGGTCTGTGCAGCTCTGCGCAGCTGCTGCGCTGGGGCTCCAGTGGGCCTAACGCATCCCAGGACTCCAGCTGAGGAAAGCAGGGGTGGAGGAGTCCAAGTTGTGGTCCCTGCAGCTCCTCTGCACTCTCCCGGTCTCTTTCCTTTATTTTAAAATTATTTATTTATACCAGTATAACTCACAGATCATTTTACTCTACTGCTAGCATTATTATTATCCTGTGCTCAGAATATCCCCAGTTTGGTCCTTGGAAACCTCTTCAAAGCAATGTCTCTGTCCTTTGATGAAGCTCTGTCTTTCCTTTTCCTTCTGTCTTTCCTGCACTTTCCTTCTTTATGACATACAGAAGTGCTCCAGGATCATCTCGTTCCTTCCCTGCTCGAGGTCTAGAATTAGACCTTTCTCCAAGGAGCTCCCCACTTCTTGGAGAATCGTGTCTAGAATACTCTGTGAGCTGGTTGTTCTCATTGCTATTGGGGTTACATTACTTCTAGGTCGTTTTAGTAAGGAGAGATAAATATGTGTAGTATATACACATCTCTATTTTCCTCTGTATAAACATTAAAAACTGTAGATGATCACAAGTTCAAATCATGCCTGGGCAACTTAGCCACTGAGAGAATGGCCTGTCCCACTGCTGAATGTATTTCATTGTAAAGGCACTGGGTTCAATTCCCAGTACTGTAAGGAACAAAAGAAGACAAAGCTATGAGTGCATAATAACTCCATCCTCGATCCAAAGCTTTAGACTCATGCTGGATTCTCCTTGTTTGCAACTCTCTGACAGTGAGAAGCCTAGTAATAGATATTTACTTACCTGCTCAGTCCTGGAATACACATAAAAGTTCAACATTTTTCCTGCTTAAATGCCTGAGCATGCAAGTAGTTACACACTTGAGCAAATACACAGAACCTTAAAAATGTGACTGTAACAATCCTTATTTTTCCTTCTTATGTTATTACCATAGCAATTCTCATAGCAAAGCAAGTTTTTACCCATTTATTATTTGAAAGACATTTCTAAGTTGTCTTATTTCTTATCTAAAATTCCATATTATAACAGGCTTTCTTCAAGTAACTTTTATAGAGGGAGAGTTGGGAGTGGAATCCAATATAATATCCATTCTTCATTTCATTTTAATTAGAATTACCAAAACAGACTCAAAAAAGACTGTTACCTAATCCATTTATTTTCTTTCTGTGCAGCTCTGAGTCTTTTGTCTTTTCATGTAGTTAAATTTTGAAATTAGTAGAATAGAGAGCCATCAGTGCTCCCAGTATGCAAAGCGTGGACTACTCTCCGATTACCGAGCGAGGACAAAGAAAGATGCAAAGAGATTCTGAAGATTTGTTGAGATTACCTTGGGCAAAGATATTATCCACACGTTAAAGAAATGACAGAACTGGACAAATGCAGTTTTGTTTGTATTTATTTGTATTTAATACCCTAAAATTGTTGGGCTGGACCTTTAAATAGGCTACCAAACAACGCTGCTGCCACACCCCAGCAGGAGTTGAGATGCACTGAAATATTGGGTTTTTAAGAAGAACATTGTTGATATAGCTTTTGTATGCAGAAAACACCCCATGCACTTGTTCTCTGTGCCTCTGCCTTACTTAAGCCTAGAATGTCAATCCTTGATCTAAGCAGAGGCAGTCAAAAACCTAGTTTGCTTGCTCCAAGAAATTTACCAAGGTCTTATGTTTATTCAGAACAGAGCTGATCATCTTCTGCAAGACAAGCTCTAAATCAAATAGGAGTGAATGAGAAAAGTTGTTCATAGAATTTATGAGTCCAGCACCTTGTATATGCCTAAGATATTTACACTGCATTTCTAAGAGTAAACCCGAGTAAATAAAAGCAATATAAATTTGTTAAAATTGCTGCCAAAACAAAGATTCTTGCAGTGTTTCAGAGAACAATATAGCTGCCTGTTACAAGACTGCACTTGAAAAATTTAAGAAGTATAGTAAGATTTAATATGAAAAGATAGGAAAAGATATACTAGAAAAATGTAATAAAACTATAGCAGGATGGGAAAGATTGTCAAACAAAATAAAATTTAAAACAAAAGGTAAAAGATGATATTAAAATAATAAAAGATATAATAAGACAAAACTTAAGCAGCTGTTCCTCAGAATCTATAGGGATTTGATCAGAACAGGGGTGCAGATATAAAGTGCAGATATAAAGATTTCTGGGTACCCAGATTCTTTATATTCAACAGACCTCATATAAGGTGTAATATTTGCATACAACCTACACCTGGCCTCTTGTGTACTTTAATTCATCTCCAGATTAGTAATAACACCTAATACAATGAAAATGAATTGTAAGTAGTTATGCTATATAATTTTTTATTTGTATTATTTTTATTGGTGTGTTGTTATTTTCTATTTTAAAAATATTTTTGATTTATGGTTTGTTGAATCTGCAAATTTGGAACCCACAGATACAGAAGGTTGAGTGTAACAGTGAGTCATAAAACTTTATGCACTGACTGATATATCAAATATATATATGTGTATATATATATAATATATATATACATAAAATGACAAAACAGAAAGCTTAAGAGAATGAAGCAGATTTCAGTTTCAGTGGTAGATTTTAATATTACTCTTTTAACATTAAACAGATTGAATAGCTTAAAAATAAATTATTAGCTGGGTGTTTTGGCACATGCCTGTGACCCCAGTACTGAGGAGGCTGAGGCAGGAGGGCCACCATGAGTTTGGGGCCAGCCTGGACTATATAGCAAGACCTTGTGTCCAAAAGAAATTAAATAAAATAAAAAATAAAAATAAATGGTTATAAATATTTTGAATATATAAAATTATTTGACTATTGAATATTTTGATATAATATATAATAATATATTCAAATAAACAATTTTTCAAATATATGTTTGATATGTAAATATGCAAACTTAATTAAGGGCATGTAAAATTTTGTTTTTCCAAATTTCCAGTGAACATTTGTAAAAGCAGATCCTGTACTAGAACTCAGCAACACTGATTAGATTAAATTACAAATGATTCTGACTTCAGTCTTCTTAGTAAATTCTCTCCTCTGCTGGCTTTGTTGAAAGAAGCTGCCATGTTGGGGAGGTCTACATGCTGATTCAAGTTACCATATTGGGAAAGTCTACATGACAAGGAGCTAAGGCCTTCAGTCCAGCAGCCCCAAAAGAACCAAGTCAGAGAGTTCCAAAGCAGACCCTTCGCTAGTTTAGCCTTCCCATGTGACCTCAGCCTTGGCCAACAGCTTAATTGGAAAGACCTTGAAGCAGAAGACCTACATTAGCCATGAGACAGTTCTGTTTGCACATTGTTTTAAGCAGCTACATAGGGGTAATCTGTTATGTAGGAGTACATAACTGATACCTAACAATCTTTTGACAAAAATTCCTTTCTGTGCAGGAAATTCTCCATTTGGCAGACCTTCCTCATCTTTCCTTAATAGAATTTCTAACCATAATATTTCTATCCTTTCCCTGAGTCTTCCTTTCATGGGAATGTCTGGTGAGTTTTGGAGAAAAGACCAATTTCTTAGCTAGAAAGAAAACAGATCTCTTCTTGTGAGATCCATTTTAGATGTGTTCACCTGAACAAGAGGGTTCTTTCTGGAATGTGTTTCTCCTTGAGTATTATGTATTCCAGGGTCTCTGTGCCTCTGTAGAAGAGGTGGGTCATTATTTACCTTCCTTGAGTGACTTTATTTGTGGGAGAATTATTAGGAGACATCTGAGTCCATATATCTATACAATATTCTGCAGTTACTCTTGCCAATTAGTCAGGTGTTTTGATCTGCATCTGTCTAATTTTTGTGTTCAAAACTGGTTCAAAACTCAAGGGGAGGGCGTGGTCCGACAACTTTGTTATTCATTGGTGCCCTAAGACCCCCAACTAATGTTAATAAAAAAATCTTAGTATACTAAGAACCAAAGAAACCTTCCTTAATAGGACAGAGGGTACAAAGAAAAGAGAAATAGCAGCTGCAACATTTAGTGATGAATTAATGGAAGGATTTATATAAAAGTGAAGAAAAAGGCAACAATTCCCTCCATTACTGTTAGCATCCAAACTTGGTATAATGGATGAATTAAGAAAAAAAAATGGAATCAGTTATACATAGGTTAGAAATAAAGATATAAACATAATTTTTTTCTAATGATGCATTATTATATGTGGAAAACCCAAAAAAATCAGCTGAAAAAATAATAAAACCAGTAAGTATGATCAGTAAAATGTGGAGAAAAAAATAGACACAAAACCAGCTGTTTTACTTCATAGAGCAATTATCTGTTAAAAAATGAAATAGAAAACAGAATCACTCATAATGGTAACAAAACTATAAAATACCCAGAATCTACTTTAAAATAAATATGAAAAATATTTTTGAAGAAATTTATAAAACTTGTCTGAAAGAAAGAAAGAAAGAGAAAACTAGTCTGGGTCTATGGCTTTAGGTTATTCTGGTAAGACAATTAAACAGAAAAGCAATAATACATAAGACTTTAAAGGGAATAATCAGAAAATATCATGGACACACAATCAAAATTCCTAATTAAACACATTTCTGAATTATTCAGTACTCTTCAACAACTTCCATAGTTTGGGGATTTGGAAATACTCTATGTCATCCTTGTCCACTTGACAAGATTTTCAGTCCTTGGTGATGTGACCCTTCCTCAACATTAAATGGCAGACATTCTTCACGGCTGAGACACTGGCACACAGTAAAAATCTTGTACTCTGTGTATTTCTTTTTAATGGAAAAAAGCCAGTGTAGAACTATGTGTGCATCAAAAAGAGATTCAGTGAGATTCAGCGAGCAATATTTTTGCCCAGAGCCCAAGAGTGGTTCCCTCAAGGGGCGGAGAGTGGATGAAGCATGTCCTTTCAGCCATGTCACCTCTGCTCCAACTGCAGCCGGAGGTCCTCCCTTGCCAGTTACAGAGGGAACTGTAGAGCAATTCTAATCTCAAATTTACCTTCAGTTCATGCATCTTTGGGTTTCACTCCCCAAATCTCTGTTTACTGAATTATCTGTTCTCGATGATGAAAGTTTTGTTCACATCAACAGTGAATGTGCAAACACAAAGGCTTCAAGCAAGCCGGGACCCCACCGGGCAAAGGCGCTTTGGAAACCAGACATACAGTAAAACCGGGTTCTGAGCACATTCCTTTGGAGTCAGCCTTGGTTTTGCTCTTTCACTTTTCAGTGCAGTCTATTAGCGCATCCTGTAGGCTCTGCATTCACAGTCTGTTCTGAGCCCCCCTGCTCCTCCACTCCTTCAGTCTCAGCCCAAGCCACCTTTCTCTTTTGCCTACATCATTGTACTGCCCTCCAGTTACTTCCCTGCTTCCACCATCACCCACTTCTTTTCATATCAAAGTCATACCATGTAGCTTCTTTGCTTTAAATCCTCCCATGGTTCTTCCCTTTGCTCAAAACAAAATCTAAATTCCACATGATGGTCCATAAGTAGTGACCATATCATTTATCCTTCAAATGTGGACAGTTTTGAGAGTAGGAAGGGGAGTTATTACAAATCATCCATGAACAATAGTCATAGACAGGGCTATGCCAGGAAAACAAGATGTATGCCCACCCCACAAGGCCTGGCCTCTCTCTACATCCTGCTACCTATCAGCCCTCCCCGCATATATGTTTCACCCTCACTCTCTCTGTTCCTCCCAAACAGAAATTTTTCCTGGTCCTTGACCATGTCAAGTATGGCCCCTACCTCAGGGCCTTTGCCTTTGCTCTTTCTTCTACATGGAATGTTCTTCCCTGATACGTGATGTTCCATACCGCTGATGGTCTGTTTTCTCTCTCAAGAATGTGAGCTCTACAAGAACAAGGCTTGGTTTGTTCCTAATTATATATCCAGCCCCCAGAATAGTGCCTATAATGTGGGAAGCACTAAATAAATATCTATTGGGGAATGCATGAGTGGTAAGGTGAAGAGGCATGTGAGAATCATGTTATTCCTTACAGAACCACAAAATATTTACATTTACTGCCGTCAGATGAAATGAGAATACTTGATCAGCAGAAAGAGGGGCTGTATTTATTAGTTTTTTCACACAAAGTCACAGACCCATCTGTTCACAAGCAACATCATCCCAGCACCCTAATGAACTAAGAGTGGTGCACTATGGCCAAGTTTTTAATCTTTGTATTTGCTTGCACCTTGTTGATTTCTTTTGTCCTCTTTTTCCTCTTGCAAGAACTAAAGGTTTCAGGGGAAAATGTTGAATAAAAGCATGGAATTTTGAATATTCTCTCCATTAACTTGACTGTTTCTGCACAAAGAAAGTTATTGATAAAGCGTGGTCACAAAGCATCCAAGGCTGTTCTGCTGACCTCGAGCTTAGAAATGTAATAAATCATGACCCACTGGATGTAAAGGGCCCTCAGAGGCCTTCTCTTGAATTATGTAGACAAGGACCTTGGGATTCAGGGTGGTTGTGACTTGTCTGGGCTTTAGGAACAGTGAACCAATAAACCCTTTTATACCACATCAGAGCACGCTTAAATCCTAATCTTTTGCCAACACAGCCACTTGTAGAAAATATTAGTCAATTTAATAAGGGGAAATTGGTGTCTTATTGTGAGGATTGTGTTATAAATTATACTTATGAGTTCAGCTATTTTAATTTGTAATTTACTAGGGAGAGTGAATTTTTTTCTACAGACTTAGCCATTTTCTGTTTTGTGAGTTTTTATCTATCTCAGAGCAGTTTAGCTATTTATTAGTTTTTTATTCTTGAACTATCTGTCTTAGTTATTTTTCTGTCATTACTGAGACAAAATACCCGATGCCCAAAGTTAAGAGAGGAAAGGATTATTTAGCTCAGTTTGTAGAGGTTATAGATCACAATCCAGTAACTCCAAAGCAGGGTGGTACATGGCAGAGGGGCAAGAGTTTATGACAGTGGAAAACAGCACAAGCCTCTTTCTGTCCCTTATATTGTATCCAGTCTACCATGGTTAGGGTGGTGCCAATCCAATCATGGACTGTTCCAGCAATCACCCACCCTTAACCCCAGCACTGCGCTACAAATCAATCACACACTCTAGATTCAGCCACCTCCAAAAAACCCCTATGACAGCATGAGGCTTTGGGGGGACATCCAGACACAAACTATAACACTATCAAAGTGCTTCCTACATATTAGAGCTCTTATAAGGTTGTACATGGTCATTTGCGTTGTATTCTGATTAGTTTTTGATACATAGAGGATACATAAATAATCTCCTGGATAATTTGTCTTTATAATATTTTATAATTATTTGCTTTTGGTTTTTTATTTATAAAGCTTTCCATATATCTCTGTGTGCGTGCGTGTGTGTGTGTGTATGCACGTAGAGGGAGGGTGGTCATATGTGTGCTTATGTGTCTATGTACCTTTGTTGCTCTTATCATATGAATAACAGTCTGTTACACACATAGCAACTTGTGTCTTCCAGTCAGTAGAGAATCAATCACCCTGACCTTCATCCTGTGTGATTGGTCTGAAATGAATGAGATAGCCTTGATACCACCTGCTATGGCAGTCTTAGTCCTCTCTGCAGGCAGATACCAGAAATAAGGAAGATGGGGTTCATCATTGCTACTTTCTTTATTTTCTTTTTTACTGATTATTTCCATCTTCTCATGCCAGCGTTCTGTTCCTTCTAACTTTGAATTACTGAATAAGTTTCAGGAAATAGGATAGATTTATTTTCAAAAAAGACAGCCACAAGGCATACAATAAGCTTCCCAAAACTGGGACGTTATTTTATTCATTTTTAATTATTAAAACCTAGAAAAATCATATAGACTGTAAACTGTTGAATAATGTAACAAGATTTCAAATTTGAAGCAAATAAGGACTTTTCCTGAGAGTACTGACAAGTATACACATGACTTTATGTGTACACTTGACCCAGTTTTAATCACAGTTGAGAGCATTAAGACTGACATAAACAAGAGTAGAAAATAAACAGTAGAATTAGCTACAGAGGGAAGTTTTGGAATTTCCTTTCATAAAACAAATCACGGTAAATGCCTATTTGAAATGTTTCTGTTTTCATTATTAGCCGGATTCTTAAGGATTCTGGTACTGTTGAATCTGTGGGAAGACACTGAGCGGGGTGAGATGGATTACCAGGGGTCATTCAGTCTTTGCAGCTTCCTTTTATCTGCCTGAGCATGTGGCCTGCATTCATGGGTCTGGTCCTGCTGTTGTTCTTCCCTTGGCAATGGCCTTGACAATAAACAACAGAGATAAAAGGTACTATGCTTATGTTAAACCCACTTTGCTGGTGACCTTGCCTTCCATTCTGCCTATGTCCGATGAATATCTTTTGCCCCTTTTTTTCTTTCTCCTCATCATCTGGCAGAACCTGTGGTCCTGCTGGCTCTTTCAAAGTGGGACACCGTGTACCTCTCATCAGCCTTCAGGAGACCTGAACTCTACTTGCTCCTTGCTTCAAGGGTTGAGCCATTGCCTGTCTAAAGTCAGCTACCTGCCACTGCTGTTGGCAATTCTCTGACTAGGGAACTGACACCTGTGCCTGCATGTCCGTTAGAGTCAGCCCAACACCAGACTCTCTGCTCACCTGAATTTGACCTTCACCTGCTTGATCATGTTCTTTCTACCACACCAGACTGTGTCCCTTTCAGTCACATCCAGGCTGCTCCGAGTGGCCATGTGTTATGCCAGATCCTGCTTCCTCCTGCCCAGAATAGTTTAAGAATGTTGGCCTCTTTGTGGAGAAAAGGAAATGTGTAATGAGAATAGCACTGAGTGAGTGAATGTAAATACAATCTTTCCACTAGAACTTTGGGATTTGGGGGATCATGGTCAGAAAATGGTCAGTTATTAGACAGAGAAGTAAAGGAATTTTTTCTCTCACCTGGCCTCTGAAACTTACCCAAAATATCTAAATGTCAGTATTTAGAATTACATCTTCAACTTTAAAAAAGGAAAGAAAAGAAAACACTCTCATTCCTACTTAGACCAAGTTTAAGTTATATGCTGATGCAATTAATAATGTTACTAATTAATACTAAGATTATTAACATTATAAAATATGAATGAGTATAAAAGGACATAAATCAATTGAGTTATTCAGTTTAGTACAGATTGGACATAGCACAATCAGAACTCAGACCCAGGACTTTGGGATCCACCACATCTTGAGCTCTCAAACTTCATCCTCTTCTTAATTTCAGGTTCTCAAGAACTTGTTCCTAAGTTCCATGAACTTTTCAAACCACACCATGACACTACCCCTCTCTTTACAAAGGAGAGGAAGGCAACAGAAGTGTTGGGGATGGTGACTAACAGGCAGGAGGCTTCATGTTGTAGGTTCTTGGCATGGAGTGAGTTCAGGTTAGAGAGGGATATATCACACCATGAGATTTCCTGAAAGTTGTGAAGATGCAATTAGCAGCCTCTGGCCATTCTGAACATTTCCAGACCATCATTCAAGCTTCTGAGGGCATCAGGCCCTGGAGTTTGCCAGCTCTATTCTGCTTTTGGAAATACTGCCTTGGCTGCTGTTATGGTTTGTATCTGGATTCCCCATGAAGCCTCATGCAGCCATGGGGTGGGCTTCTAGAGTTTATGATTGATTCATGGTCCAATGCTGGGCTTATGGGTGTGAGTGCTGCACCTGTCCTGGGGCTGGTAGTTTGCATACAATATAAGGGAGGAAAAGAGGCTGCTTGCTGCCGCTCCTCCCCTTTGCTCTTGCTGCTTTTGCTATCTTCAGCCTCCATGAGCTGTTGCCCTCTGCCTTGTGCCTCTCTGCCTTGGAGCCATCTGAGTATGGACTGAAACCTCCATGCATTGTGAGCTAAATAAACCTTTCCTTTCTTAATTCTGGGCATCAGGTATTTTGTTTCAGCAACAAGGGAAAAGTAACCAAGACAGCTGCCCAATTAGCTGGGAGAAGCAACCTGCACATTAAGTCCATGTTCTGAGAGATTTCTACAGGATATATTCCTTGCCCAAAGCCATATCCCAAGGGGAATGGCTGTTGTCTATTTGGTAGTAGAATAAGGTCTTGCTGAAATAAGGTGAGCCCCTGATCCAATATGATTGGTATTCCGACAAAAAGGGGACATTTGGACATTGGCTGCCACACTAGGAGGAGATCTTGTGAAGATGAGAGTTGTGCTACAACAAACCAAAAAAATTCCAGAATCTGGGATGGAGGACTGGAAGAGTTCTTTCCTGAAGGTCATAGGGAACATGGCCATGCTGGCACCTCGATCTTGGACTTCTAATCTTCAGAACAATGAAGCAGTACATATCTTTGTTTCAGACTCCTAGCTTTCTGTACTTTGTTATGGCAGCCCTAGCAAACCAACAAAGGTTTTGCAGAGAATGAGGAACATTTGTTTGAATGAGAGTATAAACAATTGTCTTGTTCCTTACTTACTGTGGGCTCTTGATGCATGAATTTTACTCCATAGTTTGAGATGAAAGAAATGAACACTATAGAGTCCAGTTTAACCTAACTAGAGCCACCTTTGCCATAATCACCACCTGCTCACCAGGTGGTCCTGGCAAGCATCCTAAACCTTATAGGATAGTCACCCAAACAATTCATGCCTGACAGTGATACCTTAGCTGTCTCTTAACTGTTGCTAGACATGTTGATCATTGGGGGAAATTTGTACCTTGCAGCTGATCACAGGCCACTATTTGTTTTTAGCTTAGTGTATAAATCCCTTACTCTGTAAGGTTTAGGGGTTCTTCTGAACAACACTTTGTCTTGCTGGTGCCCAATGTACATTTCTGTCCATTTCCTGAAATCTTGGGTTTGTCCACTCCTTTATTCAATCTCTCAGCACCTTCTGTCTCTGCTGGTGGATTCTTGTATATCATGTTTCCCAAATTACTCATTTATTTTCTTAAATCAAAGGCATTCCCATTGTAGGGGGCGATGAATCTTAGCATACTATTTTGGATAAAATAGTTTTGGTAAAAGCCCACATGGTGCCTTGGGAAGCCTCCCAGGACAGTGTAAGAGCTAATTCCCCAGATCAGCACTGCCCAGGAATGTCTCCCCAAGATAAGGGGGCGCCTAGGCCTAGTTAACCCTCCATGACCCTGCCTGGGCAGTTCCATCTCCTGGCCCTAGGTAAACATTGTAACCATAAAGTAAATGTATGGTTATCTAAAGGGGGACATATAGAACAAAGTACAGAAAGTATATATCATTGTGGTTGGGCTCATGACCGGAGCCTGACCCAGTTATATGGCACAAGGAAAACACATGTGGCCAGGGCTACAACATTCCTTTCTGTTACCATGGAAACCAAAAATGTATATAACCTGGGAACAAAGACAGGTCCACGCCCCACTTCCCGGACTTGTAAGTTGGGATGAGAGGTGACCGGTCTAAATTAAAACTTTGTCTGTTCTCTTTGGTCTCCTGCAGAATGCAGCCCGAATTTTTGCTGTAACACCATCTCATGAAGTTAGCAGAAATGTTGATTTTGTGGTAGTTCCCCTCTGTTCACAGCCCAGGGTATTGTGAATGTCCCCAGACTCTCCCTATATCAGGTGTCTTTGGGGGAAGGTTTGCATTCTTTGAGTACATGGAAAACTCTGTACCAAGCTGGAACTGCCACCAGGCTGGAAGCATACTTTATGAAGCCTTGCGACCTTTCTGAGATAACAAGATTCCACCGATTCTTGAAATTCTTGGGACAGTCCCATCCAAGAAATCCTGTTCTTTTTAAAAATAAAGTGTCTCCCTCTGCCTTTTCCTTTTTCTCTCTTCAAGGTACTCACATCTCTTCTCATGCTGTCTGTAAACATCTCAAGCAGTTTAGGCTTTCAAAAATCAAAACCACCAAGCTAGTATGCTTTTGTCTCGGCAACACATATTCCCTTGTGGCAAGAGACCATATAGCAAAACCCAGTGTAAGTTAAATGCAAATTAACTTCTACAGTAGATGTTCCCAATGATCACTCCCCTTTTCTACAAGAGGATTAAATGACCTTGCTCATTTCTAAGTGGCTTTCTCTGCTCCCCTGTTGGAAAATATCTGTTCTCTGCATCACTGATGTTGGGTTCAGCCTTGTGACTTATTCTGACCCATGGGATGTGTGCAGTCATGACATGATGTACTAGCTGGGTACAAGCTTTAAGAACTGCCTTATTTCCATAAGATCCCCATGTTCTTTCTTCTCTTTCAGAAGAGTATGCTCCTGATGGAGACTGTTGCTTCCACCTGGGTTCCAGATTGAAGAAGGTGGGTAGGAGGGACCCACAGCCAACTTGCAGTTGTGTAGAGCTGCAACCCAAAGCCAAGTCGTAACCAGTATATAGCAAGAATGAGAAATACATCTCTGTCATAAATTCCTGAGATGACCAGGTCTGGGGTTGTTTGTAGTCATAGTATAACTAGTATAAGTATCCTAGTAAAATATCTAAAACATTATTCTTTCACATTAGAAAGTTCAGGTCACCTCTCTTCTCTGAGGCTCAATTCCCTTGCATGTAGAGTTGGCTGGACAGGCTACTGCTATTGTAGGTACTTTACAGTTTAAACCTAGGATTCTAAATCAGTACTCATATGTCCAGTTTCGCTTCCCATCCTCGGTCCAAAATGTTTACCAAGGAAAGCATCAGTTAACCTCCTGCTGTCTCCTCCACAATGCAATGTTTATACTAACCTAATTATCTGTGACAAAATAAGGATCTATGGTGGCAGAGTGGAAAGAACTTAAGATTCAACTTAAGAACTTAAGGTTTAAAATACATGCAGACTCAATTCTAATCCCAGGAACCAATTTCTATCTTTCTGATCATGAGTAAGTTTACTTAATTTCTCTGTGCTTTTATTTTTTCTTCTGTAAAAGGAGGAGGATGATAGAATTGTAAGAATAAAATAAGAGAAACAAAAGCATTTTAGCTTTCTATTCATGTGATAAAATACCTGAGATGATAAATTTATAAGAGGAGAGGTTTGTTTTGGCTACAGTTTTGGAAGGTTTTGTCCATGACTTTTTTTCACTCTACTTCAACTATCACTCCCATCAGCATACAATGAGTCCTTGTCATCATCAGGGACAGACTATCATTTATCAAATATCAGTTGTCTCATTACTTTTGGGACATAACAAGGCAGTATATCGTGGTGGGGGCATGTGGCAGAGGAAGCTGCTTACCTTTTGGCAGCTGAGAAACAGAGAAAATGGAGAGGCCATGTTCCCCATATCCTCTTTAAGGGCATGCCTCATAAGACCAGAGGACTTCCAATTAGGCCCCACTTCCTAAAGATTTCATCATCTTGCAGTAGCACCACAAAGTGGGCATCAAGCCTGTAACACATGAACCTTTGTGGAACACACCCAAGCAACAGTAACATTTCAAATATAAGGCTGCACATTATGTATTTAATACATGTCAGTTGTTTTCTTCCTTTTAAATATCTAATCTGTTTCTTTACCTAAGAGGGTTTGCAACTTAATGGAAATTAATATCATAAGACAAACAGAAGAAATTCTAAAACTTCATTTCTGATAACAACAGTACAGAGAAGAGATAAAGTCAGGGATTGCTGAATCCTATGAATAAACACAGGTAGACTCTGTGTCCTGGGTAGAGGGCTGGACCAGCCAATCAGACTTCTACCTGGAACTGCATGTTATTGGCTTTTCAAATTGTCTCTTTAGGTTCAGACAGGTGTTTCCAACAAGGGAATATTATCCTGATGACCAGATTTTTTTGCCACACCTTCATCACTTCTTACTTTGCTCCTAATAAACTGAGCAATTCTTTTGTCAGTGGCAGCCATGTACAGATTTTACGGCTTCTATATATTTGCTTCATAGCTCAAGCAACGTCAGGACATCAATTACTGCTCCCTAGGCTATAGAGAAATATAAACAGAATCTCAAAAATGTAACTCATAGATTCTAAGCAGGTTCCGCATGATAATTCCAATTCAGATGATTAATCCAAAGAACCTGAGTATTTGGGTCAGAAATGCAAATGGAACAATGAAGGATGCTGTCTTTAACTGAGTAATTTTAATTTCATTACAAAGACAGGGAAGGACTCTCTGAGGTCAACAATGGAAAAAAAGCCCTACATGACCTGAAGGAGCAGCCTTGTGAATGTTGAGGAGAAGCATAACCCAGGCACCTCTGAGATGGTACATTCCTACTGTGCTAGAAGGCAGAAGGCAGACCAGAGGGACTGCGGGGTGGCGGGTAAGAGATGAGTGTTAGGAGATGTGGATGGAGCGATGAGAGCAGGAGGAGGCCACCTGGAGGCCCAGATGCCATATTGAATGGGAAGCCTTCGATGGTCTTTCCCAGGTACTCTGAGGTCATTCTGGCTGTGGCACATGAAAAAAATAAGGATGGGGGAAGCAAGAGCCCACTTAACATGATGGTTCAGACCAGAGATGATCATGACTTGGGCTGGGATTTTTACAGTGGAGATGCTATGCAGTGATGTGGCTCAGAATAATATTTTGCAGGAGAAGCAAAGAATAAATTGATAGACTGGGGGCAGGTGTGAACGAGAGATGACATATGATTGACTTTTTTGTTTTGTTTTGTTTTGTTTTTCTCTGGTACCGGGAACCGAACTCACGACCTTGCGCTTGCCAGGCAGGCGCTTTGCCGCTGAGCTAAATCCCCAGCCCATATATGATTGACTTTTATCTCCATTTATTAAGCAGCCATGGAGTAGAAATGTCATTTAGTAAGAAGGGGGGATAATGAGGAAGGAGCAAATGTTAGCAGTGGAATGGCAAAGCTTTGTTTGGAATATAGTACACTTGAGATGTAGATAAAGATAGAATAGGAGATAGCCAAACTTTCCTGTCAGGGATCATACAGTGTAGCTACACATCTCTTTTTTTTCTTATTTCCCCTATCTTTTAAAAGTGTAAAAACTATTCTTAGCTCTTGGGCCATACCAAAATAGACCACACATTTGGTCCTAGGACCACAGTTTGGTAAGCCCCAACCTGGAGAAAGCAGTGTTAGAGACACAGATTTGGGTACTACTGACACTGGTAGAAGACAGAGGCTATAAGGATGGGTTTCCCAGGTACTCCCACCTTCAGAGCACAGCAGAGGTGCAGCCAGAACACCAGGGCTGGAGGAAAGGTGAGGCTGGGGTGCTTTATTCAGACCTTACTCTTATGCCGTGGCAACAAATAGTCCCTGCATCTCAACCTTATAAGACAAGAAGCATATTTCTCACTCAAGCGACATGTGAGCTGCGGTTTTGCTATGGCTGTATTCCACATTTTCTTCCTTCCTAACCCTGACTGTGGAGGCACCTAACAAGATAGGGTGCAGTGGAGAGGAAAATGCTATGGCAGAAGCTTGTGAGGGCCCTTAGGGATTCTCCCAGAATGACTAGGTCAGGGAGGTGCCGTCCCCTAACAAGAATAAGTGGTGGATACTTAGAAACAATAATACATTGGCCCCAAAGGGTGTGGTGTCCAGGAAGTGCAGAGCACAGAGTAACTCAAGAAATAGGTTATGGTCAGCTGGGTCAAAGGCCATTGAAAGGTTGAGTAAGATGAAGTGGAGGTAACTATTGGGTTTGGAAAATAGAAGTCTTTTGTTTCATCTGCCAAATAAGCAGTATTAATGATACTGCCTGCACTAGAAGCACACAGTAGCAATACTGTTGTCAGTTTGTTCCATGAAGAACAGTTTTCCTACCACTATGCCCTTAACATGGAGGTGATTAAAAATTAGTGATGTCCGGGAGTATCTTGTGGGTTCAATAACCCAACATATTTAGCTACAAAAGTAGAAGGTAACCTGACTTACAATTTTCCTGGTCATAATTGTAATATGCATTCTTAGAAAGGATGCTTTGGGTTTAAAACAACAAATATTAAAATATCACACTCTGATCAAATTATTTCGAGGGCGTTTTCTAATGACAGGGGAAGCACTGAACAGCAAATTTGCACTTTCAGGAAGATTGCCTATGCTCCTCTTTCCAATCAGGTGGACTTTCCTGGGCCAACTCTCACTCTTCCGCTGGATCTCACTGCTTGTTGGAGGGAAGTCTGTGTATGAGTTTGCAAAGTTGGGGGTAAAGAGTGCACGGGTGGAGCAGTGGTATAGACCTGAATCGCTGACTCCATGTATTTTTTCTCAGCCTGCCTGGGGCTGAGGACGGTGACAGGACTCATTTTGGCATTTGGCAAGGTACCTGAAAAACCTGAAATGTCTCCCTGTGATCTGTATCTATTATGACATTTTAAGAGTTGTTCTTTTAAAATTCCAGTCCTAACCCTTTGGTTTTTTTCATATTTTATTTTATTTTCCTTCTTTTAGAATATTGAAATAAAGAAATCGAGCCTTCCACTGCATATAATGTCATACCAACCATGTGAGAAAATCAACTTACAAGCCAGTTAGAGACCCTCAGTTATAACTTGGGTGTGTGCTCAAGCTCAGCTCTTACAGCAATGAGTTTAGCAGAAAGTGTCACGTTCAACCAGGAGTTCTGGTAAATGACATTTCTCCCTGCTCCTTGCACATCCAGTAATACTGAGCATCTTCTACTGTGAATCTCTGGATGCCTACCCGGCAGAACACCTCTTAATCCAACCTTGAATAGGACCGGTTATTTCCTGGGTTCTAGATTACTCTCTGGATTGTGTCAGTTTTTAAAAGTCCACTCTCAGTGCAGTTCTTACTAGATTGTGATTAACTTAAATGTAGATTTTTTTTCACATGAATTGTCAAGACAGTCTCCTTCATTTTGTATTTATAAGACTGACTTTTCAGAGTCTAAATGTGGAATTTTACATTTAACCTCTTTGACTTTCAGTCTGCAAGATTCAATGAACTGTTTTAATTTGTCAAAAACATTTTGAGTTTTTATTCAAATATATCAGTATGAGATATTTTAGGTGAAATTGTATTGTCTGAGTGACAATAACTTGGAGGTAGAAATTTGATCAGTATGTTCAAAAAATTTCTCTCTTCAAACACTCAAGCTGGTGTTCCCCAAGTGGTGTTCATACGGTTTTTGAACACTTGAGATGTGCTATCATCACTGGATTTCAAAGACTACATGCAAACAAGGAATATGTAAAATATTTACTAACAACTTAAAAAAATTAAATATGACACTTATTATGTGATTTGGGGAACATAGGGTTAAATAACGATATTACTACAAATAATTTTTCCTGTTTCTTCACACATGTTAAGATGTGGCGAGGAGAAATTTTAAAATTACGACTGTGACTTGCATCTGTGGCTGAAATAATATTTCTATTGGACAGCATTGCTCTAGAAGTCGAAGGGACTCATCTATTGTAATTGGATAATTGTAGGGTAAGTTTGAGTTGGGCTGGAGACAGTGGAAAATTTGATACGAGGCCCAGAGTGCTGGTGTGTGGATAAAGTGGGAGGGGAAGGTAGTGTTGGGTAGCCAGAGAACAGCATGATACTCAGTGTGTGGGATGCCTTAGGTTGGAGGAAACAGGAGAGGAGAAAGAGGGTTTAGGAAGGGAGAAAGAAGACAGCCAAACTGAACAACAACTTTCTACAAGTCCCATATATATGTTGCTTCTGCTGATCTGGTTTGAATGGCAGTTGATCCCTATTGCACACACTGGAACTTCCTCTTAGAGCTGCCCCCTCTCCCCAGGTCTAGTCTGTCCCAATCTGCCCTAGTGCTTTCTTAGCTGAACCCATCCTTCCTTTCATGGCAGAGGAACAAAAGAGTGTGATCTGTGATCTGTCCTGTGCTCTCCTCTCTCTGCCATGCTGCATGGAGGCCTTCGATTCTCTCAGCGTTAGTGACGCACTTGCCAGATATCAGAAAGTCCTTTGCTGGAGTTCTGCCAGATTTGTCATTTCTGGCACAGAAATACAATTTATCATGCAAATGCAGAGGCAACATTTTTCAAGATTCATTTCCTGCTTTAACTTTATCCTTGGCTTTGATTTGGGGAGGGATTATAATCAGCCCTCTTTATCCTCAGGTTGAATATTCATGGATTAAACCAACCAGGGATCAAAAATATTTTTAAAAATTTGAGAAAATTCCAAAAGGCAGAGCGTGAATTTGCTCTACATCAACCTGTATGCTGAATCTATGCAAATAAAGCACTGTGTAGCCCACTCTGCTGTAGCCCCCTGGATCTCACAGATCCTTAGACTCCTAGCAAGTGTTCTTTGAGCATGGTTTGTCTCCTATCTTGTTCATAGAGTTTATAATCATGCCTAGGATGCTGTGTCTAAATTGAACATGTACAGACTATTTTCCCTGTCATTATTCCTAAGAATATAGATAGAAACTATTTACATAGCACAGCATTTACATTCTATTAAGTATTATAAGTCAGCGATGATTTAACTTATACGGGAGGATGAACCTTGGTTATATGGCAATATGCCATTTCACCAAAGGGGTTTGAGCACCTGAGGATTTGCATGTCCATGGTGGGAGGTCCCAGAACAAATTCCCAGAGGGAGAGCTCTAAACATCCTAGGTCCTTTCACTGAGGTTGGGCTGGACATTTACCATTAGTGTGCTGAGGATGTGACTGAGCGTGCTGTTTTTCCTACAAATGCAGCATTTATTGTAGCTAACTAAAGTGCCCATACCTCTGTGTTAAGCTTCTAAAGTATAAAGGCCCATACATATTTTAGAATTTGTAGACATTCACACAAATGGCCCATGGGTTTTCATTTACCTAATTCCCTGGCAAACAGAAGTATTCATCTCATTCAAGGTGGGGGCCCTGAGCATGACAGAACTTCTTCCTGGCCGTCTGGAGGTTGATGACAACCCCAGACATATTTTACTTGGCTCTTGTAGGGATTTAAGAAATTAAGCTAACGCTGGAAAATCAGAACATCCCACACCAAACTCTAGAGTTTGAGCTTCCCTTGAAACCTCCCATGGGTCTGTGTTCCCTGGGGCATCCATGGGCAGCGACAGGGGCCCCATCACCTCAGGCCTGTGCTCTCTGCTTCCTGTGCCCAGCACACACATGGAGACCACCATGTCCACACACTGGAGTTACCTCACTGGTGCATGGGCCACCTGTGTCCACTGTCATAGGCCTTCCTGATTGAAAAGCTAGAATGAAATATATTCACCAGAAAGTGCAATGATGCAAGTGTTTTTTAAATGATAGCTTTTACTCCCAGGGAAGCATAAGAGGTAGAAGCAGAAATTCTGGAAGGAAGATATTAAGGTCCTTGAGGCTCTGCCCACCTGGCTATGTCTTCAGGAGGTGGAGCCAAAGGAGGAGGAGGACACAATAGTCTCACACATATTCCAAGTTTATCTTTCGTTCACCTCTGCTTCCCACCCAGTAGAATTTTAAACAAGGAAATCTAGTCAATACTAGCCAAAGCTATGTAATTATTTCAGTTTACTTACAATGGTGGACTTAATAATTTACCATAAAAGAAAAAAAAAATGCAGCAACAGCACAAGGTCTGGGTGAGAACAGGTGGCCATATGAATGGAGGGATGCCCTTTCCCTTAGTGAGAAAGGAAAACCAGGTCATGGCTACTCACAAGTTCCAAGGTCCAAAGAGCTATGAGCATTAATGCCCTATGTATGGCAGTATGGGGCAGATCAAAAAAGAAAAAAAGACTTCCTTGTTTAAAACCTGTTATCTCCTATGGCATCTGTGTTAGTATTCTATTGCAGTGGCCAAGAACCTGAGGCTATATAATTTGTAAAGAAAAGAGGTTTATTTAGCTTATAGTCTCGGAGGCTGAAAGTCCATATAGCTCTGGCAAGAACTTCATGGCTGATGGTGTCATGGTGAGGATGTATATGACAGAAAGAACTTATACCACAAGACAGGAAGAGAGTGAGTCACGGGGCAGGCACAGGCTTTCTTAACAACTTGCTCTTGTAAGAACTACCTCAGGTTCCAGAAGAACCAGTGTAATCTCTTTGAAGGGAAGCACCCTCAAAACCTAAGGAGCTCCCCTTTGTCCCTATATCTTAAAGCCCCCCTTCACACTGCCGCACTAGGGACCAGTCTCCAACATAAGCACCCTTGGAGGACACTTTTAACCATGCTCAAACCATGGCATTATCCCATATTCTTGGCTTTTATTTTAATATAACACAATTATTTTAAAAAATTCTAGAAAAGGGACAGTGACCCAAACATTACAGTGCATTTATCTTTTTAAAAAGAAAGCTGAATAAAAAGACATTACTTAAGAAAAGCCTGAGTTTTCTTCACATTCCTGAGGTAGAATCTAGATAGCTTTTATAAACTTGAGTCTACTGGGGCTGCTGTTTTTGGCCTAGTTTCCTTGTAGAGCAAGAAGAGACTTTTGAAAGTCCCTTGGCCCAGGGTGTTTTCTCTCCTGGACAGTTTCTAATTCAGGAGGCCAGCTTTGGCCACTCTGGGCAGGTTCCTGAAGGAGGGTCAGGTCTCACATGTGCTATAATGACCAGTTTTTACTGACAACCAAACTGGCCCCTTTGAAATTGCTGTGTGCCCAGCCAAGATCTAGTTTCCCACTCACAGTGATCACAGTGTGAGCTGGTCATGAAGTCATGTGTTTGTTTCCCTGTTGGTTTGCAGTGAGGATGGGGCTGAAAGAAAGGCCTGTTAGAAACAGAGATTGACTTGCATTTTATTATAAATGTGCTCAGTGATTTCTCTCCTGAATCCCATATCAGATAAATGCAATCTAAAACAAACTGGTGAAAAACTAACAAACAAAAATGGCTGGGTCTCTTTCATCTTGAGAACTACCCTAATCCTTCCATGTTGAAAGTTTCTCTTCTCTGTTTTCCTTGTCCTGAGTCCAACCTACAGAGATGGCTATGAATTCATATCTGTTACTATTCATATCTCTCAGATCCCTCAGATCCTCCTTTAGGCACGATGTGGGTTTTTATATACTGTAACCCTAGCACAGATTTCACATTGCTCTATGTTTCATGGTGGTGTTCATCTTTGAACTTGTGTACTGACAAAGACTCTGTCTTTGGCTAACCTCTAGCCATGCTTCCCTGAGCCCTGCTATTTTTGTTAGGCCTCAGCTTAGGCTGATAAAGACTTAGACACTAACATAGTGTGTCACACAGGGCCTTATTCCTAGTATGACCCTAGTCTCCCCTTAAATACCTGCATGAGAAAATTTAAGGTCGCAGAATGAATCCGCTGCCGGTTTTACCCAACAGTGAAGATAGAATCCATAACTTCAGTGAGCACCAGTTAACAACCCATTTGGCTTCACACAGTCCAACCCCTGCGTCTCTCTTTTTGTAATTTGTCACTTTCCTGACTCTACTGGGTCCCTCCTTATCTCTGTCCCTAGCCCCTCAACTTCCCCTTTAAACTTTGGTCATCTCTGTATAAATCAAAGTGAATTCAGTTCATGCTGGACTCTTTTCCCTATTGCCATAATATATCACTGACTACAATCTGTATTGACCACTGCTAACTCATATCCAGCTTTGATTGTCTCTGACAGTATGCGTCATGTACCCAATAAAGCTCTGAGCTCATTAGGAGCAGTAAATAGATCTTGTGCCTTTGTGTGTTGGCCATAGCTCCTGCAGGGCTATGCACATGTCAGGTTGTCTGAAATCATCTGCTGGAAGAATGGGACAGTGAATGATTTAAGTCATAGAGCGACACAAATGGTAATCACCTCTGCCCTTGTTGCAGGTGGAGTCAAGGGTTCGGCAGACTCATTCACAAGCTCATCAAAGCAACTCTCTCTAGACAAGACTTTTAAATCCACAAGACTTTATTGCCACAGCCTGGATTTTGGTTCTTTTCATCCTACATTCTCTTATCTGTGTACCCATACCTATGCCACACATAAACAATTCTACACACACACACACACACACACACACACACACAGACTATGCAATTTCCCTCTCTGATTTGCTTCCATATTTTTCCTTCCCTTCCCTCTCTGGAAATATTCAGTTTTATAAAAGCAAAATGCAGTGCTTAAGTTCAAACCCACTGAAATGATATTTCCCAGGAACTACATAGTTATTTATTTTGGAACTTTGAAGTTTCATTAAATTTATAGAATACATTTTAGATGTCTTGGCAGGTTCATATTGTTAAGATTGTCTGGAATATTATGCTTTTATATCTTTTCAGTTTTTCTTTTAAAGTCTTTAATGAAATTAGTATTTTTTCTCTGTTTATTTTTTATTAGTATACATTTGTATTACATGATTATCACCTTCCTTGTTGGGAGCTGGTATATGTACATAAAACATCTTAATTTTTAATTATCCCTTTCCCCACTTCTCTCTCTCCCCTACCCATATCTCTTGGTCCACTTCCCATTTACAAATGATCTATCTCTCTATTTCCTATTATATGTCTGTGTTTTGCTCTTTATTTATATTTCAGGCCTCTTGTATAAGAGAAACCATGCAATATTTCAGTTTGTCTGGTTTATTTCACTTAACATTGTGGTTTCCAGGTATATCCATTTTCCTACAAATGACTCATGTTTATCCTTCTTTATGGCAAAGTAGTACTCCATTGCAGATAAAACCACTTTTTCTTAATCTGTTTATCTATTGGTAGACATATAGGTCACTTCTAAAATTTAGATATTATGAATTGTGCTGTTATAAATATGAATATGCAAGTATCACTATAATATGATTTCTCTAACTTTTTTGGGGATATACAGGAGAGGAAGAGGTCAAAATGAATTTTTAGTTTTAGTTTTTTGAGTGGCCTCCATACTGATTTCCATAATGGTTGTACTAATTTATATTGCCACCAGCACCAGTAATATAGAATGGTTATTTTCCCCACAGCCTCACCAACATTTGTTTTGTTTTGTTGGCTTTCTTTTTTCTTTCTTTCTCTCCTGTCTTTTTTGTTTGTTTGTTTTTTGAGATAGGGTATCACTAGGTAGTCCAGCCTGGCCTTGAACTCCAGACAATCCTCCTGCCTCAGCTTCCTGAGTGCTAAAATTACAGGTGTGCACCACCATGCTTGGCTTTAGTGTTTATTACTCAACTTTTTGATAGCCATTTTTTCTGGAGTAAGATGAAATCTCAGTGCTCTTTTAATTTGCATTTCTATAGTGACCAGATATGTTGAACATTTTTTCATGTATCTACTGACCATTTGTATTTCTTCTTCTGAGAATTGTCTGTCCATTTCAGTTGCCCATTTTTTGACTGAGTCATTTATTTTGGAGAGGTCTATTTTTTAAAATTTTTCCTATATTCTAGGTATTAGTTCCAGTCTGAGGAATAGCTGGCAAATATTTTTTCATATTCTGTAGGTTGTCTCTCATTTTATTGTTTCATTTGCTGTGCAGAAACTTTTTAATTCAATGTGATCCTATTTATTATTCTTGGTATTTTTTCTTATGCAATTGGAGTTCTGCTCAGAAAGTCCTTAACCCTGCCAATGTCTTCAAGAGTTTTACCTATTTTATCTTCCAGCAGATTATTTCTCTTTTAAAAGTTGGATCTTGTGTCCCTTTTGATTTTAATTTAGTACAAAGTGAGAAATACAGCTCTAGATTCTGTCTTCTGCATGTGGATAGTCAGTTTTCCCAACCTCGTTTGTTAAAAGGGCCACCTTTCCTCCAGAAGTTTCAGCCCCTTTGTCTAATTCTGACAGTGTCCTTACATTGGTCACAATTTCAGTGTAATTTTTAATCTCCTGGATTTCTGTTTGGAAACTTTTCACAGACTCTAATGCTTTGCTAAACTGGTTATTCATGTTTTGTATCACTTTGTTTAGCTCAATTAGCTTTTTATTGTAGTATCTTCTGTAAGCTCCCAGATAATTTTGTTTATTATATCCATTATCTGTTTAACTATATCTCTGTGAGATCACTGAGCATCTTATTTATCTGTTTCTAATCTCCTCTGTTATCCTTTTGAGTTCAGCTGTGTAGCTTTTGCTTTCCTCTGTCTTAATGCTTCTTAGATTAGCTTTGTGGGAGTTGGGAGTTTGGGGAAGCGTTTTGTTGCCTTGTCTTCTCATGTTTGTTTTTCCTTTTGTTTTGTGCTTAAGTTTGTGAGTGCTCACAGTGGAAAGACTTTGTTGCTAGTATGAAGATCTCTTAAATTAGTGTCTGCTTTTCAGTGATGCACTCTGGGAATGGCTAACTATAGTTACATTTCTCTGTTCCAAAATTCCACCACTTCTGTTAATTTAGGAGGGGGGGATGCAATGTAATTGGCCCAGTACCCATTTCTCTGGGAATGAACTGCAGTATTGTTCCTGAAAGAAAGGTAATCTGGATATTGACATGCTGAGAAAACCTATTAATAGCAACAACTATGGGACCCTGGTAATAGCATGCAATCAGCAACAATATCATCCAAAGTAAATTGGATATTGACATACCATAAGAACCAGTAATGTACCACCCTTAACCATTAAAAGGGGATTTATAATATAAACTCTAAGACAGCCCAAATACAGTATTGACATACAGCAAGTATCTACTAAATGGGATAGCTATACCTCTTCTAATGATAGAAAAGAACTAAGCAGTAATAACATACAGTTAACTACCTAAAGTTTAATACAAGTGCAGTGCCAGGCTCCCTCTCTGGTTCTAGCTTCTTCTGGAGAAGAACCCCACACCACCTTTGTAGGTCATAATAACTGTGGGCTCCTCCTGGTGCTCACAGTGCTGGCTGTTATGGTTTGTGTCTGGGTGTCCCCCCAAAGCCTCAGGCGACCATGGGGCAGGCTTTTAGAGTTTGACTGATTATGGGTGTGAGAGCTACACCCGCCCTGGGGTGGATAGTTTGCATATGTAAGGGAGAGAAAGAGGGTGCTTCTGGCCATTTCCTCCCTTGTGTGTGTGCTTGTTTCTTTGCTGTGTTCTGTGACCATGAGCTGTAGCCCTATGCCATGTGCCACTCTGCCTTGTAATCTGCCAAGTATGGACTGAAACCTCCACAAACTGTAAGCAAAATAAACCTTTCCTTAATTTTGGGCATCAGGTATTTTGTCCCAGAAACGAGAGAAAAGTAACCGAGACACTGGCCTATTGCTCCCTGGTGTTCCTGAGCCTGGGAGCCATGTTCCCCTCCTTTAATCCTTTCTTTTTCTTGTGGTCCATCTCCCCAACTTTTCTGCAGCTTCTAGTTATCCTGTCAGCTCACTCCTGATTCCTAGAAATCTACTCTTTTTCTCCTCACCAACTTGCTATTGTCCAGATTTCTGGATTCAGATCTTGGAGAGGCTACAATTTCTTGCCAGTCTCTATTCTGCTCTTTTCTATTTAGAGGATGGATTACTAAGGTGAAAATATTTACTTGCTAGTATTTTAACAAATGTCTAGAGTTTAGGAACATCGACACTTCATGTTGGACACACAGCTTTATCTTTTATTTTTTTTAATTTTTGAATTTTTAAAAATTTTTTGGTAATGGGAATCAAACTCAGGACCTTGCGCTTGCTAAGCAAGGCACTGTGCCACTAAGCTATATCCCTGGCCCCTATCTTTTAAAGTAATATAGATTTTATGAGCTAACAAAGGAGAGCTCTCTGGGGCAGGAAGAGTCTATTACACCATGCTCTTAGCCTGAACTGGGTTGTGTGGGCATTCTGAACAATGGAGGCCATTGACAATTCACATGAGTAGGTGAGCAGTTACATCTTTACAAGGCATCTCCTGAAATTCCCCAGCTCTGGAGCTTCAGTGGGTCTTGAGGGAGACTTCCTTCCTCTGGCACCATCTCCCATCAGAATGGGCCATGGTTCAAGATCTTTATACTCTACATGCCCAGACAACTTTTGAGTTTATTCTCAATGTCTTTTTTAAAAAATAAACTTCTAAAATGAAACACTTCCCCCAGCCTCATATACCACCAGTAAAGAGAAAATATCCAGTATGACTTCAAACCTTGAATGGGCCTAATTTTATATCTCCTTGCCCTCAAATTCATACGTTAACAGTTCCATCTTGAGTACCTCAGAATGGGACTATTTTTGGAGACAGGGTCTTTAAAGAGGTAAATGATGTAAAATGAGGTCATATATATGGGCCATAATCCAAATATGACTAGTGTCTTCATGAAGAGAGATCAGGATAGAGGCACACAGGGCAAAGAGCGTGTGAGCACCTGGGGAGAAGATGACGAAGGCAAAGACAGAAGCCTCGGGAGAAACAACCCTGAAAACTTGATTTTGGATGTGCAGTCTCAGAATGGTGAGAAAATGAATTTTAGTTGTTCAAACCATGCAGACCACAGTACTCCAGCACAGCAGTCCCAACAGACTGACAAAGGACCCATACTCAGTTGCTCAATATCTCTTAAAAAAATTTCATTTTGCAGGTAAAAGCTGCTCCATGAATGGATATGTTCTCCATGAAGCCAAACAGGGGAACTGCAAGAGTGAAGTTTTCGGAGTTCTATATAATACTTTTTTCCCATTATGCACTTGTCAAAATGATTTAAAACAACTTTTGTTTCTGTGGAGCAACAGTTCTCAGCCAAGCTTCACTGACTGCCATCAACCAGGGAAATTAAGTGAAGAAGGGATTACTGATTTCTTGGCTTCAGCCCCAGAACTGCTGAGTGACACTCCTGTGTTGGACACCAATCCTCCAACCCAGGTAACCCTAATGTGCATCTAGGGCTGAGAAAAACTGTTCTGGAAACCAGCTGATTAGAAAAACCCTGAGAATTGGAAGTTTATAGCACAAGATCCAACTCCATAAACCATTGTGTATCGCTCCACCAATATGAACAACATTTCTCATTCCAAATATATTTGCATCCTTCTCAGTTCCCTAGTTGTTCGGGAGTTGATATTGCTCCAGGTGGTGAGGACAGAAGCTGCTTAGCAATTTCATCATCACTGATCAATGCAAGTTGCAAAATGGCAGCAAGAGTTTTGGGGAGCATTCAGAACTTTTGGGGATTCAGGGAAACATCTATGTAGAGAGGAAACTGTATTTGGATAGGGGTACTCTGCAGCCCACAGAACCCTAATTAGCAACTTAGCAACACAAACCCTGTAGAGAACTGGCCTAATTTGGTGGAGCTGGGTAGGGAGCCAGTTCCCTGGAATTTGGCAGCAGGCACAAGCCTATGGGTGCCAATTAGCTGGAGTTGCCTTCAACCCCTAGCTACTTAGTGGTGGCTTTTTAATGTTTGCTGGTTTTTCATTAAAGATTGATCAGACTCTGTGGATTTCTAATGTCTCTTTATTTGGTAAGTCAATCTCAGCCTGGCAGTGTCACACAGCACACAATGTTAAACAAGCCTGGGCTGAAAGTGACTTTTGAAACTCAGCTTTCTGGTTCCACAAAAAAAAAAGAGAGAGAGAGAAAAGGAAAAGCAGAGAGCGGTGGGGTGAGGTGCGATATCTTCCCTCCCGGCTGTGGAGTATCTGAGGTGCTGAGAGGCTCCGCAGGAAGAGGAGGAGCACAGTAAGAGGTGATCTTGTCTGTCTAACAGAACGGACAAAAACCTTACTGTTATTCTTTTTTTTTTTTTTTCTACAATAGCTTTGGGATTATTATCTCAGGTCTTTAAAGAAAGTGAAGTAAGCAAGAAGGTAGCCTGCCAGCTGGAGAGAGAGGTATTACAGTAGTAGACTCAAGCTTCATTTCTACCTTCATTGCCAGAAAGCACTGTGGCAGACAGATTGGACAAAATTACTTAACTGACCTCTTGGATATTCTGATTGGCTAGGCTGCGCAACCTGCTTAACCAATCAGATGGAGCTGCTTTGGGGCCACTCCAAGGATCTGGAAACCAATTCTCACCATTGGCAGGTTTCCCATCTCCAATTTATTTTGCATTTAATGAGGTATCCTGATTATAATTTCTGGCAGGAGGTAATAAGGGAAGTACTTGTAAAGTTCTCACTGATAATTTGCCCCAAGTAGGACTTGCCTCAGGTAATTTTGGCTGTGACCAGCTGGACTGCCAGAGGGCCAATAATCTAAGTAGTTGCGCCACCTACAGAAATGGCCAAGGGCACTAAAACATTGAAAGCCCAAAGCCTAATCCTCAAAGGGGTGGGTAGTGTATTGTTTAATACAGTTTATGGTCTTAGGGCTTGCAAAGTGTTGTTGCTCCCAATAGGATTTGTTAATACAAGCTTGAGACACATACTATACATCACAGAGATTATGGGTGTGTATTAAAACACAGTAATTATTAAAACATGCAGAAAAAAACACTTGAGAAATCAACAATAATGTCTGTTGATACCATCCTCCTTGTGCAATGTGTGCACAGACATAGATTCCAACAACAGTAGCGCCTAGTAAGTTCCAGTTCACTGGGATTCTTGGATAGGGAGAGTTGTTATTAGATTTCCTGGTTAACTCTGGATTCACTAGAAAATGCCTGTTAACCCCAGCCTGATCATTCCCATGTGTGTGAGATAGCCGTATGCTTTTGTCTTCTTGCTTTCTAAAGCTTAGCTCAAAAGATAAAACCAAACCTTCATTGGTTTTGCCAAGACTTTCTGGCCCCGTGGGTTAATTGTAATCAACAGTTCTTAGTGCAGGAATTAAGGATGTCAAAGCTGAAGGATAGAGTCTGGAAGTTACTTTTTGTCCTAAAATCCTGAAAAGGTTTGTTTCCTAGTTATTTTTCTCATTCTTCCAAAATAAGAACCCACAAAACAGAACATAAACCTCAATCGTAGCCACAGGTGAGTGAATACCATGGTCTGTTGAGCTGCAGGCATCTGAGGATTTCCTTCCTTTGTCTCCCCCCACAGCATTTGCCGCTGAGTTGCTGGAGTGTCTTCTCGCTTGTCATTTTTTTGCATCCCAAGGTGTGCACTCATGTATGCTCATGTTAAAGCAGCAGTGAATTCTTGAAGAACCGGCTTTGGCACCGGTCTATGATGTTTTTTTTCTACCTTCGGGGAATGAGGAAGGAGGCAGGAGTCCTTGAGTCTCTTAGTTTCTGTGAACCCACATTTCCTTGATGACTTCACCCTGTCTCATTATTGAAATACTGTCTGCATGCCAAAAGACAGCAGTATCATGGGCTCAGGAACATAAGCCTCTTTCAAGTTTTGACTGTTGGAGACACTCAAAGAAGACCAGAAAGACATGATTGATGGCACAGTGAGATGTAGTCTAGAAGCTGATGAAGGTGTGACATTTATATAAAGGGAAGGGTTGATCATTGGACTTCCAATAATAATTGATGGACAGCAAATACACGGCTTTAAAATAGAATGTAGATGTAAATATACCATTTTGTAAGATTTGTAACAAAAATTTGTATGAATGGAAGTTAATAGTTCTATGGGAGTGGTGGAAGCAAGAACCATGTCAGTGCTACCAAAATGGCAAAATTCACATTGCATCGAAGTTCTCTAAAAGCTTTGGTACCTAATGATCTCTAAAGGAAACATTACACTCAACCACCCAAGCATTTTAGTGCCACACACACAAAAAAATTAATCAGAAAGAAAAACTTCAGGTGCTCCTTTACCTTGACTTTATTTAAGCAGTCATTATTTTCCAGTTTAAAGTGTCTTATAGACCTCAAAGTACAGAGAAGGAGGCTTCCATTCAAAGGCAATTTATCTTTTTTCTTTAAAAGGTATGGCTTTTATTTCTCTATTTGTACATGTCTGCAGTAGATAATGATCACATTCCTTGCGTGGAGTTAGTGCGTGCACACGGCACATCTTCATTCCTTTTCTTGTCCCCTTCCCCACCTCCCCTTCTTCCCCATCCCTCCCTCTCTTGAGTCCCTTCCCATGTGAGAAAGGTCTGTCCCCCTACTTCGTCTTGTCTTTTATTTTGCTCTTTATTTGTAATTTGGGTTTTTCGTAAGAGAGAAACAATGCCATATTTAAGCGTGTGTATCTGATTCATTTCATTTGACATTATGGACTCAAAGTGCATCCATTTTCCCACAGATGACTCAAGTTCATCTTTCCTTACGGCAGAGCAGTACTCTATTGTGTGTAAACACCACTTTTCCTTTATCTAGTCTCCTGTTGATGGACATATAGGCTGCTTCCAAGATTGAGTCATCATGAACTGTGCTGCTATAAAGATGGGTATGCATGCATGACTGCAGTATTATGTATTTAACTTTTTTGGGAAGATACCTAGCAGGGAAATAGCTGAGACAAATGATATTTTTTGCTTTAGTTTTTCGAGGAATCACCGTAGTGATTTCCATAATGGTTTTACTATTTTACATTCCTACTAGGAATACTGAGGAGGGGTTCTTTTTCCCCACAGCCTCACTAGCATGTATTATTATTTGATTTCTTCATGATATCTATTCTTTCTGGGGCAAGGTGGAATGTCATTATTGTTTTAATTTGCATTTCTCTAATGGCTGGAGATGTTGAGTGTTTTTTCACGTATTTATTGGCCATTTATACCACTCCCGCGAAGTAAGTATTCATTTCCCTTATCCATTTTTTATTAGATCTTTTGTTTTAAAGAGTCTAATTTTTTAGGTTTCTTTATAGATTCCAGATATTAGTTCTCAGTCTAAGGAATGACTGGCACTTTTTTCTCACTCTGTAGGTTGTCTTTGCACTCTGTTGGTTGTTCCTTTTACTGTGCAGAAGCTTTTAAATTTGGTATGATCACATTTGCTGATTCTTAGTACTATTTCCTGTGTAACTTGGGTTCATAGGTTTCTGTTTAGAAACTTATGCCTATGACTTCAAGAGTTTTACCTGTTTTGTCTTCCAGTAGTTTATTTCTATTTTAGCATTTGGTTCTTCAATCTATTTAGATTTTAGTTTAATATGTGGCGAGAGATTCAAGATAGATTCAATCTTCTATACTGGAATGAATCTCCCATTTTCCCCAGACTATATTTCCTTCAGTGTACATTTTTGGCCTCAAAGGCATTTTACCTTAAGATATCTCAAATTATATTAATTTTTATTAATTTGAAATGTATATTGCATTATGACAAAAATAGAAGCGAATCAACAAGAGCATACTGTTAAAAGAAAAGCTTCAGACAAATAAAATTTAAGAGAGCATGGGCAAAGATCAGTTCATGAATTGAGTAGTACTTGAAGCCAAAAGAAATTCCAAGAGCTCCGCTCCACAATGCGAACAGCGTGCTTTCAAAGGCTTTTTTCAAAAAAGTAACTTGAAATGAACATTTCTAAGTTGTGTTCCAGGTTAGTTACACAAGAGCTCTGGTTGAGAGACAGCCTTAAGCTAAGAGACTTCTTATTTGCTTTAACAGTTCTCCCTTTTGGTCAACCTTAGTCTTGAAATTTGATCCACAGGTGGGGAATTAATGGCACTGTCTGAGACCATTAGAGTCCCAGGATTTGGTCACTCATCTGGTCTCAGTGTAGAATTCTCAAGTCACAATATTGGGCTCACTGAGTGGTTCCTTTTATTGTTCACGGTTTTTGTCATTCTGCCTTGGGTGAGACCACTGCATACACAGTGGATGACTGTGTGTAAATATTTCAGAGACCTACATCTTCTATTTTCTTTTATTTTTAAATTTTGAGGCAGACTGTTGCTAAATCACTAAGTTGCCCAGGCTAGACAGATCATCCTGCCTCAGCCTCCTAGAGTGCTGTGATTACAGGAATGTAAATAATAGAGTGCACCAGGGAAAACTATCATGATGACTTTCAGGATGACAATACCAAGCTGCATGATATGCTTCCAAAACAGAAGAACTCCTAAACCAAGGCAGCATGCACCTAACCAACTAAAATTAAATAAATCAAAGAATGAGCCAGAAGACAGATCTAATTGTTTTAACTATAATCTGCTTGCTGATTTCTTGTAACCTTGTTTCTGTAATAACAGATCTGTAGCTACAAGGGCAGCAAGAGGTGTTTGTTATCACTCATACTCTTCCCATTCAGCCAACTGAGAATTCAAAGAAATTTTGTCACCTACAGCAACGTGTAGCAAAGGAATGAAAAAGCTTGTTATACAACCATAAGCTTTGCAGCAGAATCAGTTATAGTGACTAATGTTTAAGAGATTTCTAATCATTATTAAATTTGTATTCATACCAAAGCAGGGAGGAAACATTCTATGAAAAGTTGTCCATTTGGAAGGATTTATTCCTTCTGAAAATCCTTTAATCTGTAGTTTATATTAAGAGTTGTAGATCAAGGATCAGTTTAGCTCTGGAATGACAGTGTTTCTATTGGAACTCCTAATCCATGTTGGCCTCTTATTTTCTACTTATTGGACATAGTACATGGCTGTTCACTGAATCTTCCCCAGATACAAATATCTCTTTGAAGGGCACAGCTGCTCCCTTTGAAACATCTTGTGCAGAAGGTCACTAAAGGAGAAGCAATAGTCATATTTATCACAGGCTACTAACAATATGGAGGCTTGTGAATTTTTCTTGAAACTCAAAGTATCTTTCTCTTTGGTTTTCTTGTTCAGTTGTGGCATTATATAACTGCAAAACCCTCTTTACATGATTTATCTGCTACTAGATTTTTAAAAGGACTTGAAAATGTGGACCCAAATCCCAACCTATAGAAAAGGCCAAGTGGCCAAGTGTGCAATCTGACTAAATTGTCACACTTGTAATGTAAGTGAAATCAATTACAGGATGAAGATCAGCCTTAGTCTTGGTCAGCTTGGTCAGGCTTCCATTCAAAGGCAATTTATCTTTTTTCTTTAAAAGGTATGGCTTTTATTTCTCTATTTGTACATGTCTGCAGTAGATAATGATCACATTCCTTGCGTGGAGTTAGTGCGTGCACACGGCACATCTTCATTCCTTTTCTTGTCCCCTTCCCCACCTCCCCTTCTCTAGGAGATCTTTAGGATCATGTAGGGGCTGGGGTTTAATATGGTATATCAAACATTCCAGTGGGCTCCTTGCAGAAGTTATCAATTGTGAAATCCTAATCATAGCATTATTTTTCCCCACATAAACAGAAGACACATGGAAAAGAAGAGCAACAAAAGTTTTGTGATTATAGAGGAGTTTTAATCTGTGATCTTTGGAAAGCTACCTATGTCTAGGATGTCATCTGCTTCTGGACAGTTTTATGTTGAAGTCTCCAACAGGTGTATATTTCCATGAGTTTGTAAGGCTCTTTTGGGCAATGAGATGTGGACCAAGTCCAAGGCCTTGAAGTGTTGCTGCAGGGTGAATGGTGAGAATTGGGCATCATCCCTTTCAACAGATTCAAGGGCAGTCTTTCTCTGGCATTGTCTTCAAAAGAGCCAATCTCCAGGTCATGGATTGCAAAATGTCCGATCATCATTAGTTGGTGGGTCATGAAGGGCTTTTCATTTTACCTGGTGAAAATATTCTTTGGCATCATGTATTAAAATATTGTGACACTGAGTCATGTTGGAGTTTATAAGAACAGAATATACATGAGGTTCTATTATTAGAGGCATAGGTCTTCCAAGGACTGCTTCGTAACTGTTTCTTCCAGAGTATGTTAATTTGTGTATCCAGTGGAGGTAAGTCTGATTGTCATGAAGGTCAGTGCTAACCTTTGCCCAAGGCAATCCACTAGACTTAGAACTGTCAATTTCAGTTTTTGGGAAATGTCCTCATCTTCTCAATCTTTGAAGAAGACCAAAGCTATCTGGGGAAGTAGTAATGTCATTGTGTTGTAACACCTTATTTGTTCTATAACTAATCTGGTGACATGAATGCCTTTACCCTGGATATTTCTCCAGGAATAACCCACAAAGGAAACACATTTTCTAATACCTTTTTAGCTACTGTTGTAGTTTGACCTTCCTGGATGGGAAAGATCCAGTGCAACCACAGAACACACATTGTTACAAGACCACACTAATTTTCTACTGAGAACTTCACGGAAACAGTCTAATCACTCGTTTTGTGGGAGAAGTTGCCACTGGAGAGAAGCCAACAAGAACAGAATGTGCATCTTGGAGAAAGGTGACTGCCATAGTTTGGAACTGGAATGCTCCCAAGAGGCCCATATGTTAAAGGTTTGGTCCTAAGTTTGTTGTTTTTGGTAGTTTGGGCTTTTAAGAGATGGTGCCTAGAGGGAGGCAGTTAAGTCATCTGGTGTGTCTGGTGTGTGCCCATAAAGGAGATATCACACCCCCAGCCCCTTCCTGTTTCTGTCTTTCACTTCCTGGGCACCATGATGTGAATAGCTTTTCTTTACTAAGTGCTTCCTACAGTGATGTTCTGCTTTGCCACAGGCCCAAGAAAAGTGACACCAGTGATGAACCAAAACAAATCTCTCTTCCTTTGGTTATTGCAAGTATTTTGTCATGGTAACAGGAAGCTGAGTAACACAGAGAGCAAGGATACGCTTGAGTCCAGTGTCATTATCCATTGCAGTCCAGCACTGAGAACCTATGAGGTTACCATCAAGTTTCCTTCCTGCTGAACTTAACCAAGTCTGCAGTTGGACAGAGGAGATGAGGCAATACAATTTGCTTCATAAAAATTGATGATAGTTGTCATCACCATCATCTCTGCAGAGCACTACTTGGCAGTGATGTTTGTGCTTGGCACATGGTTATTGCTTTTGTACAAAGGGTGAGTACAGGGGAGGCAACGTTCCTGTCTTTGTAGGACTCACGTTCAGAGATAGACATACTGCAATGGACTTCTCACCAAGGGAACAATGATAAGGTTATTGACAAAATTCAATATACGCATTTGATTCAGCTACCAAAGAGCAACACCTAAATTATTATTTAGCATCATAACTATTATAACAAAGAGATCCAAAACACCATGGCTCAGAGAAGATAGAGGTTGATTTGTCTCTCACCTAATGTGTGTGTGTGTGTGTGTGTGTGTGCATGTGTGTGCATCCTGGGGTGTTACAGATGTGTAGGAGGCTTTCTGGAGCCCAGTTTTCTTCTGTCTTGTTTTTTCTCCAACTCTAACAATTTTCCTTGGTGTATTGGTGTGTTGTCCAGATTGCAACTACCAGGAAAGGGGAAGAATATGGAGGTGCACACTTCGAAGACCTTACAGGCTTGTCTGCAAGTAGCACACTTCCTTTCCATCGGGCAGAGTGTGGCCACAGGATCAGCCAGCGCTAGGAGGCCTCACGGCGATGTGGTGTCCGTTTGGCAGCACAGCAAGCGCACACATCTCCATCACCATGGAAAAACAGGGTATGACGAGGTAGGCCGAGCATTAGAGAGTGATTCAATCATGCGGCGCTATAGCTGCCTTGCAGTTAGGAGGTGGGGCCTGGCTGTAGGTGAGTCACTGTCACTGATAGTGTACATCTCCCTGCAGGCTCCCTTCTTCCTCTGCTTCCTCGCTTCCATGACATAAGCAGCATTTCCTCCGCTTCATCTCTCTGCCACACTGTTTCATCTTTGGAGCTGGTCAACCGTGGTCTGACATGTGAGCCAAAATCAACCTCTGCTCCTTAAATTTATGGCTGTCAGGTACTATGCCTCAGTGATGAGATAGAAACTAAACCACAGCAGGTAGATTTTGATGAACAGCCATCACACTGTGCTATGCCTTGCATTTTGATATAGTGTCTTTTCCTAGTTTCCAGGTTGTTTTTCAGTCTAACAGTACATTTGCAGAACTCAGTGATTTCCACTGTATTTAGTGTGGCTGTGTGTTAACTTTGTTTGGTTTTCTAAACTTCTATATGCTTTCTTAAGTCCTTCCTACAGCATTCAACATTTGAAAGAAAAAAAATTCTTTTTCTTTCATTTGCATAAATGAGGATTTCTGGCAGAAGTTCCTTAGGATAGCTAGTGTCACAAATCTAGGCTTGGGGATTTCAGGTTTGAAGACTCGGTTGAAGGAAGAATGACCTATGGGAACAGAAAGAATTCCAAAAGCTGGGGAGGACGGAGGTTGAGAGACGAGGGGTTTGGACACTGAAAGTACAAACTCCTCACAGTAGGAAGCCCTCCAGGGATATGAGATCTATTCATCACCGTCTATTCATCACTGTTGTTTTGTCAGACAAAGCTCTTCTTTGCCCCAAAATGGTTACTAGCTGTTTAGTTATAAGAAATAAGATTGGCAACACAAGCTCAGCTGAGAATCTGTGGGAAAAGTGCCTTCATTTATGGCTAGTTGCAACAGTTTCAACTAAATACATATTAATATTATGACATACATTCAGCAAAGATGGCAGGAGGTGATACCTCCAGTACAAATCCTATCCCTTCTCCCTCAGATTTTGAAACTCAATTAGACCAAAAAAAAAAAAAAAAATAGATTTTGAAAAAAAAATAGCTTTCCAAAAATATTTAAATTCCCAGGCAACAGAAGATTTCTTTTTTTTCCTTTCTTTTTATTTTTTTTTTCTTGGACTATTGATCTCATGAAATAAAAGATGCCCTATTTGGAACCAGTAAGTCTTGTATTCCAAAAGATTCTCTCTGCTTTTGGGTGGGCTCTTAAAAACGTTTAGGTTACCTAAATCTTACAATTAACCCCTGTTGTGCAAGGTGTAACCTTTCTGGGAGATATTTTCAATGGAAATACAGTGATACCCTAATTTACAAACTTAATTTGTTTTATGATTTTGAGGAATATGGCTGCATTTGTGTTTGCATGGGGAAGATGGCCGTGGTTATGTTTCTCAAACTATGCACAGTTTGAGAACAGAAGCAAAATTTTGCCAAATGCTTTTATTTGCAAACCAAATTGTTTCCAGACAACAACATTTGTGAATCAAAGTATTATTTTTTTTTGTGGGAATTGATTTACACTGTTCCCCATTTTTAATACAATGCAATTCAGTAGAACCATTTTTACGTCTTAAGACATTCACTCTTTCAAATAAGTAGCTCCAAATCAGCCACTACCAATTAGCAAATTTTTTATCCTGTATTTTTGCTTCTATTGCATTTGAAGTAGACATTAAATTTCCTCAGAAAGGCATGATTAATGTTCAAACTCAGCCTTTCTGTACTGTACATGAGGTACATTTGGTTGTTAAAGATGAATTGCAAAGCAATAGCTGAGTGGAGCCAAAATAGTCAGTGCAGTTACACTTTGATGCATTTTGGAGATAATGATCTTTAAATCAATTTGATTGAAAAAGAAAATAAATGTCAACCTAAATACCAAAGAGAGAGTAACCTATTCCAAGATTGTTAGAATCATAAGCAGTTCCCTTTCCTCTTAATATTGTTCTGAGAACTATGTCAATACACTTGTCTCAGGGTAATTAAAAAAGTCTAAAAAGCCAATACCTACTTTGTCAGAAGCACATATATAAATACAACTTGGCCTATGAAGAAACACAGGGTTCTGTTTGTGCCCAGTTAACTTCTAGCTACAAGTATTTAGCAGTTATTCTTAGTATTTCCATAAAGAACTCTCTTCTGAAAAGCTCAAAATATTCTAGAATCATAGAAGTTGTAAAGGACTTGAGAAACAAACTCCTTCATTTTACAAATTTGGAAGCCATGGCTCACAGAGGTTAAGTGGCTTGTCCACACTGCCCTGACAGCCTGTTTCTCCCGACTAGCTCCATACATGTCCTGGTGTCCTTGCTTTAGATCATTTGCAGTCTCTTTTGCTATATATTAGGAAACACCTCCTTCCTTAAAAACTACTGTGAATTTTGGAGAAGAAGGAGTTGTATAATATAATGTAAATAAATGCTGACTAGAGCTCACCTTCACTCTATCACATAAAGCCTACAGAGACAGACAGGCTGTATAGTTCAGCTTTTCAGTGAGGCCTGATTGGCAGGAAAACTTCAGTAGGAGCCTGAGAGGATCTCACAGGTACATAATAAGGAAGAGACAAGCCAACACTGGCAGTGTCAGAATGCAGGAACGCTCAGCTTAGACAGGAAGAAAACAAATCAAGAAAAAGTAGTGACCAGTAGCCATTAAGAAAGAAAGCCAGGCCCACATCAGAAGCCAGAGGACAGAAATGGAAGAGATTGGATTCAAAAATGGAGAAGGAAACAAGCAAAATGAGTCACTGGGTTGGGTCAAGTGGCTGGAAATGGCTGATAGACACTTAAACCCAAGAAAGTTAAATAAAAGAAGTGGGGCAGATGGTAAATCTTTTAACTCCAGGGCTATACATAGGGCCCAGTGGAGAAACCTTCACCCCAAAGTGGAGCTCCAACTCCAGCTATGATTTTCCTCATTCATCTAAAGTTTATGAACAACTGTATGCTAGACATTGTGCTAGGGAATATGTCAAAGAAGATAAATGTAGCTCCCTTTTCACAGACCTCCCAGTCTAAATAAATCAGTACACAAGTAACAACTTCTTTATCGCTGTAGCCAAAGTTATGAAGAGAAAGCACAGCATGCAAAGAACATTGATTTTAAGTTGAAGACAAGGGCAAGAATTATGATATCAGTATATAAAACAGAAGAAATAGAGAATGGAAATAAATTAATTTGTATTTTACATCTATACCATCCATTACTGATAAAGAACATCAGACAACAATGTGCACCTGAACAAGCCATGTGTAACAAACTCAATGGTGAGGGTGAGAGACAGGGATCCACTGGGAGAGCCAGAGAACATGGGCAAACTCGAGTCCCTCATGCCTCTAACTTTCTCTCGCTCTAGAGGTGAGACTGCAGTGTATAAGAAATAAGTTGTTAAAATTGAAGATCATCACTGTCAGTCTCTGCCCTCAGTGCTCCAGATCTGACTCCCAACATGCACTTGGTTTTCCCATTACTGGGGACTGCTGTGTATCCCACTACCTTAATTTTTAGCTCCCGTAATGGAGTCTGTCTGCATTATTCCCAGTATTCTGGATATAGTACCTATGTGCTAAAATCTTTGTTGGTAAGTATCTGCACTGAAGAAGGCTTGAGTTCTTCCAAGGTAATAGGTATGCCTTGCTTATTACTAACATGTAGGTTAATGCTTTGGTTTTTAATTTCCTTCCCTGGCTGAAACCCCTAGCACTGCAGAATTTCCAATGATGCCCTTATCTCTCAAGTCAGAGGAATACAGTCCTGCCAGCTAGCCCAGGTTTTGGTACTTGGCCCACAGTCACTGACCCTACTCCAAGAACAAGGTCCTGATGAGGTCCCAGCTTCTATCTAGTGTTGGCAGCATCAGAATTGGTTGACCAGAGTCCATCAGGGTGCAGGTGGAACTAACTAACTCTACGGTATCAAATCCTCCCAAAATATTCCTTGACTCTGAAATTGCCAAGTATGACAGGAAGGGTGTTGAAGATAGACTAAAGAATTTCACTTAACAGCAAATGGTTACCTAAATGTCTTGAGCTGCTCTAAGAGAAATATAGGAGGAATGTTTTATTTTATTTATTTTTTTTTAATTTTGAAGATAAAAGGAGGGAAACATTAACAGACATACAACATTTTACAATATATCACAAGCACAATACAGACAACACAGAGTTACAAACAAAGTGGTAGGGAATTAACAATGGTGGTTGTATTACATATTGATATCTTCAAAGTGGCTTCTCGTCAAAACAGATATAAACATGCAATACTGGTCAACCAAAGACTCATTGACAGTTTCTTTCAGCATAGAAACAGAAGACAGAAGAACAACCATGTTAACCATCCTGTATATACATACATACAAAATTTCTCCTTCTTTCCCTTCTCTTTTCCCACATCCCAGAAGCCCTTTACTCTTCATTGGTTTCCTATCATTTCACAGTGTCTATCATACCTCCGAGTTTAAATTAACTCTTTCAAGTTTTACACTAGTGACACAATGCGGTGCTTGCACATGTATGTTTGATTTATTTCACTTATGAGTATGGTCTCTAGTTGTGACCATTTAAATATAAAGGCCTCGAGTTTATCTTTCTTTATAGCTGAGTAATATTCCATTATATAAAAGTACCATAATTTTCTTATCCAATTCTCGGTTGATGGACATTTGGGTTGCTTCCACATTTTAGCAATTACAAATTGTGCTGCTATGAACATAGGTGCACATATATCACTGTGATATGATGTTTTTAGATCTTCTGGGAAAATACCCAGCAGGGGGATAGCTGGGTTGAATGGGACCTCTAAACCTAGTTTTCGGAGGAATCTCCAAACCGATTTCCACAGTGGTTTCACCAGTCTGCATTCCCACCAGCAGTGGAGAAGGGTTCCTATTTCTCCACAGCCTCGCCAGCATTTGTTATTGGTTGATTTCTTAATGCTAGCCATTCTTACTGGGGTAAGGTGGAATCTTAGTGTTGTTTTAATTTGCATTTCTCGAATGACTAATGATGTTGAACATTTTCTCATATATTTATTTGCCATTTGTATCTCCTTGTCTGAGAAATGTGTATTCATCTCAGCTGCCCATTTTTGGATTGGGTCGTTGAATTGGGAGGGGCTGAAATTTTTTAATTCTTTATATATTCTAGATAGAAGCCCTTTGTCTGAGGGACAATCAGCTAAAATTTTTTCCAAGTTTGTGGGTAGGAGGAGTGTTTTAATACCACTCTGTTTAATGCAGAGTGTACAACACATCAGATCATCTCACGAGCACAGAATGGTTAACTAGTGTTAAGTTGGCCTAAAGTTGCCTCTCTTTAAGTTTGTCCTAAAGGCTTCCTGTAAATAATGAACTACAACCTAACTTGATGTGTATATAGACTCTATCCTAATAGTGTAACAAAATCAGCCAATCACAAGCAGCCAATCTTTCAACCCATGTTCAAATGAAACAAACATGAGCTTGTAACCAATCAGGCTGCCATTTTCTGTACATCAGTTTCTCTTCTCTGGCTGTACAACCTGTGGGTGTGTTGGGGCAGAGCAATTCTGAGCCAATTTTGGTGCAGAATGTTTCCCAATTCTAGAATTATAAATCCAATTAAAATCTACAAAACAGGATTTGTTGTCATTCTGTCCTTTAACACTAGAAACAGGGGTCAAACTACTGAAAGGGCCCAAGATTATTCACGTAAGAGAAATTGAACCTGAAGGAGCTAGGGGGTTAGCCTGAAGGAAGGACAGAGCTGCTTTCAGATGTTAGAACAGCGGCTAGGGAGTTTCACTTGCTCTAAATTGTCAAAAAAGCCAATAGAAAGCAAATGTGAGACAGATTTCCAAATCACTACAAGCAGAGTTTTCTAACACCCAAATTCTAACAGATGTGCAAAGACCACAGGCTGCTGTGGGATCAGAGGTGGGGGAGAAGGTGGTGAACATCAAGCCGGAGTTACCAGCCATGCATACTAGGGTTTCCGTGACTGTTCTGAAAGAGACTCACTTTATTTTCTCTCAGGCTAAATGTGGATAAGTCTGGACCCTTTCCCCTGTGCCCACCAAAGATGCGTGCACTCTTGGCTCCCAAGCACTTGAGGCTTGTGCTCAGGGAGAAGCAACTGGTCCCTCTAGGAGACCCTCTGACTCACCTCGGGGAGAGTCAGGATTTCATGTGGTTTTATTTTTTTATTTTTTATTTTTTATTCATTTTTTATTTTTTGGTTTTTTTCTCTGGTACCGGGAACCGAACTCATGACCTTGCACTTGCCAGGCAAGTGCTTTGCCACTGAGCTAAATCCCCAGCCCCTCATGTGGTTTTAAAGAAAACTGTGAAGGTGCAAAATTTGTCCAGGTGATACTGATAACAGTGATGCTACTATTTATCAAGGGCTAGTGTGTGCCAGACACCTTGCTAAACATTGTATCTCATGAAATGAAAATAGATGCTATAGTCCCTATTTCCAGTAAAAGTAGCAGAAATTCAGAGAACTTAAGTTTCCTGCAAGATCACTCAGCTGAGGGGTTGTGTGAGCCCAAGTCTGAGCTGTGCTTATGGCGGCTCTCGGTTTTTCTCCACTGTGAAGACCAGCCAGCCCTTGCTCCTATGGCTGTTTGCTGAAATGCTCTTTCTCGTCCAGTGCTACCATTCTCAACGTCTAAGACTCCCTGGGCCAGTGGGAACAGCCTGTGAATTAAATTCTGACAGGCCTGGGTTTAAAATCCAGCTTACTATTTGTAGCTACGTGATCTTGGTGATCCAGCGTACTATTTGTATCTACGTGATCACGTATGCTCTTTAGCTTTTAATTTCTTCATCTTTTATATGGCAGAGTCACTCTCTTTCTCCCTTCAGTCAGGTTCCAAAATGGGCAAATAAGCAAAAATTAGAAATACAGTTAGTTATACCCTTGATAAATCCCTTAGTAGTCCCCTGTGTATATGAGGCAACTTTTTTTTTTTTAACTGGAGCTACAGATGTGATTGAGAGAGGCAAAGTTCATGTTCTCAGAAGACTTGGTATTTGCTGGTGGGAGACAGTCATCACGTAGCAGTGAATGTTAAGCACTATTCAAAGACTTCAGCAGGGTCAGGGAAGGATAAGAAAAGGCTTCTCCAAGGAGGTGGCATTTCAGCTGAGTTCTGAGTGACAAGGAGCCTCTGTACAAAGATTAAAGGAAATAGCTTCCAGACAGAAAGAGTAACTGGGATAAAGCTCTCATGGGGAGAATGGGCCAAAATAAGGCAGCCTGAAGGAGGATGGTCCAAGAAGAAGCCAGGAAGTTGGGCAGGGAATTTGATCATTTAGGGCTTGTTGTTCTCTAAGTGTACTGCGAGAATTTCAAGTGAAGTCAGGTCATAAGCTATATCCCCTTTCAAGATCTTCCTGACAGCTTTAGGGGAAATGGCCTTCAGCTACTGGGTGAAAGGAAGGGGAAGAAGGGAGACCATCTAGGATGCTTTGTAACTCTGCAGGAATGAGATGCTGGAGGCTTGGACCCAGGGTGATGGAGGAGGTGGGAAGCAGCAGCAAAATAAGTTCCTGTTGTGGAGGGGTAATTGGCAGGGATCACTGTGGATTAGACATGAGGTGTGGAAAAAAGAGAAATCAAGAACAATTCAAGTCCAATACAGTTAGTTTTTCTCCAGTGCTTGTAATGTTTCTTTACTTGAATTTCAAATATAGTTGTCTTTCAGTTGGAGGTCATATTGTAGGAAAATAATGTGCTTCTTTAAACACTAGTCTCATTTTTAGTCTGCAAACATGCTCATACTATGAAAAGCACACAGGGTAAATGCCTATATAGTGGAATAGCCAAGATCTCATGGCAACCATGATATATGAGTTTAAGTGTATTCTCAGTCTCCTTCTCTTTCTCTCAGGTTGAATTCAGATTAGTGAAATGTGCCTATAGAGTGAACCCACACTAGTGAGGACCATGCATTATGTTAGATCATGTTTTGACTAGAACTCCTACTTTATATTTGGTTAACTCTGTAAGATGCGGTCTGTTTGTCTCACACGTGTAGTATGGGGTAGAATAATAATGCCCTTCTCCTACTGTGATTGCCATGAAGCTTATGAAGTTTCACAGAGTGATAGTTCATTGGGATGATTCAGCAAAACTTGTGTCCCTGCTCCTTCACTGAAGATCTTTGAATACTTTCCAACAATTAATTCATTCAGCTACTATTGCTTCTATCAGGATGTGCTTCTTCTTGGCAAAGAGCCAACTAATCACAGACTTAAACCTCTAACACTGTGAGCCAAAAGAAACTTTTTCTCTTTATAAGGTCATAATCTTAGCATTTTGGTATAGTTATGGAAAACTGACTAACACAAACTTCATAATTACAAGCGTAACCCTCAATTACCAGTGTAACCCTGTCATTTTATTTGAAGATATTTAATTTGGTTACCTTTTCCACATCCTTTTTATTCCTTTTGTGTGAGAGGTAGCATAAGTCAGAAGCTCCAAAGATTAAACCATGGACATTTCTGATGGGGGTGGTGAAAGCATTATTCTGTCTACCACAGCAGCTGTCCATCCAAGGGAAATCTGTTAACAGAGGACCTGCTCAGAGTTCACATCCATGCCTACTCCTGCTCAGCCAGTATGCTGGAGTTTCCAATAAGTGATCACAGAGATACTAGTAGTGATCAGTTGTTCAGGATAAACCCATTGCCAGACCCAGTTCCAGGTTATTGGTCCTGATTTCAGGTTGGAAACTTTGATGCCTGAATCCAAGTTGCACTGCCTTCCTAGGTCCATCAGAGGGCCCAGGTGTAACTCAAAATCTCAATAGCCCCTGAAGTCCTCAGAGGACCACAAGAGGTTAGACTCAGAACTGTGGAGGGCAAAGGTGTTTCTGGGTAGCCACCAGGGTCTGTTCATAGTCTTGCACAGAAAACCAAAAGTTAAAACTTATGTCTCTAATTCCTCAGATCTCTGAAGCCAAGGGACCCTTAGCCAGAACTGTGACTATATGACAGCCTGTGAGCCACACTGAGGCAAGACAGAGCAGCTCTGTAGTTCCTGGGAAGCCTGGACTTTCTCCACCTGCAGCCAGCAAGAGCTGGCCTGTCAGCTCTACATCTTTGGGCAAAGGGCCTGGAGAAAGAGGCCACATGCCATGCTGGCATGTTTTATGTGTGTATGTGAACTGACCTTATTTTAGGGATGAAAAAATACCCCTATGTACACTCTTAGATAAGAATATCCATGTGACGTGTTATTCGGGCCAAAGTCTCTGCTCCCTTTTCCTTATATAATCAAATCAAATATAGTTTAATCCAAAACTAGGAAAGAGGTAACTAGCTAGAGATCTCTTTGGCCAACTCTCAACTTTGGGATGAACTTAAAAAAGAAAAAGCAATATTTAGTCTTCTCTTTCAGACTTTTAAAAAGTTCATTGACTGACTCATGTGTTTGTAATGGATTGAGGTTGTGGAGCACAGCTCCTGGTCTTACTGGACTTAGAGAGTAAAAGTAGAGACCAAAGTGATTTTCGGTGGCAGAAGTGTGAGCTGCTGAAGTTGGACCCCTGGATATTTGTGCTGCATAAAGGAAATCCCATGAGACAGGCCAGCGTCTGGGAGTGTGGATGAGCAAGTATGTGCTAGAAGAAAAACATCAGAGCATTCTTTGGCCCAGTGGAGAAATCTTGAGCCAGGTGCTCAGCGAGGAGGCTGAGCAGTGTGGTGTGGAGCAGAGAAGTGCTCCTGGGGGTCAGAGGCCCGTGCTCCTCGTCTGCTCTGAGCAGCATGCGGAGGGGCGCTAGTCATGCAGAGGCCTCTGAAACTCAGCTGTCACCTAGGAGTGAGGGGTGCAGAGGGCCAGCTAGGCCTGCCGTGCTCTTCTACTCTTTGGCCGAGCTCCTGGTGGAGCAGAGACAACTCATGGCCTTGAAGAAACACCACCATCCAGCTGACGAGAAATAAATTGTTTTAATCTGGCAAATGCTGTGATTGATCAATGCTATCTATGCCTTAAACAGAGAACAATTTACAAAGAATAGAAAAAATGCATACGACTTCTAAAACTATAAGAATGTAACACAATTTTCTTTTGATTCATGAAGCATTTTGCAGTCTCATAGCTGCTTTGACTTATGCATATTTATGAAGGGAGGCCCAGCAGCAATTTATTCTAACACTTAAATCTTTTCTCCCTACCAGTCTCCATTGTCAGCTAAACCCAGGTGAAGAGGAAAATGGAAGCAGCATTTCCAGGCCCACCCAGCGCCCTCTTCTCAGGTACTTTCTGCACCTTGCTGCTACTCACAACCTTCCCACAAGCAGACGTTATGCCCTGCCCCAGCCTGGCACTGCTGTGCACACTGGACAGAGAGTAATGGGTGAACAGCCCAGAACTCTGCTTTCAGGAAGCTCCCATCTTTGTGGGGAAATAAATAAACAAGATTATTCAGGTGGCCACACCTGCCTCATAGCAAATCACAGCAACAGTATCAAAGATGATGGGGCAGATGGGGCGGTTGTGGGTTTGTTTTTTGTTGCGAAATCAAGAGGCTTCATGCATCCTACACAAATGCTTTACCAGTGAGCCACATACCAGCCGCTATCTCCTAACTTCAGATTTGTATAATATTCTTATGTGCCATGTTATTTCATTTACTTTTTTTCAGCACTGGAGATTGAGAATGGGGTTTGTCCATGACAGGAATATGCTCTCACACTGAGCCACCTCCCCATAGTGCATGGTTGGCAATGTGGAAGGGAAGGCAAGAGGCCTCCCTGAGGAGAAGCTCTTCCGCTGTGTTCACCGGTGAGGTCACAGAATAACTCAGAACTCACTGACGGGAACGTTGCTCTCTCCAACACTGGTCAGAAATGTGTTCTAATTGATCAGGTGTTGTGGTTTTTCAAGATAGCGTTTGAGTAGAAGCCTGAGTGATGAAAAGGAGCCAACCACGTGGATATCTGGGGAAGGGTTTTCCAGGCAGAGGGGATAGCAAGTGAAGGACTCAGAGATGAGAAACTAAAAGACAATATCTGAATATTCAGTGATATATACAGTCAACATTCCCTATCTTCAGATTCTGTATCTATATTCACCCAACTATAGAATGAAAATAAAGTTGTGCCTGTACTAAACATATACATTTTTCCTATCATTATCTCCTAAATGCAGCATAACAACTATTTGCATAGCATTTACAGGCTATTAGGAGTTCTAGTAATCTAGGGATGGTTTAAAGTACAGGGGAGGATATGCAAAGGTTATGTACAAATACCACACCATTTCATACAAAAGCCTTGAGCATCTGCAGGTTTGGGTTTCCATGGGAGTCCTAGAATCAATCCCTTGTCAATACTGTGGAGCAAATGTACATGTTCTTTCTCTAGGACCTTTACACCATGGATAGTCCGAGTCCCAGTCCCACCATACTGCTGGAATTTAGTCCCTACCACTAGTACACAATTCATGATATGGTAAAGAGGAGGTGCCCTGGCATTGGAGAGTTTGGATTGGATCCTAACTCTGCCATCAGCTAGCTGTGACATGTTACTTAAATACTTTACCACCTCATCTTTGAAACAGAGACAATGATAGGACTTATGCTGGAGGGTTATTGTGAGGATAAAAGGACTTAATACATATTAAACCTTTGAAGCAATTCCAGAAAAATATTGAGTCCATTAAAATACCATTTCCTATAGACAGAAGACTAGAGAGGGAATAGGTATATATTGTAGCCTTTTATTCCCAACTCCTTCTCCTCCTCCGAGGTAGAAGAAGAGGCCAAAGCTAACATGGATGATTCTCTTCATGTTATCTTGATATTTTGGTGTGAGTGGCCTCCTAGGGGCTCACTGGGTCACCTCTCCCCTGCTTTAGAGGACAAGGAGTGTGACTCCTTTAGTCCTTACACAGCAAGTGGAAAAACAGAAAAATAGCAGCACAATGTTTGCTTCTGTCTCTTAAAAGCATTGCTAAGTAATTCACCATGCCCAAGACATAGGCAGATGGTGAGTTCCCTCAAAATACCACTGTGAATATCTGGAAGCTTTATAGATTAATAGCATTTGAAAAATGCTGTTAGAAAAGAAAATCTCCCACTTTAGAAAGTTCCAGTATCTGACCTCTACCACTCTCCCCTTCAGCTGTGCCATATCTCTCCAGAGGAAATAAACTTTAAAATTATTTCAAAATGAAATAGAAAGAAGTATTAATCCATTAAAGGAAACAACCCTATTCTAATTAACAACTGTTCATGGGAAAATTGCTCACTGCTGCAGGGCTAGATAAATGTCAACCCAAAGCTAGAGAAATTGTGCCAGTGACACATTCCAGTTCAATTATTTTGTCCTCACTCAGCCAAGTAATTGATGTCTGATCACTTGGCCCGGTGGGTGTTGATGGACAAGGAGTGATTTCTCCCCAGGGTGGGCCAGCATCATGAGCAGCGTCTGGGTTGTGGCTCAGGGAACAAAAGAATTGACTGGGCAAGCTCACGGGGGATGGGCACCCAGGCCAGATTCCCATGAAGAATGGAGATGGGGTAGTATCCCCATGGAACCAGAGCCCAGACTGTCCCTGGTCATGAGTCAGCTTTCTGAGGATGTATTCCCCTAAGCAGCCTCTCTGACTTAGTCAAACACTCTAGTTCTCTATCTAGAACCTATCCACAAAGCAACTTTGTGCTTGGCAAAAATGAGGTGGTGATTTCCCCGCTCCTGTTAGCAGAAGTAGCTGTGATCATTGCTTAAAAAGCCTATCTTTACGTGATTGATTGTTTCATCTTATTTTGTATCATGACCTGGATAGTTACATGGTTATTTAATGAAGGATTTTTAAATGCTGTTGCTTTATATTCAAGCAGCAGGGGGAAAAGTCTCCTTCAGATGTCCATCTACACTATGAAGTAGAGAGAATTTCTGAATAGCCATCGAGATGATTAGGGAATCTAATCACAGTCCAGGCACGTAGAATTTCAACACTCACCTGAGCGAAGAGGTGGACGCAGCTTATTATCATCACACACAAATAAATGCTAGCTGTTCATATCTGCTTCTATTAAAGGTTGTTGTTTAGCACAAATACAAATCTAAGGCTTATTGATCTAAATATCCATTCATAGAAACAAAAGTCCAATGCTGAGATTGAGAAACATCAGAGAAACACTTTGCCATATCAAATATTTTCATGGACCCGTATAGGACAGCTGACAGCTGCTGGCTGGGCTCTGTCTTGCTCTGATGACAATTAATCAGACAGTGTTCTACACAACAGCCACATCAGTGGATTGTTTTCTTCCTGAGAACAGATACTACAATATAGTGGTCTATAGGACTCATGCTGTTAGAATGGAAAATGTACTTACAGGTGTTTTACAGTTAAAAGAGACTTTTGATGATGCACTGGTCTAATCTGAAGAGGTTAAGATCATTGCTCTGGGTCATACAGTTAGTTAGGGGCAGACCCCAAAAACTAAAACTAGATTTTCAGGACTTACAAGTTGGGCTCATTTTATGTCACTAAGTACCTCTTAAGGGAACAATTTTAATTACTCAAATTAAAGAAATTCAACAGGAGTGTTCAATATACTTCACACTTGAGATAGGCAGCTCTCAAGCCTAAGGTCCAACTTTCTCTTTCTTTCAGAGGCTCCCTGATCCCAGGCTCCAGGATGGAGGGGGAGGGAGCAGAGAGCAGTTTTGGCAAATCTGACTGATGAGATAGAAATAGCTTTAGAATATCCTGGTGACCGTGGGAGTCCCAGGAAGTATTACTAATGTATGACCCACAGACTTCAGGAGATTCATTGAGGAGACACTGGTCGGGAACTCTGGTAAAAGAAAGACATTCTTTGTTTCAGGGCAAATCCAGAAAAGTGAATTCTGTAAACACAGCAAACATCTAGTGCATATCTACTATGAGGAATGCATTAAATCTTTTTATGAAGTGGATTGTAGAAGCACACATGGGTAGACAGAAGACTGAAGAATTGAATCAAGACTGCGCTTAGAATAGGTCACTTGTATGAATTCTGTTAGGTGCACTGGTGTCTCAGAAAAAGGGGGAGGGAGAGCAACACACATGATCTCAAGGGCAGTAAACAAACTCACTTCTTGTTTGTTTGCAATTATAAGTGACAAAGCTGAAAGAACACGCCATGTACCCCTTAGAATTTCCAACACTTCCACAAAAGTATTCTTCCTATGTGTACAAGACACGTAATGAATACTTATTGAGAAGTGAACTGATGAATTGGTGAAAGAATGATTAGTAATACAGTACTTTTTGTACCCTTGGGGAATTACCTTGGGTTGGATGATTTCTCCGCTTAACTAAAAGTCTTATCCTATAAACAGGAAATCATCTTTTTAAACTGTGCTATATGAACGCATCAGTCATGGTCCTCTCTTTTTAAATATATTTCGCTGACCTAATTTTGGCTTTCTTGAGAAGTACCACTGATGATTTTACTCTCTGTAAGACTGTGACTTTGGAGTTTTTGAAGTGTGAGATAACCTGCTAGCACACTGCTTTTTAAAAATTCTGTGCTTCTTGTGTGTTCTTCTCTACCTTGGCTGTCACCACAAGTGTGAGCTAGATGTATGCCAGGTACCTGGAAACCACTATGAACAGCATTAATTTGGTTTCTTTCCTTATATGGCTTCCAGTCAGACCAGGAATTCAAACCAGCTATACAAATAATTACACTCTGAGGCCAGTTTTCTAAAGTACACTCTGTGATAAAGAACAGCATTGGCAGAGGTGAGCAGAAGAGGACTGGCTGAGGAGAGAGAGCTGAATGAGAAGCGGAAAGCCTTGGTCCTGTAGCGTTCATTCCCCCTTTCCTCCCATTTTCCTTTCACTCTCCTTGCTTCTGCCATTCATCATAGTCAAGGAAGGCCTAAAGACGGCCAGCAAATACCGGAAATGCATGTTTGTTAAATAATTAATCTCCTGTAGGCAGAAAATGGAGGCATTGCTCATAAGGGAATTGCAATCTTTTCTTAGGAGATCATGTATTATTTTCCTATTTATTCTTCACCTTGATTTGGCAAATATTAATAAAAGCTTGCTATGAACAAAGCACTGAGCACCAGGGGAAATAAAAAATGAAAAATATATAGTCAATTCTACCTTAGCAATTGTGTTAGTCAAGGTAAGTTAGGTTATGCTACAATAACAGTAACCCCAGAAGCTTAGCATCCTAATCTGGTAATAGTTTATTTCTTACTCACACAATTTCTACTGTGAGTTGGCAGCTCTCTTAGGCTATTTGCCTACAAGTAATTACTCAGGAATCATGGCTCCTTCTGCTTTGTGAAGGTGGTCTCTATCCTCAAAGTGAAGAGAGAAATAGAGTCTCTTTCACGCTATTTTAAAAGACCAGTCCTGGAAGATTTTCTCCCAGTCCACCAGTAAGAACCCAAACACATAGCAACTACCTTTAAGGAAGGCTGGGAAATGAGGGTTTCCTGTGTGTTTAGAAAGAGGAAATGGGACTGATAAAGATATAGTTGTCCTTTATCTCAAGGAACTCTTACTTTATTGACCCCGAAAGATTACCTGACACAAAAGTATCCTTATTAGAAGGACCAATGATCAAAAACATTAAACAGAGATTAAAACAAAGATGGGATTCCACAGAAATGAGATTAATTTTGATTAACCAAAGGGGACCTGTGATAAGGGAAGGTTGCTGCTAGAGGAGCAGAGAAAGAACAACTGGGAATTTCAATGGTGGAAGCAAAGGAGTGCATTTATTTTTTTATGGATGTGTTTTGGGGTTCTTTTATTTTAAAGAGGAAAAACAAAAGCAATGATACAGAATTTCAAAATAATATAATAAGAAATTAACAATGTTTACCATATTGCATATTGTTATCTTCAAAGTACTGGCTCAGATATAGGCATGAAAACTGATCGAACAATATAAGTACAAACTGTTCCTTTTAATGAACTAATAGAAATTTGTAGTACAATTATCTTAGCTATCTTGTGTATATGTATTTATATATATGTTTTCTTTTCTCTTCTTTCTTTTTTCTTGTTCCCTATCCCTTTTGTTCCTTCCTTTTGAGCCGTTTCTTTCCCTTTCACTACCTCTATTGTACCTTTTGGTTCTTATTTACTCTTTCACTTTCTTACACAAGGGATACAATATGCGATTTACACATGCAAGTCTGATTTATTTCACTTATGAGTGTAGTTTCTAGTTGCATCCATTTACCTATAAAAGCCTCAAGTTTATCCTTTATAGCTGAGTAGTTCTCTACTGTATAAAAATACCACATAGAAAAAGGAGGGCATTTAGACAAAGACACTGAAATGTGGAAAGAAGTTCATACCAGCCAGAAACAGTGAGGGGTCTGGAAAGACTGGAAACAATGAATAGAGAGAAGAGAAGACCCAGATTCCCAACCAGGAGTCTTGGATGTTTTATCAAATAGTTTGGATTTTGTTCTGTGTGCAGTAGGATACCATGGTAGCTTTTGAACACGTAATGATATCATCAAATTTGCGATTTTAAATGAGATATTTTCTTTTCCAGGTATTTGACTCCAGGCTGAGGTTAGTGGAACAATTAATAGCTCATAATTAAGGAAGCAGCTATTTCATAACAGTCAATTCTTTTCTTCCATATTTAAAACATGTTAAATATATTGAATAAGCTCAACAACCTTCAGTTTCTTTAAGTGTAGCACAATGAATCAAACACTCCCCTCCAACCTACCATAGTGAACTGAGGAAATTGCACGTGATAAGGAAAATACCATGTAAGAAGAGCTGCAGATTGCATCATTTGTCAGCCTTATGGGAAACTTTGCCATTGGGAGAACAAGAATAACATACCAACTCCACTATGTCACTCAAAGTACTGAAATATGACTGCAGGGATTTACATCATCCCCTTGTGAATGTTGTCATGAGCACTTTTAGTGTCCAACTTTCAGCTGTTTCTGATCAGCTCCAAGCATCCATACTTTAAACTTTAACCAAAAAGGTAAATATCTATTATTTCATGATCTTTGGATCCTATTTCTGCTTTGTAGTATTGGTAGTTGAATGTGTATACAGTAATTATCTCTATATATGGATATTTAGTTTAAATCCTAGCACACAAAAAGTTTGTTTAGTTTTGTTGTACCTTGTGAATAAAGCTCTCAAACCAACACTTTTCATACCCACATCCCTAATCTGGAAAAAAACAGAGTGAACACCTCATTTTACATGGTTTTTCCTCAGAGAGGCTTAGCACACTTCTTTACCTAAAAGCCAGTGCTTCCCTGACTCCTTGCTGATTTTATGAGATGTCCACTTTTTCCTAAGATGACAGAGGAGTGAACCCACGTTAGTCCACTCTGATGAAAACCCGTGTCCCTTATCAGTGATAGGTATAAGGGTGATCTAGTTCTGACCAATAAAGTATCAGCAGCAGCCTGCTGGGGGGTCTTAGAAATGTTACCTAGATGCAGGATTGCTAGCATCTGTGACCTTTTGTATTAGTGAGATTTCTATTATGGTGACAAAATATCTGCGATGAACAGCATAAGGGAAAAAAGATTTATTGTGGCTCCTGGTTTCAAGGGTTTCAGCCAGTAGGCACTTGACCCCATTGCCTTGTGCTTGTGGTACGCAGTGTATCTTGGTGAGTGAATACGGACAGAGGGGCGTTCACCTCACGGTAGCCAGGAAACAAAAAGAGAACAAGGGGCAAAGCTCTCCATTTCCCCTCAAGGGCATACCCCAGCTACTTAACTTCCTTCCAGAGGACCCTATCTCTGAAAGGCTCCACCTCACAGTAGCACCACAGGTTAGACACCAAGGGTTTAGCATATGGATTTCGAGGGTTGTTTGACACCTTTCTTCTGGATGTTGTTGTGTTGGGATATGGTACCTGGAATAGCAGTAACTGCACTGCAACCTTGGGGGAATGCAGCTGAAGCAATGCCAGGACCTTGAAGATGACAGTGTCAGAAGATAAGAGGAACTATGGCTCTGATGACATTATAAAGTCATTGACTGAACAAACCAAGGCGAGTTCTATACCAGAACCTCTTTTTCTGTGAAATGACTCTTTTCTCCTATATGGTAAATAGCGGTTTTTTTTTGTTTGTTTGTTTGTTTTGTTTTTTTTTTTTTTTTTTGGTTACTTGTGACAGAAACACCATAATCAATAAAAGTGATGATTTTTTTACTACCTCCCTGAAGGAAGCAGGTGGGCAAAGCAGAACCTTTGCATTAACAACTCCGAGCTCTAATATATACAGTCTGTGTCCCTGGGGCTGTACAGAGCAGGTTCCAGGAAACAGGTAAATAGCTTGCTTCAGGTCACAGAGTGGACCAGTGAGAAGGCCAGGAAGAATCAAGCCAAGGGAGTGGCTTCCCCTTAGAAGGCCAGCTGTTTTGGGGCACTTCACTTAGCATCTCCAAACTTCAGCTTTCCCCACCTATAAAGTATGGATCACACAGGTCACTGTAAGAATCCAAAATACGGCATAGTACATTATCCAGCATAATGCTTCCTGGCCCGTACAAGGTGGCCCTTTAGTAAAGGGCAGGCTTTCTTTAACAAGTACGATGGTTCACAGACTTCCTCCCTTGGATCCTTAATGGCTGAATAAGCCTCTGGCCCATTTACCCTCCTTTTATCAAGGAACACTACAGATTCAAAGCTGGCATTAGTGAGTTGTTCGTTCACACCTGACATCACAGTCTAGAGAGTGCTGTCTCCTCTATGTGGGCGTGTAGAGCAGGACAGTTCCTGAGGCCCTTCCTGCCAGCCCATTTTCTCAAATGATTTTGCCACTTACAAACTCGGGGGGAAACTGGGCTGGTAGAGTCACTTTAATTAGGTCCTGTGCTACTTACACATGCTCCTCATTAATTTTTTGTGTAACTTCTTGTTAGCCTCCAGTTTGAGAGAAGGAGAATTTAAAAAAAACCTGGAATGTTCTTGCTTAGAATGATAATTGCTCATTAGAACTCTATTTTGTTATAATTGTACAATTCATTATACTGAGCACTTCATTAGAAGCATTGTAAAAATTCTGACAATGTAAATATGTTACAATGAATATCGAAATGAATCTGATTTAGAACTTTACTGTTTCTTGAGGGCATTTTCTAACTAATATATATCAGAGATGCCAGGAAAGTGAGAGTCTCCATATTTTATTCCAAGGGTCATTATTGGAGACATGTTTTTTTAAAAAGCAACATTCTTTTGAAGTAGGAAGTGTTCTTTAGAACAGAACAAAAAATGGCTCATAAACTTGAAATAGTCACAGTGAGTCCACATCTGTCTTTACAAATACCAGTGGCTCAGAATTGTCTGCAATTAATACTAAATCAAATCGTTTTATAATGCTCACATGGACTGTTGGATAAAGTTAGCAGATTGAACATTTTCATTTATTGCCTCCTTTTGAAAGCCTACTAAAAATCACAGTTGTAGGGGCTTAAAAAGGATGCAGACTCCTCCTTCAACAAAAAGGAATCAGGAAAAAGAAATAAAATTCTGGGAGCTGGAAGTGAAGGACAAAGGTAACAGAAGAATTAGAGTAGAGTTTTTAAATTCTCACAATGGGAAGTGAGGAGCAAACTTACTACCCTTGAGAACACTCCAGTGCTCACCATGGAGGATGCAGTGATTAGGAGTCAAGGTGCTATAAAAGGATCAGCTGAGAGTCTGCAAAGGGAGCCTTGGGATCCACAGATCTTGCTCTCTCACTGCCCAGCTGAAACACTGACCCTTGTCCACACTTGCCCAAGTTGAGATACTTTTACTCCTTAAGAGTTGAAGCAAAGGACTTCTGGACCAGAGAACTCTAGAAATAGCTCATTGCAAGAATACCGTAATAAAACAGATTTAATAGTAAGACATTTCCACCAAGCATTCTTCGGCTACCAAAATACTCCAGCCAGGCTTAGAGACTAAGAATGATATTAGGAGATCTTTTTGAGAAATGTGACTCCAAGAAGAAATACCTGAAAATATTCATCTTTTGGAGTCTTCAAGAAAAAGCCAGTTAGAACAGTGGTTCTCCAGGTGTGACCTTCTAACCAGCAGTATCAGCATCACCAAGGAATTTGCTGAAAATTCAAATTCTTGCACCGACCTCTGAACTCACTGAATGAAACATATTGGCCATAAGGCCCTGCGACTGGTATTTACCAAGCCCGAAGTACACACTGAATCACTGCTTTTCAGCAAAGTCCACCATAGGAACACAGTTTCCTTCTTTTGTAATATAAGCAGACAATCAAAGTGAGAAAATACCACAGGAAGAGCAAAATAAAATGGAAGAACTAAAAATCTTACAGAAAAAAAGTGACAGTGTAGAAAAAAATTAAATAGGAAAACAGCGAATATTAAAATCTTGGAGAGGTATGAAAATAAATTTCATCTGTGAAACAACAGAAGGATGTTATTTTTAAGGGATTCTTTACAAAATAAAAATTAGCTTGAAAATTATTTTTAAAACCATAGTAACAATAAATAATTCAATAAAAACTAAGAAAAAAGGAAAACAGAAGCAAAACAATAAAAAAGATGAAGGAAAAAACAGGAAATCCGAGGGTTAGTACAGGAAAATGGTTGAGAACCACTGATTTAAAAGGATAAATGATCACATAGTAAGATATCCAGACAAAGGAAGTAGAGAGGAGGAAATACTCAGTGAAATAATTAAGAAATAATTCCAAGTATTAAAGAATGTGCATTCCCAAATTGAGAGAGCACACACAGCACTGGCCAAGGAAGGTAAATAGATTCAGATCAAAACACATCACTGTCAGTTTCAGAATTGGGATCCACAGATCTATGGGGATAAAAACAAGATGTACAAATTTCCAGAAGGGAAAACTAGGCAGAGATTATGGATTAGGAGCCAGAATGCCTTCAAACTTCTCCAGCGCAACAGAGGATGCTGGGAGAAAATGGACCCAGGTTTTCTTAAGAAAATAATATCCAAAACATTCTATACCTCGTACACAATTTAGATCCAATATGGAGACAGAATAAACCTAAACCCACGTAGAGGGAAATGAATTTTAAAATACACCAAAAACTTGCAGGTGAAGAGGTTAAATTCTGTAGTAAGGATCATGTGGTGCTCTCTGTCATAGTATCCACAACTGCTTCACAGGGGCACTGATCAGAGGAACACATCCCCCCAGGACTGGCTTTATCCCTCTGCACCTCTTCTCATCTCTTTCCTTTTGTGCCCCACCTTGTGACCAGAAGCAGAGGCTCTTTCTAAAACACACATTCAATCAGACCTCAGCTCTGCTTCCAGTCTGTAACAGCTCTCCATTGTCTTTAAGATAAAGTTCAAAATGGCACATAGGGCCTTTCATAATCCTGGCCCTTGAAACTTATCTCCTGCTAGTCTCTCACAGGTGACCTTCACACCCACCCTGTCACATGCTTGTCACTCCTCTCACTGTGACTTCATACTGTGGCTTTGTGAGGCCACACCCTCACACATGTTGCTCCCTGTGCCTGGACCTTTCCTCCTGCTCCCCAATCCAGCAGATGTAACAATAAGTAACTGACATATTGATCATCGTCTTTCCCACTCACTGCAGGTGTCATCTCCCTGCTGGAGGACCTTTTCTATCTTCAGGCTGATTCTGATGCTGTTCCTCTGTGCTCCCAGAGCATCCCAGCCTCTGCACTGACACTTATTACAGCACAGCAATGGTGGCTTATTTGTCTTCTTTTGGATATGTGGGATTCTTGAGAGTAATGAACTGTCTTCACAGAATCCCCAGTATCTGCCAAGGTGCCTGGGCAATGGTAGGTGCAAAATATGCTGGTTGAATGAATGAGTGTAAAGTTTCTTCTGTAAGAGACAGCATTGAAAACATTTCCCACATCTTGTTAGAAGTTAACTCGCTGGTGCCTCTAAGTTCTAGGCAAAAGGGGCAACACAACAGGATGTATGGAGAGTTGATGTCTGATGCTATGTACTATATACAGCAATAGGATGCCAAGGAAGATCAATGTGGCCAGCCTTTGATATTTTTTCAGTGCTAGGAGCATGTAGGATGTATAAAAGATAGCACTACAAACTGGCCTTGGTAAGCAGGTCCTCAATCTGAAAAAAGAGGTTGCAGACTCAATAAAAACAGGACATCAGTTATGAACAGTTCTATTCAGTTGGAGGTTTCAAAAATGATCGCACACTTTTGGTGGGACTGCTAAGTTTGGCTAATGCCACACTTGAGCATGAGGGTGACCCTTCTTCCAGAGAATATCACTCCCTGACTCCTGTTGCCACACTACAATATCAAGGAACAAAAGAACAGATTGGGAGTCCCCACCGCTTCCCATGCTCTTCCCCCACTAAATGAATCCATTCACATGAAGTCCAAATTAGGAGTTATTGTGAATCAGAGCCAGGAATAGCAATACATTCTGAAATACACCACACTGTATTCTATTCAGAGAAATACTTCTACATTGTCTGTGGCTGCAGTTTCTTGCAATATTTAAAACCTTACACTGAGCTGGGTGTGGTGGCACGCGCCTATAATCCCAGGACTTGGAAGGATTGTCATGAATTTGAGGCCAGCCTGGGGCTACATAGTGAGTTCAAGGCCAGCATGAACTACATAGTAAGACCCTGCCTCAAAAAGCCAAAAGCAAACAAACAAACAAACCCCCAAATCCTTACGTTGGCTCTCCCTTTAGTGTCTGCTTGTTCACAAAGATAGAAATATTTAGCAGCTGTACATCAATTTCTGGAATTTGATGAGATCTACTCATAGATAACTGGTTATCCTCTAGTATTTATACTTGTTCTATTGTAGGATGATGAGTCACCATCCTATAAGAGAGCTGCATACAGGCTGAATTAGCTTTTCATTACTATAAGAAACATGGCACATATCAATTTATAAAGAGGAAAGCTTTATTTTAACTCATATGTTCAGATTTCAGTCTATAGGTGCTTAGTCCTGCTGCTTTGGGGCTTGTGGTGGCACAGTACAACATGGTGGGAGCACCTGGCTGGAGAGGGCTTTTTACCTTGAGGTAACCAGGAAGCAAAGAAACAAGAAGGTGTTAGGGTTCCAACATCCCCTTCAAGGGCACACCCCCCAGTGACCTAACTTTCTCCCACTAGGCCTCCCCTCTTAATGGTTCCACCTCCTCCCAAAAATGCCACAGGAGGGGGACCAAATATACATTAACAAACAGACATAAAAAAAACAACACCAAAACAACAGAAGCAATACAAAATTTCAGAGAAGGTGACAGGAAATTAACAATGGTTGTTGTATTACATATTGTTATCTTCAAATTGATTACTCAGTTAAACAAATATAGGCATGTAAGATTGATCAAACAATTAAACATTATTCCTTTCAATAAAGCAATAGAAATCAGTAGTACAACTATCTTAGCTATCCTATGTATACACATTTTCCCTTTTTTCTTTGTTTTCTCTTTACCCTCATCCCAGTTGTTCTTTCCTTTTGAGCAGTTTCTTTCCCTTTCACAATATCTAATATACCTTTTAGAATTTATTTATGCTTTCAGATTCTTACGCTAGGAAGATAATAAAGTATTTACACAAGTGGGTCTGATTTATTTTGTTATGAGTATGGTCTTTAGTTGTGTCCATTTGCCTATGAAAGCATTGAGTTTATCTTTCTTTATAGCAGAGTAATATTCCATTATGTAAAAATACCACATCTTTTTATCCACTCCTCAGTTGATGGGCATTTGGGTTGCTTCCACAATTTAGCTATTACAAATTGTGCTGCTATAAACATGGATGCACATATATCACTGTATATGATGTTTTAGTTCTTCTGGAAAAATACCCAAAAGGGAAATAGCTGGGTTGAATGGTACCTGTAATTCTAGTTTACTGAGGAATCTCCAGAAAAGAGGTCTTTTCAACTTTGCACCTAGTGTTGCCAGAACCTTCTTTCTCCAGGTTGCTCAGCTAGGGTATCTGAGATTAACTTGGACCTCTGTCCAGAATTTCTGGCCCAGAAATCTAATCAAGAATGTTATTCTTGCTCTAGAAGGTTTGTTTCCCCAACATGCCCCATGTTGCTCAGGATTCTAAGCAAATCTTTCTGCTCCCAGCAAGGTTTATCTTGAATAGGCTCTAGACTTTCTATCTAGATGTAGCTTAGGCATAGCCCACATATCTTGTCTTAGGCTTAGAAGTAAGCATACCTGGCACAGCAAAGCAACTTAGATTTTATATCATTTTTAAATGAAGTTTTAAAAATGATTTTATTGACACTAAGGTGAAGACTGAAAATATATTACTTGCACCTATGAAATGTTATTTTTAAATTATTTCTAGTTGGGGTAATTTGAAGGAGTAGTAGAGTTTAGGACTGTGGGTAAAAGGCCCACCTTCAGCTACAGTTACCCTGCCTTCTGGGATGATACTGAAACACAGACATGCCTGCTATATGTACCTGTCATAGCTGTGCCAATATGCTTTCTTGTTCCTAGAAATGAACCTCCTCAGCTCTAATCCATTCTAAGCCTCTCAATAAGTCACCTGGCTTGAAGCTGCCCTCATAAAGTACGAGCTGGGCTCCTGGGACACTAAAGAACTTTGATTTGATTCTGTTTGTCTTTCTACTTTTCAAACCCTTCCAAAACAAGGACTTGGCTTCAAATTCTCTTATCATTCCCAAAGGGGCTATACAGCCAGAGCAACTATTCTTGTCCTGCCACTCATGTTTATTTACACCTTATTTATTGATTTATTTATTTATTTTATAAACCTTGAATTTCCTCTAAGTGAGACTGTTCTATGTATCCAACAGATACATCAAGAGAAAGTCTGGACCAGACAATCTGCTAAGTCCCTACCAACTCCAAAGTTCTGCGATAACTGTTATTATAAATCTATTGTTATATGAAAGATAAAAGTGCACATTACAGGTTTTAAGGAACACATCATTGAAGAATAGTGCTTCGTTGAAATTCCTTTTAGGCATTCATAGTTGGGGGTCATGTTTTTACAAGACTAAGGAGTTTTTTTTTTTGGTTTTGGTTTTTCTCCGGTACCGGGAACCGAACTCATGACCTTGCGTTTGCCAGCCAGGCGCTTTTGCCACTGAGCTAAATCCCCAGCCCCTAGGACTAAGGAGAAATGTGAATTGAATGACCTTGAGTTGGCCTCATTCAGCTGTTCCATGGTTGGCTGAGAATCCCTCTTGAACCACTGCCATTCAGCCCAGGTGTTAAGGTCTACAAAGTGTGGTTAGAGATAGAGTCATGCTTAGAGTAAACATCATGAGTAAAGTATGAGTTTGGAAATCAGAACCACCAGAGATCAATTTTCAGCTTTACTGCTGCTACTGTACATGTCTTCCATTTCATATGATACCATAAACATGATGCCCACCACATGGTAACCACTGGGTCAATGGGAGTTGTTTGTTAAGGTTTGTGTCTAGATATCCCCCAAAAGCCTCATGCAGTCACAGGGTGGGCTTCTAGAGTTTGTGATTGATTCATGCTCCAATGCTGGGATTATGGGTGTGAGTGCTACATCCATCCTGGGGCGGGAAGCCTACATACAATATAAGGGTGGGAAAGAGCCTTGCTTTTGGCACTCCTCCCTTTTTGCTCTTGCTGCTTGTGCTGTTTTCTGCTGCCATGAACTGTTATTCTTTGCCATTTACCACTCTGGCTTAGAGCCAAGTGAGTATGGACTGAAACCTTCACAAATGGTGAACTAAATAAATTTTTTCTTCTTTAATTTTGGGCATCAGGTAGTTTTGTCTGGGCAATGAGAAAAAAGTAGTCAAGACAGAATTTGATACCAGGAGTGGGGTTATTGCTGTGACTATATCTGACCATGTGGTTCAAGAGCCTTTGGAAATGGCTTATCGGAAATGTTTGGAAAGATTCAGAGATTTTGTCTGAAAAAGAAGTGCTGGAACACCTTCAGCTGTTCTGCAAAGGAGATTCTGGTCAGAACTCAGAAGACCAGAAGGCTGATAAACGTCCTGCTGGTAAAGACCAGATTTGGGAGGTTTGTGTTGGAAAAAAGGACCAAATTGGGTGCTGGGCTCCAGATCATGTATATTATGGCTTGACAAAAAGTTTGTTTGCATTTTGCTCATGTCCAGAGACTTTGCCAGAAGCTGACATTAAGGGTGGCAGGCTAATTAATCTGGCAAAAAAATTTCAAGGCAGTTAAATGTTGAAGCTGTGGCATGGCTATTGTTGGGGGCTTTTAGCCAGATTTATGTTGAAAATCAAGAGCAAAGAGCCCAGCAGGATGATTTAAAAAGTTGAGAGTTGGGCCAGAAAAAAAGCTCCAGTAAAGCTGTGGATTACAAAGATAGAGCTGAGGAGATCTCTATTGCTGAGAAGGAATAGAAAAATATAAAATATAGCCTGAGGACATCACAAAAAACAACAAATCTCCACCCTTTGCAGCCTCAAACCTGCAAAAGTAAAAGACTTTGCTTTGAGAAAAAAGCCACTGAGTGCCATATTCCAAAATGGCAGCAGTGGCTGCACCAGGTTCCAAAATGGCAGCAACATAAAAAATAAGAATCAGGTTCACAGTGCTCAGCAATTCAGGTACTCAACCCCCTACAGCCAAGAGAATAAAAACATGGCTACTACTCCAGTTAGCAGCAGACCTTGACATCATCCATGTGACACTGGTTTTAGGTGCATGCAAAATACAAGAGTTCTGAGGTTAAAAAGGCTTCCACCTAGATTTCAGAAGGCCTGGGAGGCCAAGCAGTGTGCCCCTGAGAAGGCAGTGTGTAAAGCTGTGAGTGAGAAACAAAGTGCTGTGGAGACCACAAAAGTTTAAAAAAACCAAAAATATGAATCATCTAAAAAAAGCTGCAAGGATTAAACCGAGCGGGCTTAAGAGAAAAGCCATTGGAGCTACAACTACCAAAAGTGCCCTAGGGGCAGAGCCACACAAGGCCTTTGGAGCTCACAACTTATCACAGTTTCCTTCAGATGTTCCACATGGAATGATAAGACTTAAACGTTTGCCCTGCTGGATTTTGGACTTGCTTTGGTCTCAATATTTTGTATCTCCTTGTTTGTACCTTTTGAAATGGTAATGTTTATCTTGTGCCATTAAATGTTAAAAGTGTGTAACTTTTCATTTGTACAGGGGCTCATAGCTAAGATTTACCTTATATATAGGAGGAGACTTGGGACTTGGACTTTTCAGCAACGCTAAAACTGTTAGGACTTTGAAAATTCTTAGAGATGAACTAAAATGCCTTTTACATAAAATGATGTATATGAGTGTTTGTGGGGCAGGGGTAAAATGTAATGGTTAGTGTCTAGATGTCCCCCCAAAAGCCTCATGCCATGATGTAGGTGGGCTTCTAGAGTTTGCAGTGGATTCATGGTCCAGTGCTGCAATTATGGGTGTGAGTGCTATACCCACCCTGGGGCAGGAAGGTTATATACAGTATAAGGAAGAGAAAGAGCCTTGCTCTCTGTGCTCCTCTCTTTTTGCTCTTGCTGCTTTTGCTGTCTTCTGCTACCACAAACTATTGTCCTCTGCCATGTGCCACTCTGCCTTGGAGCCAGCTGAGTGTGGACTGAAACCTTCACAAAGTGTGAGCTATATAAACCTTTCCTTCCTTAATTTTGGGCTCAAGTACTTTGTCTCAGCAACAAGAAAAAAGTAGCCAAGACACTGTTATTGTTTAGATTTAAAATATCCCCCAAAAGGCTCATGTGTTCAGAAGTGGAGGTTTTGGAAGGTGGTTTGATCATGGGGCACTAGTCATTAGTGTATTAAGCCACTGATGAGTTCATCAATGTACTGTTAGGAGATGAGGTCCAGATGGAGGAAGTAAATCATTGGGGGATGTACCTTTGGAGGGTATTATTTCTCTCTGACTCCTCCCTTCTTACTTTTTTTCTGGGTTGCATGGACTGAGCAGCTTTCCTCTGGTATGCCCTCTCACTATGCTCTTTGTACCTTGGAGCCAGCCAACCGTGCATTGAATTCCCTGAAACTGTGGGCCAAAATAAAACTCTCTTCCTTTAAGTTGCAGGTATTGTATATTCTGTGATGAGAAAGTGACTAATGCAGTAGCTGATAATCAAACCGTTGCTAACAAAGTCAAATCACTCTGTCTGTTGGAAAGACCCATGGTGTGTAGTACACAGTTGAGGCTCACTCTCATGGATATGGGACTCCATTTTTATCAGCAACAACTAGTACCGATTTGCAAGAACCAAACTAGAAGTAGTTAGGGTTATCCCTACTATCATATCAAAAGCATATTTAATTTTACAAATTGAATTTATTATTAATTTAAATAATTTAAGATATAAAAATTATAGTTATAAAAATTATAAAAATAAAAATTTGGGGCAAGTAAAGTTAACCAAGTTAGACTGGTCACTTCAGCAGTGATGAGGGCCAATTACCATGACAGGGTAGACAACTACTTGGCTATAACATTGCAGAGGTTATTGAAAGACTGGGTAGTGATTTGCATTGATGACTTTTAGTTTCCTGAAGTTCCAAATGGGTACAGACCCTGGGGTTCCAAATAAGCTGTTTAGGTCCCTAAGCCACCTATGCAGCTGATCATTTTTGCTTCAAGTTTCTTTCGTCTAATAGACTACCCTCAAGTAGGTGAGACTCTACAAGCAAACATTAGAAATAATATCCCTCATTTATTAACATTCTGGTTTCCCTGGGTGGATTTTCCTGAACCTCATATTCTGGGTGTAGTTTTATTCATGTGGCATACTGGAAAAGACTTCTCCCCTGATCCTTGAAGAAGAAAGAAGATATTTCCTAAGCTCATCTCTTTGACTGCAAAGGCAAGGCAAAAAGACTGCAGTGCTACTTATGGATAAGAATCAGCATTTGTGGAACTAGCCTGCCAAACCTCCAAATTAATAAACATTTCCATGCAAGGAGGAGAGAGGAGGACAAATGATGGCCAGGCCTGTGCATTACTGAACCTATGCCAATTCCGGATCTCAGAGAACTGTACACTTAGATGCTTCATTTGGATTGCTTGAGTATTGACACAGTCTTGTAAGCTGAGACCCTTCAAAGAATGAAAAGTAAAAGGAGTTTAGAAGAACGTTTACACAGAGGTTTCCCTCGGGTGCCAGCTGCCCAACTGAATTAGCATCAAAACCTTCCCCTGAAATGGGACTGTGAGAGTTGATTTTCCTGGCCTCACACAATGACGGCAGTCAATATAGATGCGGCCTGGTTTTCATTTGGAATAAATGTGCATTTAATCCCACCTCCTACCGTATCTACTTGACTCTATAATATTGAGGCTCATGTATTTGCAAAAATGCCTTCACTGTTCTTTCCTCTAGTGACTTGACTGTGAAATTTTCCTCTCTCAATCTTTCTTCAGTATCAACCCTCTCCTCTTGAGTGCAGACTGGTATCAATAAGGAATTTGGAGGGGGAAGCTGAGTCAACTAATTCATACTAAAAAGTAAATAATTGATAGGTCTTCAGTGCAGTCCTAGAACTTTTTACAAATTCAAGTATTCCATTTATATAGTTTCATGGTGAAAAGGTTAATCTCTGGAATGGCAGATTCCATTTCTTAAGACCAGGGGCAAAAAAGGAGTTTTTACTGTACCTGGAAGGGAATTATTTGATGGTAGAAAATGTACCTGGGAATAGCAGAGGACACTATTAATCTCCAAATATATACAGTTAAAATTTGTAGATTTATAGGAGCCTAAGAATGGATATACCAAGAAGACTTGTTAACTCCAGAGAATCCCACTGTAATGGTTGATACACTGTGTCAACTTGAGAAGTTTAGAAGGTTAACTAAATGACTCAGCAGGGGGCCAGGGTCCTTACTTTGTAAATATCCTGAGCTTGTGCAAGAGGTGGGCACAGAGATGATGGGGGCAAGTAGCCTGCATCCAGTGTAAGAGAGGAAAACAGGCTTGCTCCTCCCCACTTTTGCTGTTGTTATGTTTCACTTGATCTTAGCCAAAAGGCCGAGAAGCGATGCTGCTGTTGTTATGTTTGCTGTCTTCTATCCCTTGAAGTGTTGGTCCTGTGCCATGCCACTCTGCCTTGGAGCCAGCTGATTATGGACTGAAACCTCCACAAACAGTGAGCTAAATTAACCTTTCCTTCCTTAATTTTGGGTATCAGCTATTTTGTCTCAACAACAAGAGAAAAGTAACTATGATACCCTCCATGCCCACTGCCAGTCCTAGTGCCTCTGTGTCTTCAGGAATCTAAGAAATGGACCTCCCGCTCCTGCTGATTCTACATTCCCCTCCTCCACATTCTTAGTGTTGAATAAAAGCTTCTTTTGGCTTTAAGTGTGGGAGAAGAGCATCCCTTGATGATGGAGTTTTGATCTTTGAATAGGAAATGTTAAAATTCATTGAAGAGTTACTATCTATTCTAGTAGCTTTATTCATTCATTCAATAAATATTCATTAAGGGACCCTTATATACTCATCATTTTTAATATTATTTATTCATTCATGCATCTAATTCTTGGTCTCATATGTTCCAAGCATTGTAAATTTTTTTATTCATTCATTCATTTAGCAAGAACTTACTGAGTGCTTCCTGTGTTTTAACTGCTCTTTGTTCCTGTTCTTATTTGCTCATTCTTTCAATACATATTTACTGAAAGCTTCATTGTCACACAAACACACACACACACACACACACACACACACACACTGCAGACAGAGTAGTAAACCAATCAGTGTCCCTGCTTTTGTAAGATGATACTCCAGTGGAGGTTTCCAGGCAATGCACAAATAGACAAGAAGGCACATAGCATGTCACACAATATTAAGTTGTATGGAGAAAAAGCCACTGAAGGGGATAAATGGAAATGAGGTAGACATTGTTTCTTCAGGACTTATTGATGAGGTGGCATTTAAGCACAGACATGGAGGAAGTGAGCAGGTAGACCAGGACAAAAACAGAGGAAGCAGTAGGTACACAATCCCTCAGCATTAATCATGCTTAATACACCTGGGAAGAGCTAGCAAAGAGGGAAGGAGTGGCATGAACCAGACAAAGAGTGGTTCACAAATCCAGAGGTAGCTGGGAGGGAGACAGGAGGGCCATGGAGGACTCTGCGAGAACATAAGCTTACTCTGAGTTGGATGGAAACACACTAAAGAATGGTGAGGATTAGAATGTTATGCCTTAAAAATCATCCTTCAGTGACAAATATGTTCATTAACTTGATCTGATTATTCTACAATGTATATATCATAAATCACATTGCACTTCCTAACATATAATTATCACTTGTCAAAAAATAAAAATATTCTTTCTCTTCTATGTTGAAAATAGACTTTAGAACATCAGGCAAAGGCAAGGGCATCAATTAAATGGCTCCACAGTAGTCCAGGCAAGAAGTGATGGTGGCTGTGTACTCACAGCAAGAGGTGGTGAGAGGTAGGCCATGACCATTATATTTTGAAGGTGGAGCTCACAGGACTTGCTAATGGATTGGATGTGGTTCCTGAAGAGGAAGACAGAAGTCAAAGATGACTCCAAGGATGTTCTCCCGAGCAACTAGGATAGAGCTGACATTAACTGAGATGGAAGAGCCTGTCAGAAGAGCTCAGTTTGGGGTATGATGGTGACTGGACATGGCACTGAATGTCACAATACCAGACAGATGAATGCAGTGTTGAGGGTGATTATACAAGTCCCAGCACTGAACTCCGATGCCAGTCAGTATTTAGAAAGTGAGGAGTCAAAAGCAGAGATAAAGGCAGAAAGAAAAGGAGGACAAACTTATATTGAAAGCCATGTGCTATGGTTTAAATGTATTCCCTAAAAGGTTACGTGTTGGGAACATAATTCCCTAGTTGATCTGTTAATGGTATGGCGAGGCAGAGTCTTTGGGGGATTATTAGAATGAGATGAAATCATGAGAATGCTCCCCAGGATGGCTTTAGTCCTTCTACAAGAAGAGAAAGAGAGCCTGGATTGGTGGTGTACGTCTGTAAACCCAGCACTCTGGAAGCCTGAGGCAGGAGGATCACAAGTTTAAAATCAACCAGGGCAATTTGGCGACTTAACCACACCTTGTCTCAAAATTGAATAATCATAAGAGTTGGAAATGTAGCTCAGTGCAAAGATCTTGAGTTCAATACCCAGTACTTAAAAAAAAAAAAAGAGTGCAAGAAACAGAATAAATACACAGGCTCTGCCTCACCTTGCGATACCCTCTGCTGTGTTGAGACAAAGCAAGAAGGTCTTCATAAGTGCTAAGCAGATGTCAGTACCACGCTCTTGGACCTCTGAACCTCCAGAACCAAGCTCTGAACACACCCCTGTTCTTTCAAAATTTCATAGTCACGGTGTTCAATTATCCCGATAGAACTTGGACACCACACAAAAGAGTTTTCAAGAAAAAAGGCCCGGGCAGTCCTCTATGTCAAACACTGTGGATAGGTGGAATTAGATAAAACCTGACAAATTTCCACTGGGGAATGGCCAGCAGCCCTAATGAGCTGTTCAGAAGAGTGATGAGGAGAGGATGATTATAGCATGCCAGGAAAGATAGTATTATGCATTTAATTCCATGGTGGCCTTGACAGAACTGAAGCACACAGGGTGTTAAATCCTGCTGGGACTGGAAAGCATAAGGTATAGATCCTGTAGACTCTCACATGCTCTTCATCATTACCGTAAGCTTTGACCCTGAGCCCTCTCAAACTTATAGATTGTGCTGGAGAGTAGAGAGGAGCCCACTGGCATCTTAGGACAGGAACGACTGAGTAAAGGGACAGTGGAAGAAGAGAGAAGGTGGCAACCTTGCCTTCCTGGAGAGGAATGTGGGAGAAGATAGCCACCAGGGCTGGAGATGACAGAGACCCTTTTCTTTTTCCACAGTATTTTATGATGACTGACATTAATTCAGAATCTTTATGACATGCTAAATGTTCTTGTAGAAAACATGGCATTGAATCACCATTGATAATGATGACAACAATTAATGAGGTTTGATTCTTACATGGAAGTGTTGTGTTGTGAACACACCAAAATTCATCTACGAACTTGGAAGAACTCAGCTTAAGGTCTGTGTGAGGAGCACAGGAAACTTGCATTTGGAGTTTTTAAATTAAATGACCTTTTGGGGGGAACTGGGTTTCTGTGTCCATGAATTCAGGGGGCTCAGACAACTGGTGTGGAGGAGGAAGTAGGGGAGAGAAGATGACTGTACGTCAGCCGTGCAGGATGGTCAGGGTATCAAAGAGACCTTGCAGTTATTTCTAGGGTGGAAAAGGGGTACAGTGGTGTACAGAGGAAATTCTCCCACGCTAATGCCTGTTGCATCAATCTCATGGCTTTTTTCCTTTGGACACTGTCCTTCCTCGGCAGCTGCTCTGAAAACTCTTAACAGAGAGCCTGAGTTATCATTTACCTGGGGTTAGTGCATGGTGGTGGGATCCTGGATTCTTGCCCATAGATAAGACAATTAAGTGGTAGACAGGGAAAACTGTAGGCAGCAGGGAGCACCTCCTAAATGTGCTTCCCTGTTTCACAACTTTTCCCAAGGCTGGCCTCTTAAGCTGTACAGAGCTGGACTCCTGGCTGAAGTCTCCAGTGACCTTGGTGACCCCGCTCTTGCAGAGTACAGGCAGCCCTGCCAGAACCAAATGCTGCCTTCATCCTTTCTTTAGAGAGATTTTCTTCTTTTGCTCCCTGGGAACCAGGGCAAAGTAGGACCACCCAGAGCTCAGCGGTCACTTATAACTTCCAAGCCGAGAGCTGGAAATCAGAGGGACAAACGCTTTGCCTGGGTCCTCAGCTCCACTGAGCTGATATCCTGTGTATGGTGAGTTCTCTTTGGTCTAGAAGTCTCTGGGGATGCTAAGCAGTTTTGATAAAGGTCCCATAATGGTGGAGACAGGCCACCATACATTGGTCTCAACCTACAGATGATACACCACCAAGAGTGAACCCTAATGTACTCTATGGACTTGGAGGGATGATAGTATGTCAATATGAGCTCATCATTTGTGAAAAAGTCTTCCACTCTGGTGAGGGATGTTGGTACTGGAGGATGCTGTAGAGTTGGGTGGGTAGAGAGTACAGAGAAAAATCTCTGTTGCTTTGACTTGATTTTGTTGTGAATCAAAATGAAGCTAAAAACTAAAGACTATTAAAAAGACCCCCAATGATTATATTGATGTTGTTTTCCTAACTGTTCAACTTCAGTGATATTCCTCTATCACTGTGTGATATTCCTGTACACACACAATGTATCTCATTTTCCCCATCCTTCAAAAAACTTTTTTTCTGAAATGGGGACATAGTGTTCAAATATATTTTGACATTATATATAATTATTAATTAATTTATCATTGTTCAAAGCGGAGAACACAGACCATCTTCACAGGAGTCAGAGTCAGCCTAAAAGCAGGGCTTCATGTGAGCCAGTGGAACTCTTCTACCAGACTTCTCTTCCCTCTTATCTGCAAACTCAAAGCATTGCTGTTGTCTTAAGGAGGGTCTTGACCCCCCTATCCAAGCCTCCCAAACCAGAGCACTTCAATACTCCAGTACACAGAAAGAAGTATTCTACTAATCCTGTGATCAGAACACTCGAGCTGCAAGCCCAGCCCCTGTGTTGACAGAGAAAGAAGCCAAGGTTTGGAGAAATAGCATGGCTTGCTGTCACACAGCTATTTTTAGGAAAAACCAGTTCTCCTCACTATGAGAAATTTACTTTTGCTGCCGTGCCCCTAAAATAAATGCCTGACTGTTCCCTATGTACAAGTGATGAATTAACGAAAGGGGGAAAAGTTCAAGTCACCAACATCAAAGGGATGAGAGCTGACATGTAAATCTAGGACATTTTATAGGACTGAAGTCATTTAAAGATCTGGTTTCTGAGGGTGAAGGGAATTGAAGAACTTTTAGATTTTTAAGAAAATGTGAATCTAATCACATCTGAACAAGCACAATTGGGAGCTGGTTAGCAGAGGCCCCGGGGAAGCTTGCTGCCCGGCCCAGGACAATTTTCATCCGGCAAACATGCTGGCAATCTGCTGGCAATGTGGAATGTGTCCCGCCTATTTAGAATTGTTTATTTCTTCTAAAGTATGAAGGTTCTATGGTAGGATATAAGTACTGCGACTTCATAACTTCTGTATTTTTTGCCCATGATATCCCCAGTGTATCATTGGTAGTTAAGTTTTTGTTGAATGAATGCAGATGACTTGTGCCAGACTGATACACCGATGATATGCACTGATGTTCAAAAACTCCTCTTTAGCTGGTATGTTAAGCTAAAATTCAAGTCAAAAGTTAGGTTAAAATGTAACTGGAATCAGTTTTAGCCATCGATTCAGCTTCTAAATAATCAATAAGGACAGGACTGTGGTCACTTGTTCCACCGGTAGTTCCAGTTAAAAAGATTTGAGAGCTTTAGTGTACAAAATCAGTAAGAGTCAAGGTACAAGTTTAGACTGTTTTAATAGAAGAGTAGTTTCTCGATCAAGTCCAGATGTCACTACCTTGTACTCTTAAGTGGTTAAACCTTCCCTGGAGTATTGAAGTTAATAATTAGATGTCACATTCTTAGTCACTTTCTTGTAGCTGGAGCAAAATGCCACAGCTTAAAGGAAGAGAGTTTTTTTTTAACACTACATGTGATTTTTATGTAGTGATTTTTATTTATTTGCAAGTTATAATAGCCATACATCATTCAGTTTTATTGTTCATTTTACAACAAAATATCAATATATATTTTGATATCAATAGGATATTCATGCAAGATGTAGGGAGTATATACATTGAATAAAAAAACAGTCCAGAAGTCAATATATATGCACATTATTTACATATTAACTATATTTAGGTAAAGAGAAATGGTTTCTAAAGAAAAAATAAGAAAACAAGAAATCCCAACTTGTGGTTTCTGGTCTATAATTGACCTAACTCTCAGCAAAACATATCTGTGTAGATATATGCATTTGTAACTTCCAAAATAGGCACTGCCTAAGATGAAGCATTAAATGTGCCTCAGTATGAACAGTTCTTACTTTGATTCCATTAGGTGCCACATCAAACCACTTGACAGTGTTTCAGGAACCTGAAGATATAGTGGCTTGTGTGGGTCCAGGGTCAGTCCAAATAAATCTCAAATGATAACCAGGGCACAGCAAGACAGCTAGAGAGGCTGTGAAGCTTCCATTTTCCTCCAGGGGCTCCTCCTCCGAATGGGCTACTGCCTTTAGTCTCTGGAGGAAAGGCTGTCCTGGCCAGAGTTGGGACTGGTAACTTAAGACGGAGTGCAGACCCTCAGGTGGGGAGGCCAAGGAGCACGGCTAAGCCTCACTGCCCCTGTAGTGGGGGGAGGAGACAGTCTTACTTCTAGAAAACCTGGTGGAAGCCAGTCTCACAGTCAGCAGCCTACCTACCTGGCTCAGTCAGCATAATGGCAGATGCCTTAGGGTTAATATAATCACATGAAACCCGAGAATTAGGTGATTGTATATAATATTTTTTTGAAGGCAAGTTACTTAAGATTCTGAGCACCAGGACCTTCTGCATGATCCCAGGTAACAGCCATCGGGCAGAGTTGGCCCACAAGTGACCATGGTGATGAAAGAGTCAACATCAGGTGACTCCATGCTCACTTCTCTCAACACTAAGACAGAATGCTCCACATCCCCAGGGCCACGCCTGGGTTAGACAATCAGGAGAGAGGAAGTGGCAAGTCCTCATGTGAAATGCTGACCCAACGCTACTGCAGTCCCTATTAGGGCTGGCCCAAGGGAGGCTCACAGTGTGGAGGCATCATAGTTGGTAAGAGTCTGGGCAGCACTTGTACATGGCAGATGGGAGCCACATTGCATGTACACCAATTAGCCATGTCAAGGTAACCAACCTGTCTTGCTCAAACACTAAAGTTTTAGAACTGAGGTACCAGTAAAGTAACAGCATAGAAGCTTGGGAATAAGTTTTATAAATCATGAGTCTAATGCAAAATGGAGAGCTTACACCCCAAGGTCAGCCACCCTAAGGCAAAGGGTCCATCAGTGTACCCATGGGAAGATGTATTTCTGCTGTTTAGAACAAAACATAAGAGCATTCAGTCTGAGGTTTGCATTTCTGGACTTAGTTTTGCTCAGGAATACAAAGGACCTCCAAAGGATGCAAACACTGGGTGCACCTGCACATACAGGGTAGGGGAGCGAGTCTGGGCAAGCACGGTCACCAACCAAACAGCCCATGTACAGAGTTAAAGAGGGCCTAGGTGTTATGCACAGGCACCCCAAAGATGCAAATGAATCTCCCCGGAAGGGAGACTGTGTCACCCAGTGCCCTTGTCTTTGCCCAGTTCGTATAGTCACAATGACATGACCGTGGATTCTTCCTTCAGTCCATGGCCAAAATATCACCTGTTTGTTTTATGTCCAGGGCCACCAAACAACCTCCCAATCATGGAGCTTCACAGACTTACCCAAGTTTAGCTTTGGTCACAGAAAACCCTAAGTGCCACGCACCTTCAGCTATGGCTTGCTCTCTTCTTACTCACAAGGATAGCTCAAGTCTGAGAACATAGTACTACAAGAGGAAGGTGGTAGATTATTGCTAGTTACTTACATGTGTGGTCATTACATTAAGAAGTCTGATTATGTCAGTAAGATAAGCATTTTGCCAAAGGTTTTAAGTAGCAGTGGGTGCTGTCAAAAGCTTATCTAACTCATGTAGTCTGTGAACCCAGGGAAAATTGTTTGTGTGAGCTGGAAATGTTCGGATACAAGCAGTTTCCTGTGACCCAATCTGCAGATGATCTGCCCAAGGAAAGAGCCGCATTTCCTAGGATTCAGCAGTTACAGGACAAAGAGCCCCAAATTATATCCATATCTTACTGACTGGTTTTAGAAAATAATGTATTTGTAGGGCCAAACAGTCTGAGAGAGGGTTGTAGGGCATATCACACCTGGAGGCCCCCAAGTATACTGGTCATCCAAAACTCCAAGTGTCTCCTTTCCTGGAGCTGCATACTGCACCTGCTCAGTAGACCAGGACCTCTGCAGCTCCCGGCCACGTACCAATGCCCCCACAGCCCTCCCTTTGGACTCTCTCTCTCTCGATATATATCTATTTCAGTGAACAATATATGTTTGTGTCCAGGAGTTATATTTATAGCTGTATCTTTCATTACAATATCAAGATATAAAGAGTAATAGAAAAGCTATAATCCATATATCTGAGAAAAATTCTGAATAAAAATGTTTTAGTGTTTCCTTTCCTAATTTGATACAGAACGGTGGCTTCTCAAATGATCACCGACATTGTCCCAGCGGGCAGGTGAGAGGCAGGACCAGGTGGATGTCCCCAGGAATCTCCCTCCACTGGTGCACCCACACTGGCAATGTTCTGGGCTCCTGGCTTCTCCCACAGGAGCTGGGTGGCAACAGTAGGAAACACAGCTGCCAATGATCCAAGCTGCACACAGCACAGGCTTTGAGGTGTGAAGTCAGGGCCATAGGTAGTTCTGGAGACCACTGCAGCCTGTGGAGGTGCAGCCTCCCTTTTGTTTAGGGGCAGCCACCAGTCATGTGCTCTGGGGCTCAGATCTTTAGTTTACCTGCAGAGCTAGGACAACTCTATTTCTTTTTAGCAATCCTTCTTTTCATTCCTACCAACATGTCATGGAAAGGATCCCTACTGATGCTTGCTTTGATGGATTCCATCCACTCCTCCTTCTGCTCAGGGCTTGAGGCTGAGATGTGATACACCATGTGCTTTCCCTCCACCACCTGGCCACCAGCTTCTACCTTGCAGGCTTTGATGACTTTCCCTTTGCAGTTGGGATGGTAAAGCTCCAAGCAGTTGGGTTTCCATGGGCCTTCCACCTCTCTGATGCTGAGGTTTTCCAGGGGAATGATGGCCCTAGGCACCTTGTCTGTGGTGTATTCAAAGTAATAGAGGCAGCCATGGTCAGGATGAGGCAGCGCAGCTTCCAGGTCTTTACGCACTCTCCCAGCTTCAGGAGCCAGCCTTCCTGGTCTGGTTTGAAGAATGTGTGTGTCATGCCATTCCCATCATCCCCTGGGATTTTAAATGGTTCATTCTTCATACTCTCATATAAGTTCCCCAGCAGCTTCTTTTTTTTTTTGGTTTTTCTCTGGTACCGGGAACTGAACTCACGACCTTGCGTTTGCCAGGCAGGTGCTTTTTGCCGCTGAGCTAAACCCCCAGCCCCTCCCCAGCAGCTTCTCAGGGAGGTCTTTCCCATCACTGATGCCACAGTTCATGATGATGAGTTGGGCTTGTGTGTTGGTTTGGGGCTTATTTTGCAAGGGGAACAATATAATACAAGACACATACTTTATATGATTATTTATAGTAGTCACCCAAAGAACAGTATACAAAATAGTGCAGGAAATCTGTCCACACACTAAGACCAAGGAATCCAGCTGAGGGCCTGGATCCCACAACAATGTCCTACTTGAGTAGAGCTGAATACCCAGAGCTCATAACAATGCCTCCCTCGAATCCAACTGGAGGCCCAGAGCCCATGACAACATCTCATGCAGACCTGTTTCACAGATCTGCTGGGAAGGCCCAAAGGTCAGTGGTGGAATCTATGAAGTCTGTGCCAGCAGGATGAAGGACCTGTGCTAGCAGGCTGAGGGATCTGCACTGGAGCCAGGAAGTGATGCTCAGAAGAACCAGAGCTCCCCCAAAAGGTACCACAGCCTTCCTTGGCAACGGTGAGGTCCCAAGCTCCTCCGATGATCAGGATGGCCAAGTTCTCATCAGGAAAGCCAACACAGCAAGCTTTTCCAGGAGGCTGGTAGTCCATCATCTTCCCCTCCGGAACCACGAAGTGATTCTCAAAGTGAGGACCAGAGCTCTCCAAAGTGAACTGAAGCCATTCTCAGTGCCAGTGAGGTCCCGAGCTCCTCGGAGGATGAAAATAGCCAAGCTCATCAGGAAAGCCAGCTTCCCACAGCCTCTCTCAGCTCCCAACAGCCTGCTTCTTCTTCTCCAGGTATGCCTTTATGCTGTTGGCAACAGTCCTCAGGAAGGCCTCCCACACCCAGCACCACACTTACTCCGTTCAGCTGGGGGTTATAAGTTGACCACCAGTTATCAATCCACTACAGCTTATCATGTGCATTGTGGTTGTGGAGGCTGGTGTTGAGCATGATGATGGCAAATGACAGCATATAGCACCTGTCTGTGGACTGGAAGACGCTAGGGTTGCACAGGCAGTAGTGCCAGGCAAAGGCCTCTATCATGCGATCCATCTTCTGAGCATCCCCCAGCAACCTGAAACTCCACAGGAACTGCCTTAAGGCCTGCACGAGGTTGAGATGAACAAACTCCTGGAGCTGAACAAACGCTTGAAGAACTTTGATATTAAATTCATCACTCTCACCCATGACCTTCTTATTTAGGCCTTTTCCTTTATACAGGAACAGGGCAACATCTTCTGGGAAACTCTGTAGCAGGTCATATGCTACCAGAAACTGAATTCCCTTTTTGGAGTCCATGTTGAATTTCTTTCTTCCTATGGCTATTTGCTTGTTCTTCTGAATAGTTTTGCTCTCCTCCACTAAAGCTAGGTTATCAACATCTGTCATCATCTCTTCAGTTTCATAGTTCAGCTTCTCAGTGTCATCAGTAAGTTCCTGTTTTCTTTGAGGAACATCCGAATATTCTTCTCTCTCTTCTAATTAACAGCTTTTAGGGCCTCCACCATCTTCCTCCATCTTGAGGCTGATCCTGGGCAAGCCCAGGCGGTGGAGGAGGGGCCGGGGCAGTAGCACATCTGAAGCCACAAGGGTGACCTGGCTCACAGGGTTAGAAGTTTCAGGCCCAGACTCAGCAAGCTCCAAGGCAGAAACAGCATGGTGGGAGGCCCTGGGTGGGGGAAAACTGCCCACATAAGGGCAGCAGGGAAGCAGAGTGAAGGGAGGAGCCGGGGAGGGAGAGTAGGCAGGCCTCCAACCAGGCCTCACCTCCCACAGCTCTCTTAACTGCTGCTCAATGGATTATCTGCTCAGTACTCCCATGATCCAATTACCTTCCACACCCACGTGGCTTTTGTCAGACATGCCAGATCTGAACCATATGACACATTTTAAGAGGAACATTAATAAACTAGACCATGTTCATGAGATATGAAGTAAGTTGATTAAGAGACTAAATGCTATAATACATTATCCCTTAGAAACAGTCAGACTACTTAGCTAAAACGATCCGCCAAAAGTGACACCAAGGATGATTAGATGATATTTTGAATGTCATCAAAATTTTACAGTGATAGTGGTATACATAACGTACCTCACCAGAAGAGCCAGGAGAGTGAAAAGAAGTATTCCCAGCATGGAACACCCTATTCCCATCACCGAAGTAGGAAAATGCTCTTCCAATCATTATTTTCCTCAAATGACAAATGAAATTATCTTTAGTTTCAAGTAAAGATCATAAATGTGGTGTGATCAAAATATACTGTACAGGGAATGTTTAAATTTTAAAATGTATTACAATAAAGGATGTACTGCCATTAATAGCCTTTCAGAATACCTCCTCTCTACTGCTTTCAACACACTCATCCCATCGTCCTTACCACTTTCTGAAGCAGTGCATTTAAAGAAAGGGGGAGTATTTTGAGAAAAATTAATGATAATGTCTTTTACTGTAATAAAATTTTACAGTTAAGCATTCATCATAGTTTTTGATCATACCTTGTGTATGTTATTAACCCAAGTAATCGTGGCCTCATCAGCAATGTTAAATCTATGAGTATGTTTTCTGTTGCTTCAAATCATTAATAAGAATTTTATGACAATAGAAGCAATACGTAGATGTGCCTTTCCCTTGAACAACACATTATTAATACCACAGAGAATATTATTCTTTTTAGATACAGAATTGTTTTCACTTATGCTATTATCAAGCCTTATTTTATTCAACTTGTATATGTAAGTATAATTTGAAAGGGTGATTTGTTCTATGTATGAGTTCCTTTTATATGCTAGGCTCCTAACACTACTTGGCCCTACCATTTTTCCAGGACAGAATAGTACTCTGTTTTCCTGTTTGTTTGTTTCTTTGTTTTGCAGTGCTAAGTATTGAAACCCAGGGCCTTGGGCAGGCAAAACTCTACCACTGTGCTACATCCCCCACCTCCAGTGTCCTTTGTGAAATTTGGAAGATCTCATTTTCCACAACTTCTCAAAATGATGATAAGGATTCTGGGGTCTTCTTCTAAGTTCTTTCAGGTCACTATAACATTGCAACTGAACTAAGGAGAGAGAAACTAAGGTGCAAGAGGCAGGCAGCTTCCAGGGGACAGACAGGCTCTATTTTGCACACCCATGCTGGTCCCCGGGTGATGTCTACCCAGGGCCCTGTACTGTGCAGGCTTCCTAAACCTCACCCCAACTCAGCAAGATGTGCCTTGAGCAATGGCCTCGGCAAGAGCAGTGGCTGCGGGTGAAATCAGTATTCCCATCCAGCACTTGATGGTTTCTTGATATATTCTTTTTAAGTGTCCTGAGCCTTACTTTCTTTCTAAGCATCACTTTGCACCTTTCATTTTGAATATTTTTTCTAGTGGAAAGAAGAAAAATTGAAGGTGATCACTTCTGTTGTTTATTAACTGCACATCTCTGAACAATTTACCTAATACTATTCTGTAAGTTTCAGTTTCAATAGGTATAAAATTTTCTTATGCTACATTCATATAGTTGTAATTTTGTAAACGATCTTGGTTCTCTTAACACTTTTCTTCCTGCCCAAGGATTTTCTCTCTTCTTTCCCACCCCTGTCCCTCTCTCTTTGCCCACTCCCTCTTCCTCTCCCTCTCCCCCTCCCTCCATCTTTCTTTCTTTTCAAATTCCAGTGGGTGTTGCTGTTGGTGCCTGTAATTCCAGCACTCTAGGAGGCTGAAGCAGAAATATCACAAGTTGGAGCCCAGCCTGGGTAATTTAATAAGTTGGTAAGACCCTGTTTCAAAATTTAAAATAGCAATAAAAAATGCTGGGGATGTAGACCAGTGAAAAGGCCCTAAGGTTCAATTCATACAGAGGCAAAATTTAAAAAAAGAAAAAATAAAAAAACCTCACCAGACTCACTTTCATATTCCCGTGGAACCAACCCCTTACTTCAGGTTATATTTCTGACCTCATCTCACCCCTGGAACCCCAGTCCTTGGATTGTCCTGCAGTCCCAGGCATCTTTGTTGAAAATTTAGGTGTGAATTCCCAGTGTCCCAGTTCTTTCTGCCGTATGATCTTAAGCCAACCCCTTTTACTCTTGTCCTGGGCTTTTCCTGACACCCTCACCTTGGCCAGTCAACATAACTTCCTTGAGAGGAAAGGTCAGAGAGTGACCTGAGGTCAGCAGTCATGTAAGTGAGAACAAAGGCTCTGTCAAGGGCTGAATCATTAGAAAATAGTCTCAATCTTAAAATGTAGTATATTTTAAGACAGCGTAAATTTAAAAAAACATTCTGAGGGAAAAATAATACATGTGCCCTTGGAATTATATGGCATTTGATTTCAGAAACATTAAAATGTTTTAAAAAGCATGTCTCAGATCAGGGAAATGCATTTATCTCTTAACATTCTTCCACATGCCACCCAAACTCCTATGCATCTGCCTTTTTGTTCAACAGGTTGCCTAACAGGCTGGATTTGGTGGGGGGAAATAAGGAATTCACTTTGTTTTTCTCCCACCTTGGCCTTAAACCCATTTATCCAGCTCTCCGCTCACCAGGCCCTGGGCAGATCTTGCAGAGGTCTGGTCACTTTCAAATGTTAGAAAGGCCAATGTAATCAAATCAAACCTTTACCCTCTAATTCAACAGAAGCATCTCCCATCTGCCACCCTAGTCCAGGTTCCACTGCTCCATCTTCCTATCCTTTCATCACTCTCTGCTACTTCTGCTTCTCCAGGGCAGAGCCATGCTCTGCTGATTGCGCTTCTCTGACTTTGTGGTGCTCTCTCTTGTTGCCAGTGTACACACCCGGACATTTCTCCTGGAGCCCTTTGGTAGGGCTTTAGGGATGCTGTTCCCCACTATCACTGCCTGCCCTTCAGCCCCCACCACACAACTCTCCCACATTGTGTGTATTCCTGGACACCATCCCCAGCAGAGGTGCTGTACTTTCAGGGGAATTGCTGGGATGCTACTCAGCCCTCCCTTGTCTACTGCTGGGCTCCCTTCCCTCCAGAAGCAGCCCTCACAATTCTGTCGACAGGGTGCTTACATCACTCAGGTGCCCACCCGCCTCTCTCATCAGTGTGAGCTTCAGCCAGTTCCCTGCCTTCAGACTGCTGCTTCTGGGGAGAGTCAGGAAGCTCACACACAATAACCACATTTGAACTCTCCCAGGGACTCCTCCGTGACCCATTTGGCCCAGAATTGGGAAGGCTCCTAAGTTTGTATACCTAAGCCAGCTTGTGGCCAGCAAGTAAGGCACAAGCCTCCCTTCCTGGAAAACAATATTCACCTAATAGATCTCCAGAGGCCCCTCTTTATTTATCCAAATGGCTGTAATGGTATTTGGAGGAGAGGGGGAGGTGAAGGGACCACAGCTCTACATAATTAGAAGAATCTTTCTTCTCTTCTTCCTGTGGAGGACCACCTGGAGGGCTCTCCTTGAAAGAAGAGCATTTAGCCCTGCTTCTATGAATTGATATGTACAGAGCTGGCTAGGATATTTCTTTATCTCCTCAATTGGCTTTAAGCAATGCAAATGGGTCTAACTGAGGTGTCTTTAAAGCAATGCCACAGGTCAGTGATGCGCTGCCCATAGCTCCCAAGTAGTATGTATAACCTAGGCCCAGTGACTCCATGCTTTCAGCTGAGATTGAGCTTGAAGAAGGAGCCCTTGACATCTCAGGGCATGCTTATTATACATCAAAACTGACGCACTGATCTCAAAGCACTAGCTACTGTCCCAGTCTGTGATATGCAGGTTACTCCTCCTGCATATCTCTCTCTCTGGGTATTGCAGAGATAATTTCAGGCCTTCTCCCTAGCCCAGAGCACAGCACTCACATACTTCCCACCTTTCTCTCAGTCACTCATCCTTGAGCCACTTGCCTCTTCACGAATTAATAAAACCTGGGTTTGGCCCTGAGTAGAGACCTTTGTTCCAGTTAGCTATTCATCTGACTAGACTTAGGACCTCCTTGGCTCCCTACCATTTTAGATATGTATTTGTGTCTTTATTTTTACCATGAGTCTCACTGGAAGTGGTAGATTGGAATTAACTTACTGGAATTCCAATAACTTTCCTCTGGTATTACAAATATAAATATCGCCAGACCGAGGCGATAGGTCCGAGAAGGGATTTCTGTACTTCCTATGCATACGGTAGGTCCTCTCAGACCCACGGAGCACTCAGCCTCTTCTGTTAGGATTCAAGGTGATTGTGGTTGTTCTATTTCTCTAGAATGTGAAAGGATACTTACCACTCATTGTTCACAAGGAAAAATAAGACAGAGGAGTCTTATTTTACTTTTATTACATTCTTCCAGTTTCATAAACTTGGAGCATGTCCTATGGGCCAGATATTGACCCACATATTGGAATTACAAAGGTGAACAAAGCCATACCCCACACCCCCAAACAGTCAGAGCTCCTGGTAGAATTCATCAAAATGGATGAATTAGCAAAACGCAAGCAGTAGTTAGATGGCATCTCTGGAGCTTGGGTACCTGGCTTGGAATTCTGACTCAGCCATTTACTCACAGCCTGACTTTTGGCAAACTGCTTTAACTATCTGCAGCTCTATTTCTGTACCTGCGTAATAGAGATAATCATATTAGTTGAGAATTGTGATAAACAAACAAATTCAAATGTAAGTTTTCAGGGTGGGAGCCCAGCCCACAGTGGAGCTCTTCAAAATACGATATTTTTCTTGCTGGTTCATCAACTTCCGTTCAGCCTAAGCCTTCACTTTCCTTCCTGCAGGCTTCTCCTTTGCATATGGTTCTGCTTGTGGTGGTCTTCCAGCTCATGTTTATATCTTTGTAGAACCCAGTTTAAAACACTAAATACTCACGTATCTCTCCTTAGGACCTGTCCATTTTACTTTCAATCAAGATACTTGCTATGATTCTATGATTCAGTGTTTCATATCCCACTGCTGTGGTTTGAGAGTAACCCCACCCAATTCATGTGTTGGAAACTTGATTTGAATATGTCCCCCCAAAATTTATGTGTTGGAAATTCAATTCTTTAGTGCAGTAGTGTTGGGAAGTCAGAATCACCTTGGGAGGTGATTAGTCATGGGAATGGAGCACCCCTGAATAGAATAATACCTTTTCTTCAGAAATAGTTTGGCTCTTAAGGGTCTGGCCCCTTTTCTCTTCTGTATGTACCACTTGCCATTCTGCTTTCCTCCACAAGCTGAAGTAGCACAATGCTCTCACCAGATGTGGTCACCCAATCTTGGCCATCAGCTTCCAAAACTGTGAGCTAAAACAAACCTCTCTTCTTAATAAATTACCTGGTGTCAGGTATTCTGCAATAGCGAACAGAGAAAAGTATAAAATAACAGAGAGAACACTAAGACAACCACTCTTCCTTTGGGTGTTCCTTATGGGTACATTTCACATGCACATTTCACCCTTTGCGGTCTCCTTTCTTAAAATATAAAGAACACATCTCATCGGGCCATGTGTTCTCCTCAGAATACACAGATAAAGTTCCAAACAGTATCCCTCATGTTGTTTCCTCTCTCTGCCAAGAAATAGATCCAGGAGTAAAACAAACAAAATTTAGCATAATTAGATTTCTAGATGTGGTCCTACCAAAGAATAATATTTCGATATGGTCTGACTGCTATAGTGGTTTCATAAATTGTGACTGTAAAGGAATACTAAGATTATACTCTTCATGAATTGAAATTTGAGTGAAGCCCTCAAAGCTGAGAACTATCTTTAAGAGGGCACTAGATCATTTTTGTGGGGTCAGCAGAGAGGGTGAGGAGTCCAAAGCTCATTCTGCCACCCACCGCAAGAGTTTGAAAGAGAAGTCCAGGGATTTATTAGGAAGGTAAAACAACCAGGGGCAAAGATCAGTTTGGAGAGGACTGGGTAAAGTCAGGATCCCCACCACCTCCATAACCTGTTATGGGGGCAGGGAAGAGTATATTTCCCCCTCATTTTAGAATGACTAGGGTTTCAGAGACCATTTAGAGGTCTTTATCTGTATGGCTCAGAATTGGATAGGTACAGATCCACCCTAAGATCTGTTTTGCATTTGTAAAGCCCCTCAACAATATTGTGGTTGGAACTTCCCTTGTAAACCACAGTAAGGAGACAGAGCTTGAGAGGTGAAGGTACTGTTAGGGTTTGTATCTAGAGCTTCACGAGCTCATAGGCAGGAATTCAGGAAGAGGATTGAATCACGGGATGGATGTAGCTGGCTTGCTGTTAGGAAGTGGGGCCTGGCTGGAGGGAGTGGGTCAGTTGGAGCGTGATCTGGAAGGCTCCATCTCCATCTCACGCTCCTCACTTCTGTCTCTCTTCCTGGCTACTCTGAGAAGAGCAGTTTTCTTCCACGCAGGACTTTTTGCCATGCTGTTGCCATTTCAAGCCTACCAAACATGGACTGAAACTTCTGAACAGTGCCCCAAAATGAATCTCTTCTCCTTTAAACTGCAGATGTCAAATATTATGTCCCAGCAACAAGAAGAGTGGTGAAGACAGGTACCCTGCATGGATCGCACCAGGGTTGACAGACAGTAGGCAGGTGAGTGGGGAGCTAGAGAAGACTTTGTTGGTCAGATTTCTATGCCTGTGATAAAATACCTGAGATAAACAACTTATAAGGAGGAAATGTTTATTTTGGTCCATGATTCCATAGGTTTCATTCTGTGATTGAGTGGCTCTGTTGCTATTGGGCCTGAGATAGAATACTATGGTGGGAACATGTAGTGGAGGAAACTGCTCAATTCACAGTGGCCAGGAAGCAAACAGAGATAGACAAGAGAAGGGATCAGGATCCCCATACTCCCTTCTAGGGCATGACCACAGTGACTTAACTTTCTCTCGTTAGGCTCCGCCTCCTAAAGATTCCATCCTATCTCAATAGCACCAAAGGCTGTGACCCAAACCTTTAATATCTGGCCTTTGGGAGACATTTAAGATCCAAATTGTAAGGAACTGGGGATTTAGCTCAGTTAAAAGAAGTTGCAGATGGAGATTCTCATGATGTTAAGTGAAGTGTCAAGAGCAGACCCCAAAGAACCCATAGAAGTGCTGCACATGAGGAAGAATCACTGTGAGAGCAAGCTGCAGTAGGGACAAGCTGAATGGTCCCCTTCTTATACCTGCCTGCTCTTCCTCTCACTTTCTCTTGTTCTGGAGAAGCCAGGACAGAGGGGGAGAAGTGAAAACAGTGATGAAGGCAACTATGCCTCCTTATGGCACTGCTGGCTCCTAAACTTGTGCTAGGCCCAACCTAGTGAGCAGGAAGGAGTTCAAATTATATGACAAATTTGAGTTTGAGATTGAACTAGACATTTTTAGTATGTGATAAATGAGGCTATTTGTTATTTCCATAGGGTCTGCCTGGATTTCATGTAGGAGCCAAGAAGCACCATTCAGCTTAGCACAGGGAAAGAAAATAATTGCTCTGCTTGTTCTCTATTGAGTCCAACTCATTTAATGAAACAACAACTCAGTAATAAGAAAGTAGAGCCTGTAACCTCCATCTAGATGGTCTGAGATGTGCAATACAATTTGGTGGTAGCACTGGGAGCAAGATTTTTTCACTTAGAAGTTCTTATACATTAGGAAACCCAGCCCTGGAGAGGCAGCCTTTTAATTATCCCTTCTTTTAGTTTTACCCCCTATGCTTTGGCTATCCATCATCTTGAAAAATAGATGCCATAACACCAGGATGAATTCCTCTGCCACTTTTAGCAAAGAACTGAACACATGGACGTGATAGACATAGGAATTATTTGGCAAAGACTGAAGCCAAGGAGTGAGAAAGAAACAGCCGCACCAGGAGATGGACCCTACCACAGGGAGATTCCCACCCATTTCGTTCAGCACTTCCAGATGGGCGAGAGCAGGTGGGCAAACTCAGGAAGCACTTGCAGGGGCTCCTGTGGACCCTGAAAGGCTGGAGTAAGCAGAGGAAGAAGGAAGGAAGAGGAGCAGTGGGGATCTAGCCAGGCAAGTGTCTGAGAAAGCCAGAAGCATTCTGGTATCAAGTTTCCAGACCTAGCAAAAAAAAAAAAAATACAAGACACCTAGTCCTTTCTTTTATGTGGTCACTTTTCTTCAGAGGATCTGGTAGATGAGGGGAGACAGAGCACTATTTGTAGTGTTTGCTGCTGTTGCCAGGAGAGTCACCAACAATTAAAGGAAGAAAGTGAAACTCTGTAGAAACATATACTCTCTATATGAATCTGAGAAAAGGCAAACTTTAGTGATAGTAAGATGGATCAACTTTCGTCACCAGGAAACTAAATTATAGTGAAGAAATATTGTGTGCTTTGGTGATAGAAAGGGCCCCAGAGATAGCAAATTTATATTATTTGCTTTAAAGAAATATGGCTTGAATATGACATTGTAAAGCATATTAAAAAGTAGGGCCATCCAGCCTTTAATTTAATTTTGAGTCAAATAATCAGGGTGAATGTATTCCTCAGGCAGCACATAATTTTAACCTCTTATTACACAAAGCTGACAATTCAATTTAAATCGTGAGGCTATGTTTGTTCAGCATGATTAATTTTAATGATATTTAGCATTTACTGGATCTCCTAAAAGGTAGAGCATCTTGAAATTTTTTCACAAGTTGCTTCAAATATTTTTCAGATCCTTCTTAGCCAGTGAGAGCCCACAGAGGCTTTTGAAAATCTCACAGACCCACATGCTGAATTGGTAGCAGTGTTCGAAGGGAGATTTTCATATCAATGAATTCCTATTGCAGAAGAAGTTCTTGTTGCTACTCCAGGGGCTCCCGTCACAGGCATCTCCCAGCCCTCATCATGTGACGCCAGCACCAGGACATGTCACAGAGAAAAATAAAGCTACTCTCGCCTCTCCAATATTTGAAGTTCTGTCTAATTGAGCAGGAAGAGCCTTCACTGCTCCTACTCCCCCCGTCCCACCCTCATCTCAGAGGAGCCTTCAAAATTCTGAAAAATGATCCTGAGCATACTCTAGGATAACAGGTAGCAGCGCACATACAAATAATCACAACCCACGACACACCCCGGCAGTTGGGACAGAACTGAAATACATCTTGGGGATAAAGAGAAACCAGGAGCCCAGATGGAGAGAGTGATTTGCTTAACATCAGCCAGAGAGGCCAAAGAGATATTCCAGAAACCTGGACCACAGAAATTAAGTTTTTAATGAGTAAATTACTGGTTGGGGCCAGGCTACCAAAGGTAATAGTTTACTGAGCTCAGGGGCTTTTCTTTGTTTTCTCAGCCTTCTGTCCCACCGTGCCTGTCCCCAACTGTCTCACGGGTGCTCCCTGTGCATTGTGGGCCAGGTGCCTGCAGGTGTCTAGGGATTCCCTGAGGCCAACAGCATCCACTGCATCCATTTCAAGCTTGACAGTAATTCTGAACTCATGCTATAAATTTACACACTTTATTCAGTAAATCTGAACATCCAAACTCCAGGCTTAGTTTCGTTTTTAATTGAATTTTCTTAAGTGGAAGTGCCCATAAATTTGTGTTGTCATCAGTACCTTAAAGTTCAAGTTCCTGCTTGAAAAACAAATTGTGATTGCTCCAGAGATTTTTCTCACCAGCTCTTCACAGTCTCCAAAGCCACCATCTTAGCATGTGTCTCTGCTGATTCGCCTTTTCCCGCTGCACCTAAATTGGGCCTTCTGACACTCTTTCCATTTCTCAGACCCCAGACTCTCTGAAGAATAGCAGAAGCCTTCAAAGGTGGGAGAAGCTATCCTTCCGAAGATACCATGTGCAAATACCACCAAAAAGGTCTTTCTGTGCTCTCCCTAGAAGCAGGCATATGATGCAGACATACGTATGCATAGTATTAACACTCAAAGCAGTAATAATTAACTTATACTGAGCTCTTACTCTACTTGGCCCTATTTAAAGTACTTCATATATGAAAATCTGTTTAATCAAAATTACCTAAAAGTGAGTGGACTATTGCTATTCCTGGATGTGCCATTGCTATTTCCATTTTTTCAATGAGGAAGCAGGCCCTGAGGCTCTCCTAGTGTGACAAAATTAGTTCGTGCCAGAATCAGAATCAGAACCCCAGCAGGATGGTTTGACACTATGTTGTCAATCATCAGGCTCCCCTGTCTATCCCCTACTGTGGTGCATGGGAGTCTAGGTGAGCTCACTACAGAACTGGAAAACCGAGGAGCCCTATCCCAGAGTGAGTGTCCTGCAAAACCAGGCCAGATGGACTGTAAGCAGAGGATGCATGGCCTGCCCTTCCCACCCCAAGGCAGCTACTGTCTGGAAATAACTATTTATGGAGTTTAATTAACAGTACACAGCAGTGCCAAGAACAATAGGAACTCCATGGGTGGATGCCTTCGGGTTGAAAATCAGAATTGAGGGGCCTCCCTTGCCATATTTCAAGCTGCCATAGTTAGCAATGGGAGGAGTGGCACTTGCTGGGTCTGGGCAGGTGAATGGCCTGGATTAATTACACAGATGGATCACTTTGCTCAAAAGAAGCTTGTGGATGGTTTGATGGAGTGGCTTCTGCAACCATAAAATCAGGTGATAGATGGCTCTCTCCAAGCTAAATGGGGCCCTGAAGAGACTAAGCTCAGATACAATGTGAAAATGATATGAATGAATTTCACCAGGTGGGGGAAAACTCCATGTGATGCCTATAAGTAGTGATTTCTTGCCAAGGATGCTGGATTTAACTGTCAAACTATGGAAAAGTTCTCTTGACAGAGTGCCCATGGGCTGTGGGAGAAGCACTGGCTTGGGACATACAGAAGATTAAAGTTTGGGGTCAGTGTCCTGAAAAGATCCAAGAATACGTGTGGTGTTAAGGAGGGGTCTTTGCAGGTCTGTTTGTTTATAATCAAGATGTATTTGCAGAGCCAGTTCATTTCATGTCCTTAGCACAATCATAAGCTCAGGATCTCCTTCCTCTGCCATGGGAGGTGACAGCTGGCCAGCTGAGGGTGCAGGCCAGGCTGTCATCTTTGGGGTCAGCACTCCTCACCAGCCCACCCGCATCACTCACTTCTGCTAAGCTTCCACTTCTGCCATCCATGTGGTGACTGCTTCAGGGAGGGGGCTGGGCATGAAGACACATGTGCAGCCATAGCCCTACACCTGACTTGTGGCAAGACGGCAGTGAGCAGCCCCTCGAGCCTCCCTGTGAAGAAGGATAACCCACAAGCTGTTTTGGGGATGGAGACAGTGGGTTTGGACAGCACCTGCAAGCCTAGTGTGCTGTGGAAGGCTGGCTTCTGTGGTTAGCAGAATGTGGCAGCCTAATTTATCCCGGGTCTGTTTTCTACCTGTGGTCCTTCAAGTACCCCATTTGATTTTTTGCTTGTTTTTATTGTGCTATTAAATAAATATATACAACATAAAGTTCATCACTGTAACCAGTTTTCTTCCCCTTACCCTTGTTCAAGGTTGGGTTAAATTCCAAAAAGCAGTATCATGTACACATCAGGAACTTAGTCTATAACCATTTTTAGGTGCACAACTCAATGGCATTGACTACACCGACAGCGCTGTACAACCATCACGATTATGCATAGCCAGGGCTTCTTCACTGTATCAAATTGAGACTCAATGGCCATTAAACAGTAATTCCCCATTCTTCTCTCCTTGCTCCTCCTCCACCCTGGGAACCTCTATCCTACCACCTACAATTTGCCTAGGAGGTACCTCATGTTAGGGAAATCATGTAACATTTGTTCTTTTATGCCTGGCTTATTTCATGCAACATTATGTTTTCAAGATTCATCCACGTTGTAGCATGTAGCAGAATTTCCTTCCTTTTTCAAGCTGAATAATACTCCACTATACGTATATACACACACATTTTGCTCATCTGTTCAGTCTCTGACAGACACTTGGGTTGTTTCCATCTTCTGGATATTGTGAATAATGCTGCTATGAACATAGAGTAAAGAATCAATTTGAGTCTCTTTTTTAATTGTTTTGAGTCTTTACCTAGAGTGAAATTGATGGGTTTACGTTAATTGCTGGATTCTATGTTTAACTTTTGGAGAACTGCCAAACTGGTTTCCACAGCAGCTGTACCATTTCACACTATAGTCAGACGTGCACAAGAGTAGCAACTTTGCCACACCCTCAGGAATACTGATTCTTTTCCATTTTTTAACAATAGCCGTCATACTGGGTGTGAGATGGCAACTCTGCTTGCTTGGAAGAGTGCTGGTTGTATCTCCATGTGCTAAGAAACCCAAGGGAGGTTGGCTGCCTACTGTGGAAATTCTGGCACATCAGGGAGCACGTCCGTCTTGGAAGTCCTTTTTATAAAAGATTTTTTCCAAAGCAAAATGGTTTTCCAGAAAAGGTATGGGAAAATCACTTGGGAACATAGTCACTTGGTAATTCTAGTTATTTGCTTAATTATTCATCCATTCATTCTTTTACTCATTCATTTGTTTCATACTTATTTAATACCTTTTATAGCAGGAAGCAGGGAGGAATTGTACTAAAGGCTATAGTAATCTGGTTTCAAACACCGCAAAGGAAACTAGAAATCATCTTGTCCAATATCTACCCCATTCAGAGATGTTTTCTAAAGCTGAAAAGAGTTGAGTGCAGGTTTCCAAATCAGGGGTCAGACAAGGAAGCTTATAGCCTGAACCATGAGACAAACCCCCTCTTACTCGTCGGGGAATGAGTTGAAAGCAAGGGCAAGCATTTGCACAGAAGCTTTTTCCTCCTACAGCTCACTAACCACTCCAGTCACTTGATCAGCTTGTGAGATTTGATCATAATAAAACAAGTGTCAAGAAAACCTGATTAGATAAGCCCTGTGCACTCACACAGTCCTTGCATTGTGATAACCTCCCACAAAAATGTCACATACAAGCTGTGTGCCCTGGGAGATACTGCTGACTTGGAATTTGAGAGCCAGGCAGGAGTGCATTTGATTTCAATCTGAGAAGATTCCAAAGGACTGAATTTGGAGGATTTATGACTACCACTACGTGCATGCAATTGGATTCATCAAGAAACACAGTCTTATTTTCTATCTCATACTGGGACAGTTCAACTATATTAAAGGGCAAAGAGAAACAGACAGGAGCAGTGACTGGAATATAATTCACAGATACAATTTTCACATAGATGTGCATTTCCCCTGGTTAATGCTCAAATCTCAGGAGTCCAGAAGTAAACTGGACTCATAAATAACATCATTTTCTAAAGTTACATCCTCTGCTATTACCTAGAATTCCTTCACAGCCATGCAAAAGAGCAAGGCGAACCACAGCTACTGCAATCAGGGGAGAGCAGCATTTTTTAGATCTGAGCAGGGACTTGCAGTAAGTTTCCCAGTCTTCATGTTCTTCATAACAACATCTGAGACAATGGCTGGAAAATAAAATTAAATGCAATTACAGGGTCCGAGGATATAGCTCAGCGGCACAAGAGCCTACCTGGCAAGCGCAAGGTCCTGAGTTCAATTCCTGGTACCCAAAAAAAAAAAAAAAAAAATGCAATTACACTGAACTTTCCATAGCATGGATGTCAATAGCTCTAGTTTCCATTCCATCTGCATTCTTCTTTATGCTCTATCTCCTTTAATATTTTACTGCCATTTTATGTACATGGAAGTACTTTGTGGACATAATCTTCAATAAATGTGAGGGCTTTTGTGTAAAGATTATTATGTTCAGAATTCATCTGCAGGGTGATGTAAGGCCTTTAGTTGTGCTCATGTTCTCCTAATTCAGCAAGAAGAAGCCAGGATCCTTCAGGGAAGCAGGGGACTGGAGACCAGCAATCATCCCACCCCCAAGGTGAGTGCAGGGGATACACTTGGTGTGTGATGTATCACTTTGCCTGTCCCAGATTAGTTCATATTCCTAATTCTGGGTCCTAATGGGAAGCCTTTACCAACTCTAGCATCTTCTCTTCTTGCTCACTGCTTAGCATTCTGAATTTATTCTTTCATGTCCTGTCTTCTACCTGCAACCCCCACCAGCATCTTCAGTGCCACCCCAGTTACAAAGTCCTCTCTCAGGTTAATCCCACTGCAGAGGCTCAGCAAAAAGACCCTGTCTTCTTTATGTAGCCCATGCTGGCGTAGAACTCACGGGGATCCTCCTGCCTCAGCCTCCCGAGTGCTGGGATTACAAGCATGCGCCACAATGCCTGGCTGACCCTGTCTTCTTTGAATATAGAGCCAACATATTTTAGAAATATTTGTACTACAAAGGGACATTACAATAACAAGTTAGATATTGATTAAGCTTAAAGTTAAATACAATCCTGCTGCAAAGCACTCAGCTAATTGAGATTGGTCACCAAACTCATAGGAGGTTCAGCACAATTACTGCAGAAATTGTAGGAAACCATGTAAGCAACTCTGATAGGGATTGTTGAGAGGATCTTTCGGAGGAGTAAGAGATTCAACAAGGTGACCTTCCAATTGTGGCACTCACTGCCATCTTCAAGATCAGGATTGGTCAAAACAGTCCACAGCATTATCTAGATTTACCAGTTTGCAACCACATGAAGGTGAATGGAGACGTGGTCAATGAGCCATCGAGTACAGACTAAGGAGGATCAGTTCTGAGAAGGATCACACAGCCACCCTACTCTCAGAGAGTTTGACAGAGGTAAATCAGACCTGAGGAAACACAAGATGGTCAGGGAGGATGTGAGGGCACCCTCTGGCCTGCACAAGCATGTATCTTCTTCCGACCCCATTCCTCATGCCCTGTTACACAAACACCTGCCTCTCTGCACTTGTGACAATAACACTAGCAATGTTCATCTTGGAAATCTGTAGAACTTCACTTCTGTCTGCTAGATCAGTCTCAGATAAAGGAAATCTTACAGCACAATATGGGTTCTAATTGTTGCTTTATGTTTTCATAGGAGTTGTTAAAGTTTAGGAGGACCCTCCCCCAATCCTCAGTGCTTTTATGAGGAGCAACCTCTTTTAAGGTACTGCCTCCTTCTCCCCCAGTCTCCATTCGCCCTCACTGTCAGGAAGGTGTCTAGTTGGTGCATTCATGGGAGAAAAACTTGGGCCTTTGTGGCTTGGCTACTGTTGGTCTTTTCCTGCTTCTGACAGCCAGCAGGAAGAGCAGATCCATCTTCGTGCTCTGGTCCCTACAGAGGGCGTGGCTCTGTGGGGGAATCCTGGTAGATTCTAACCTTGCCCAGAACTGGGTTGATCCTTGTGGGCAAAGAGTTAGCACAACCCATGGGTGCAGATCTAAAACCATACTCGGCAGCCAGCATACTGCTAGTAAAGCTGGCATGTTGCTCTCCAGTTGATAACTGCCTGGGCTTTCTATTTATGGGTTTTCTTCCAGGTGGAGGACATGGGTGTTATGTATGAGCCTCCTTCAAGAGCTTCAACATTCAGAGGAAACATTACATCCTTCTTTATTCTAGCCATTCTCAAATCCAACACATACACCCCACACACATTTCCTCCTCGTGTTTTATAGTTTCCAGCCCCTGCTCTTTTCCTCTGGAGATCCAGGACACCCAACAGGTCAGGCTGGACTCTTTGGCCTGAGACAGCTTCTGGCTTCCTTTCACTGAGGGGAGGCTTGTCACTGGTTGGCTGCTGTGGACCATGCCCTCCTCAGCTAGTGTGGGCATAGCTCTTCACTGAACCCACAGTATCCTGAGCTCTCAGGAGTCTTCTCCTCTTTGTCAAGCAAAACATGCATACTGGGGTCTTTGTTGTTTCTGTTCAAGATTCCTGGACTCAATTACCTTAAGCCTTGATGCTCAGGGCACTGACCTGCTTGGGAGGATTGAGCAGTCATTTACAAAACAGAAGCATTTTCTGGCATGAAACTTAGCACCAAGGAAACTAGACTGTCTCCAAAATCAGGTCAGTGTCAGGTCAGACAGCCACAGCCTGGAATTTTCAAGTACCACCAGTAGCTAGTCATACAATCTTGTCCATTTCATGTGCGAGGCAGGGGAGACTGATGATTTTCTGACAGTTGCCAGACCTATGGCTCTGTTAAAGATAGGACCTGAATGCAGAGTATGCCCCCACCCCCATGCCGTTACAATGGCAGTGGAGGAGAATCCACACCCCATTTACAAGTGGCTTTGGAAGCTAGGCACTGCATTACTGTAGCTGTTGGGTCCCAAAGGACCTCACCAGGGGGCCCTGACCTGACTCTCCTTGCTCCTAGTGCTGAGAATTGCTGAGGACCTTCAGCATGTATTGATTGAACTTAAATTGGAAACTCATTCAAGCAGTTGTACACAGAATCATTTTCTCCATGTCCTGTTTCCAGTGCCTTTGTGCACGTGTGCTAGGTGTGTGAAGAAAACAACCACTGAGGCATGCGCAAAGTCCTGGGGCCATGCAGAGAAGCCAGAGGGCTAACAGACCTTCTCTACAGAGTGGTCTTATGGAGCAACTTTCCCACAGTGGGGCTGGGCCATCAGTTTGGGAGTTTCAGCCACCTCATTTGTCAGAGAACTAGAGACTTCTCTCAAGGAAGGGCCCACCTTAGCTGTCAGCTACTGGAATTATAAATGAGGAATACATCAGCCATTCAGTGGGCAACCCGATAGGAACACATCTTTCCTGGACAATGCTGAGGTGGTACGGTGGTTACACACCCTATGATGTTCCTACTTCTGTAGTTAGTTACCCTTTATGAGGCGGTGGTATTCTTTAAGAGATCCACCAACCGCATTTCTAAATCCTCATTACCACTGAGTACCACAGAGACAAGGGCATTCCTCCTTGGAGGGTTTTGCCACTCTTGCTTTGATCCAGCATGGACATTTTGTAGTTTGACTCACAGGGTACTCACCTCAATTCCAAATTATTTGAATAGCTTTGAGAAACACCGACATGGAAGATGCTACTGAGGTTCAGCAACATTCTTGACTGGTCCACTGCCCACCTACCCATGAACACGTCCATCCACTGGGTGCTCTCTCTCCAGTTCATGCATTTAATGATGCTATATCCTCCAACACACACTGCAGGCCCCGCCTTTGGCAGGAAGCCTTTCCTCACCCCTAACTGATCTCTGAAACTCTACTCTACAGTAGTGGGACATAATTTAGTTATTAATTGGATATTGATTAGCACTTATCATTATAATTTTCTGTATGTCCTATTTCACTGACAAGGTCATTAAAAACTAGAAAATGTATTTCATATTTTTTAACCTCCCCATCATATTTAGTGCATTAGAATCACTAGGAGATATTGGATAAAAACATGCATACTGGGGTCACGAGAGCTGCTTGGAAGCTGTAAACCAGGAGGACCTTGCACAATACCTGCAGAGACTCACTGGAAGCCATTCTTCCCCTGACAGTACAGGCTGTGGTGGAGCTCCGGAGAAGTCTGCAGCAGGATTCCTGCTGCCTGTGCTGACAGCTGGGGAGAGGACACTAACTGGTTGTGGGGTCCCAATGCGATGGGAGGCTGGAGAGAAAACGCTACAAAAAATGGCTTTCGCCCCAGACGACTCACTTGATTTTTGACAACCCTTAGGCTGTAACTACTTGTTAGATCCTTCTTGTGTATCTCTGACTTCCTGAAAAACCCACTTTGAAGATACCACCATGTATTACAGCAGTCATTGATATTTTCCTACTAATCTATCCATAACTCTGTAATGTTTGTATTGTTCCTATCCTATTTCATAAATGGATCCATGTTTATTATTATGTGTTTCCTACAACAACCATTGAGAATTATTGAATGATTATTCAGTAGGTCACTTATGTATAGTTCTATTTATATTCTTTAGAAGCCACTTTGAAGATACTTAAGTATAGTACAACAACTATTGATAATCTCCTACCTCTTTTGTCTGTAACTCACTATCATTTGTCTATTTGTTTTCCTGAGAAACTATCTTATAGATAACAATATGTAAAACAATAACCATTGATAATTTCCTACCACTTTGTAATTTGGTAAGCCCCTCCTATTATTATGCTATCCTTCTTTTACTCCTTAAATTAAAAAAATAAAATAAAAACATGCATATTAAACAACACTTAGTTTCTCTAAATATCACCCCTATTTGCTATGCATCTCAAATTTTCTTTCTGTAGGAAACCTTCCCTGTCACTTTGGCTTACACTGATTTCTTCTGCCCCTCATGACCACCCATTACTGCCTGAGCCAGTATTTTTTTTTCACTCAATTATGTTTCTGTCTGAATTTTCACTTTGGCTGCAGTCCTGTCTGCACAAATGTCAGAAGAGTTTGGGTGATATTCCCACAAGCCCAAGGTGGCTCTGGGCAAGACCTTGTGTGTGTCCTGATCTGAACAGGTCTCAGCCAATGTTTGTTGTTGCCTAGAAGATCACATTCCCCAATAACTGAAGGTCACCCTCCCCAGCCTGCACTCTGCTGTTGGTTGAGGGCAGACTTCAGCATGAGGGAGATTCTGGTGGGCACCCTGGTGCTGTCATTTATGAGCTATCACCTCACCTAAGCTGCCTAGGCCCCCACTGCATTTCTATATCTATAAAATAGGGTATGGGAAGGGGAATAATACCAAACAGAGTCATGTGTGCCTAAATGCTGTCACCCAGTGCAAACCTCAGGCATGTGGAAGAGGGGTTAAGGGCAGGTCCTCTGGAATCAGACTCTATGATCTTGACCTAGTGACTTAATTCCCTAAGCCGCAGTCTCCTTATCTGTCCAGTAGGGATAATCAAGGGAACCTCGGGGGCTTCTGGTGGGGATTCTATGAGATGATATGTATAATCAGGTATTTATAGAATTCTCAATAAATGTCATCTTCAGCCATGCCAGGGGATTAGGGTCTTCTGTTTCTCTCCTAAGTATCAGGATTTGCTGCCCTCTCTTCCATATCTACACAGAGCTTGCAATCACATTAACTCTTTATCTTTTCTTCCAAGGCAGGCCTAGGAAAACGAGGACCTCAGTATCTCTAGAGACATGACTTTGTTTCTCTCAGCATCCCATTGCATGAGTTATCCCACATCTCTAACTCCTTAATCTTACAGAAGAGCTGTGGTAAATTCTTTGCTCAAGGGTGTTATGCAACAATTTATAGCATAATAAAATCTACAGGAATCCTCCCTGAGCAAGAATTCTAAGGTCTAAAACAACACTTTTCCCAAAGCCCAGCACAGAAGAAGCTGGTGCTAAGTGGAAAACTCAGCTCTCAACCCCACAAAGCTTTGGCTGATCATTGTGTTTGGGGCTCGATTTAGCATTTTTAGTCCTGTGGCCACCACTGTTTTGTATCCTACCTGTCAGTCCCCTCATTGTGTGGACAACCCAGGTAATTCCTCAGAGGACAACAACCTACCTCTCTTTGGTCCTGAAGTAATGCAAGAAGATTCCCTGACCTCTCAGTTCTTTATCACATACTTCCAGCCCTGGAGTCTACAAATCAGAGCACTGCACCGGCACCCTGGACAGCCGAGCCCTTTAGTTCACCTAACTTCTGAATTCTCCCTTCAGTTTCTGTCACTTCTAGTATACTACTTAATTACTACCTAAACCTTTTACACTGAGAATTTGTTACAACCAAAAAGATGCCATAATTTACCCCTTCAAGAAGTCTGATTTTCTGCAATGATAAAAGAAAGTCACCATATTCTAGATTAATCATATTACCTTGAATTTGCGTGCTGCTTCCAGGTGAAAAACAGAGTATAAAAGCAGCCTATTGTGTATTTTTGCTCCTGGATTTCAGAAAATCAAGACCATTTATTAACGTCAGGGACAGAGCTGGAGACTATAGCTACAAAAACGCAGGAGGGACTTTGAGGGAAGAAGCAAGTCTAGGTATAACAAGGATGATTCTAAGAAGTGTCAGCATCACTAAACACGATGCACACCAGGTCCAAGAGGAAGAATTATTTTGTACAGCAACACAAACTCAAAGCCATGATAAGCTGCACAGCGGGGAGGAGGGCAGAGTAATCAGGCACTGAAAGCACTAGTACCTCTAAGATGCATTTACACATACTCACGAAATACAGTCATGCTCGGTCACGCACTTCAACCTCAGAGTCAGAGTAATATTCCTTGCTCAGAGAGACTCCTTTTCACTAGAATCCCATAATCAGACTTGTTAGAGACGTGAAGAGATAGATTCATGAGGTCTGGAGTCAATCCCCCTTTTCTGAATTTTAACATTTACCCCAGGAGGTTCCGATGCAGATGGTTTGTGGACCACGCTTTGGGAAACTCTGGAGTAGATGACTCCAGGATTTTCCAGCTGTGTAATATATATACAACCTCCAAGCCTTCAATTTTTTGTATATTTTTTGCATTCATAGCCGTGTGTACATAAGCAGGGAGACTATACACCATCTGTCTCTGTTTCTACTGTCTATATGGATTCCACATGTGTCTAATTTATAATAGAAAACTGAATTATATATTTTCAGCAAAATCAAATAAATACAGCGTATGACTTTGGGTATTTACATTCCATACTTGGCTCAGAAGAAGAATTTGATTTATAAAAGATGACTAGAATCACAAGTACAGCTCCACAGCTCTGAGAACTAACCACAGAAGTGTTCATGGGCTTGACTATGGGGACCTTTTCAAACAAACTTGGGGTTTTGTCTTCGGAGTTTGATGGCTCTTTACTTCTTTCATCTTTGAACTTGGGATTTGACCTGAAAAGTCTGAAGCCTCATAAAAGCCTCCAGCACCAGGAAGTTATTGAATTTGCTGTGCCCTGCCTTGACTAAGTAAAATGAAATTTTTAATCCTTGTTAATCATTCACCTTTAGGGGTGGCGAATGGGTTTCAACTCACGATCACTGTGCAGAGGCAAGCAGGGGAATCAGCGGAGACTGATCGCTACGCCGGCTTCAACGAAGCAATGTGATATGGAGCCCCATATGGTAGAGGCGGGTCACTTCCGCATCATCAGACCAGTTCTAGGCTTTCTCTTACAAAGACCTATTGTTTTTAAACATAACTTTAGAATGTAGACATCTGGAGGCTAAGGGTTAAAACTTCTCCCTCTGAACTCCAAATTTTATGTTCTTTCCTATAAGCTTGTTCATAATTAATCATCTGTGCTAGTGGGGGTGAGGCCATTGGTGGTTGTAAAATGTCATCCCCACATTCTCATCCTTCCAGATGACCTACTCATATTTGTAGCCAGGGCTTTTTCTGTCTAATCCGGACAAGCTTTGCCCACAATAGTGATTTGAGGCAGAAGATGAGAAAATACTAGTCCCATGCCAGGGGCCTGGGGATTGTATGAAAAGGCAGGCCTCGCTACCTTAGTGTTGCTGCATCTGAGTGGTATTCTCAGGCCTTTAGTAGCTTGCCCCAAGTGCCCTGCTTTGGTGGGATACTTCCACCTCCTGACCCAGTCGGAAGACTTGTCAAATTTGCTGATTGTGAAGCCGTATATGCACACATGCAACAGATGGCTTTTACTCACTCTAAGTGTACAACTCTCCTGAGCTTCCCAGGGTTCTTACCACACACCACATGATTCACTGGATTTGTTTTAGTTGGGGAAGAGAAAAAGAGATTGAATAAAATGGAAGTAAATATTATGCACCTCAAGTATTAACTTCTTTAGTGTTCGATAGGCTGATTAGTGGTCAGAATCCAGGTAATGGGGGTAGCATGAAAGACAGAGAAGAGAGGAAGCAAATGACAGTTAGATGAAGCTGACTGAAGCAATGAGTTATTGGGTAGCAATGCAACAGAAATGCTGCTGCACTGCTTTTTTGTAAAGATGGTATCAATAAAGGGGATACCATCTTTACAACTGAGCTGGGGATATAGCTCAGTGGCACAAGCACCTGCCTGGCAAGTACGATGTTCTAAGCTCAGTTCCTGCTACCAAAAAAAAGGATGGTATCAATAAAAATATGCTCAGGATGTTGAATTTACTGTGGCTTATCTGCAACCAAGTGCATCTGACAGTAGCCTGACTTCTTAAAATGCAAACAGTGTGCTCAGATTTATTAATTTTTATGTTATGAATATTTAAATACAACCATCCCAATGGTATCATTTTACATGGAGCTAATGCACTTACATTTTTAATGAAATGAGTAGTCAACCATTAAAAATAAAATATTGATATGAACTATTATACTAATTGATTGGGGGAAGAAAATTTTTGTGCAAGCAATCAGAGAATTTAGAAAAATGCATAAAAATCAAATGACCTAATTATTGTCAGCCCCTGACATTTAGGAAGACATTGTCCAATATATCTCTTTTCCTTTATGAACAATACCTTTTTAAAATATCCAAAGAAAATTATCACTGTAAATCTACTCTCAGGTAGGAAATGTGAGCCAAAAAGCAATATGATCATCACAGCAGTACTTAACTGCTTAGTTCCTGCTACAAAAAGGGAGCTGGGAATTGAAGTAATTTTCTCTTTAACTCAGGTCCCAAACCTACTTTTTCTAAGTTCCTCATAAAATACAGCAACTCAAACTAAAGATAAGTCTCCCTGGAATTTCGAGATACCTGTGCTCTTATCAAGATGTGAATAAATGTAATTGTAAAGTCACTTAAAAGAGTACTAGTTTAAAGACCCTTTGAAGTCTTTTTTTTTTTTTTAAAGTGGAAGGATTTAAAAGGTGGTTTAAAGCAAACCCTAGCATTCCTTTGCTAAGTAAGCTTTTCTGTGCTTGATGATTTTAAAGTGAGACAGGCCTTTCAGAAGCTTAGGCTTCCTTAATGAAACTACTGCAATTCTCAAAATCTTTATGGAGGCTGATAAACCTATAAATAAAGACCAGATTCACTACCACCCCATAATTTTTGTTGGCCAATGAATTACTAACCTCTGTTCAGCTCAGGGTAAATTGGAATAAATAGAAGAAGCAAACAGAGCCATAAACCATTTAAGAAGTCTGAATTTAGATTTCTTGCTGAATACCTCTCCCACTGCCATTTGACCCACAAGGTGTGGATCTGATTCAACAGAATAGGCAGGGCTGTTATGTCGTGGTAACATGCACAGTGCTGGGGCCTTAGAGAACAACAAAAGTGTGCGGAAAATGAACTCTTGGCATTTTGTTGCTAGGAGTAGAAAGATACCAGGAGTGAAAGGATTGAGGATACTGGGCGAAAATGGCTCAAGTGATGCATTAGGGAGCAGGAAGGAAAGGGAAGGTGAATAAGAGCCACGTTTAAGGAAGCAAAAAAGATGAGCCCCCTAAAGAAGAAAGCCCACGAATTTCTTCCACTAAGCTAGCTGATTTAGTCCACTACGCAAGCTGACTTAGTGAAATGATTTTTAAACTGGAATATGCTCATGAATTGCACAGGGAGCTTGTGGAAAATGCAGGTTCTGAAAAGCAGGTCTGAGCAGGGGGCCTGCCATGCTGCATTTCTACCACGCTCCCAAGTAAAGTCTTTGCCCCTGGTGGCCCAGACTACTCACCGAGTGGCAAGATTACAGGATCCCAATTTCATTTGCTGGAGCATGCAGAACATCTGTACTGACAAATGAATAATTTATTGTCGGTTGTGTACCTAGCAATTTGCTAAGTACTTTAAAAAGTTCAAAAAAAACGGGACCCCTTTGTTCAGGAACTTAGTCTTTTAGAGGAGATAAGGCATGCAAACACAAAACCACTAGAGCAAAACAGAGGAGACTGTGTATTATGGAGCCTACGTGTGGCTGGAAGGCTTTGGGAACAGAGAGGGATCTGTCTGAGCATGTTAAGGCTTAGACAAGCAGAGAAGAGAGGGAGTGGCCTTGTGCTGAAAGTGAACACAGAGGGAAAGGGTGGGATACAGGTGCCAAAGAACTACAGAGACCTCTGTGGGGGACTTCGTACCCACTGCAGCCCCACACTGACCATCTCCAGAACTGAACAGGTTCTGTGCTTTGGTTGGGTCGAATGTCGGCTGAAAAGGCAGGTGTGTCTCCCATAGTCTCCAGAGCATCTGGAGAATTACTGGGCACATTAATTGCATCTAGTAAGTGACTGATTCATTGTCAGAGGTGTCTGGTGAGCAACAGAGCAACAGAGCAGCTACCCTGTGTATTAATGAGTACTCCTCAATACAGGCACTTGGATTCAAAGACGAAAAATGTAGATTCCCATTGAAACAGTGTGGGAGAAGTATATATGATTAGGACATGAAAATCTATTTACATTTTTCATTTCTTATTTGTTTTTGTTGCTAAATGGAACAATAAATAAATACAAGCAATGTTTCCCTTCACACTCTCCTCTTACAAGAGCCACCATGCCCCTGTGCTAATGTTCAGACTCTGGGTTTTAGAGGGTTTGCCTAGGCAACCCTGGGAAGATGTGACCCACTGCAGATCATGCAGTAGTTTCCAGAGGAGGAGGAGAACTTCCTGTCCTCATGTATTCTGAAACTCAATGACAAGGGCCATATTATAAAACCACATGGGGCCAGGGATATAGCTCAATGGCCCAACACCTGCCTGGCAAACACAGGTCCTGAGTAAAAAAGAAAGGAAGAAAGAAAGAAGGAAAGCTGCATGGGTCACATGGAGTGGGTCTTGGAGTTTTAGTGTGCTTTACACTGCTATAAAAGAATACTATACTCCGGGTTATTTATAATGAACAGAAATTTATCTGGGTCATAATTTTGGAGACTAGGGAGTCCAAGATAGAGGGTCCACATCTGGAGGAGGCATTCTTTCTGAGTCAGAACATGGCCAGAGGCATCACATGGACAAGAAAGAAGGCCAGACTCACTTTTATAACAAAGCCACTCTTGGAACAATGACATGGACCCATTCATGTAGGCAGAGCCTCAGACACTTAATCCCAGGGCCACAATATCAGAAGGCAGGACTGTTTGAGAGGTGACTAATTTTGGGGGACACACTCAGATCTTAGCACTGGCAGCTTAGATATCCCAAGAATAAATATATCTGGAGAGAGGAACAACTTTCACCCAAAGAGGCCTGATGTGTGGGCTGCATCTTGAAGGCTGAGAAGGAAGCTTCCTGTTGGCACAGGAGGACAGTCTCCTAGAGGGAGGCAGCAGCCCCAGCAGAGCTGTAGCAAAATCCCTGTGTTAGGAGAGTGAGTGACGCTAGAGAGGGGCAGGAGGTGAGCACAGCGCAGCAGGCTGAAGCTGAGCCGAGAAACACACTGAATACCAAGCAGGAGACTTTAGACATTATCTTGTAAACAAAGGTGGCTAACCATGACTTTTCCATCTTGCTTGGATAAAATATGCTTGTATTTACACAATATTGACAGGTGGCTTTGGACCATGGTCAGGAGAGCAATCATGTCTTTGCATAACCTTGTGGTGAGAATCTTTGTCTTCACTCAGCTCTTTCCTGAATTATGGAATGACGGTGGTGTGATCAGAGACAAGCAAACCAGAGGAGGTTTGTGTTTTCATTACTAAACTGCTGCATAAGGTTTGTCAAGAGGCAGCCGCCCTGAACTTCAGTTTTCTTTGCTGGACTAGGAGTAATTATCATTTTGGACCACCACACTTCGTGGTTTCCACACTGTGCTGGCTCCTGAGGACTTGTCATGTGCTCCTCACGTGCATTATCTGTCTCACCCGCCAGTGCCTCCAAGGCTCTGCTATCAGCTCTTTCACAGCTGAAGAAACTAAGGCTCAAGGAATTTAAATAATTGGCCCAAGGATATATGTAGCTAATAATTAGCAAGCTGGAATTCAATCAGAATCAAAATTCTTAACCTAGGATCAGTTCTGTAGCACTCTTTGCTATCATCCTGGGGCACCAACCACTGTTTCAAAGGAAGTATCAAAGTTAAAACTGTATCAAAATACCTTTAGGGTGTTAGCATATTTTAATCCTTATGCTGTGGCATCATCTGATGCTGGGCTGAAAAGAGCTTAAAAGTCAGTTCACTCTGCTCAATGCATTGAGGACACTGGTTGTGCCATGAGGCTGAGGAACACACACAAAGTCACACAGTCCATCTCAGCAGCAGCTGGTCCTATTAGATTGTGATAGTCTAACCCATTCAAAAGGGACACTGATAAATATAGTGTTTTAGTCAGCTTTTTTGTCACTGTGACAAAATACTTGAGGTAATCAACTTATAGGAAGGAAAGATTCATTTTGACTCACAGTTCTAAAGGCTTCAGTTGACAGCTCTTTGATCCCATCACGTGGGGACCTGTGGTGAGGAAGAACACCATGGATGGAGTGCATGGCAGAGAGTGACTGTTCACTTCAAGGTGGCCAAGAAGTAGGGAGAGGGAGAGATGAGGAACAGGGTACCAATATCCATCCCCAGTGACATCACTTCCTCCAGACCACTCATTTGGGGCCCACTGAGTCCCATCTTCTACAGGCTGCCCCACCTCCCATTCCATCAGTGCTGTAACCTTGTGACCAAGCCTTTAGCACATGGCCTTTGGGGGCCATTTCAGATCTAAACCATAATATACAGCTTGGGTTTTTTTCTTTCTTCACACTCACCCATTTTCTCTTTCCCATTTACTATGTAAAAATATGGTTCTCTACTTCCTTTATAATTCTGTGGTCTCACAGTGATGTTGAATCACGGAGACAAGCAGAGCCCTGTGGTCAGGCGGGCACTTAGGAAGTTGACTGACAGTTGAGGACAAAAATTTAGGTTCTGCTATATACACTTTGGGGAAACAATCTGAAATTTATTGACTAGGCTTGTACTTGTTCATATTATAGGCACATAAATGTTCATCTCAGCATTACTTATAATAAAATACATTTAAAAAAATAAAACTAGAAGCAATCTGTTCAACTTAGGGGAAGACTCACAAAATAAAAGAGTATGGAGCTTTTAAATATTTTAGTTACAAATAACTTCAATGGAATGAGAAAATACTTATATAATTTCATAAAGGAACAAAGGATGAAATGATATGAAAAACATCAACCCACCAATGTAAAAAAACTTCACAGAAAGTGAGGACTAAACCAAAATACTAATAGAATTTCTATTATATTATAGAATATAATCTGTGGGGAGAGTAGAATTACGGGATTAAGAATGATTTTATCTTCTTTCCTAAGTTTACCTTTGTTTTCCAAATTTTATACACGAGAATGTTTCTTTTATAACTAAAAAAGAGCATAACAATTTGGTATTAATAGTAAAAGTGATTGCTTTTGTTCCATTGAGAGCTACTATCCTACATGACCATAAAGCTGTGTATTATGAGTCAGAATGAATAGGTCTTGTCCAGCAATAGTGAGAACTGGCCATGAAGTTCCTTTCCAGAGTTGTGGATTAGAAATGTGCTCTGGTTGGAATGTGCCCCCAAAGGTTCATATATTGGAAACTTAATATCCACATTCATAGTTAATAGCATTTGCAAGGGAGGCCTTTGAGAGGTAATTAGGGTTAGATGAGGCCCTGAGAATGGAACCTTCATCATGACATTGATGGTTTCAGAAGAAGAGGAAAAAGATCCAGGCTGATGCTTGTCCTGTCCCTGTCATGCGGGGCTTTCTCCTCTGTTACTCCCCAGCAAGCAGAACCTCACCAGGTGTCCACCTGGCTTCTGAGATAAGGTATTTGTGGGACTGACAAGGTAGCTTTATAATGTCAGGAAAGAGGACTGGAGACTCGTGATAGACCATAGGCAGGTTGCCTAGACTGAAGTGATTCCCCCTAGAAAAATACAAGCCCTTCCATGAGTCATAGCTTTTGCTCTGAAAGGAACTTCAGGGATCAAAATGTAATTGTGTTTTACAGTGAGGACACTAAGTCAAAGGAGCCTGAGTGACTCTGTTACTACCCCTCAGTGAGTGACTAAGATTCCCAGCTTCCAGATGCACAGATTGTTTTCCACTGCCTGATGCTTCCTCCTTCATTTTGAAATAAATGTCCAGGATGTTTTACTTGGTGAATAGTTATAACATGTGGATTTTGAATCAGACAGTCTCCGTCACACAAAGTGGCAGGTTATGTTTGCAGACAAACAACTTAGAAGGGCACATCCAGCCAAGCTGCTTATGACTATAAATGCTTTTGTTCTTCCCTTCTTGTGTTTTTGTTTCCTGTTATGTACATATTAACTTCAAAAAAAAGGTTATTTTTAAAACTAAAAAAAATAAAATGGCTTTTAAAAAATTAACCATTACAGTATACCTCCAAGAAAATTGAAAATATACTGTCTTCTATTGCTCTACAGAAAGGAACAGTTAATGACTACTTGTTTGATCGATCTTGTATGTCTCTTTTTGTTTTCTTGAGAAACCACTTTGAAGTTTTCAATAAGTAATACAACAACCATTGTTAGTTTCCTACAATTTTGTCTATAACTCTTTCATTTGTATTGTTCTTATGCTATTTTGTAAATGGATGTCTGTTTGTTAATATGTTTTCCCTCTTTTATTTCTTAAAATAAAAAAAATTTTTAAGCAAAAAAAAAAAAGAAAGAAATGTCCAGGTGTTTTTAATAGCTGCCATTTATTAATACAATGGAGACTGTGAGTTGCCATTGTTTTCCTATCAGGGATTTAGTGCAGGATCCCAGCAACAAACATGGTCAGTTCCAGCGTGTAACAATACTCTGCTCACTCTGCTAATTTATTCTGAAGTGGTTAGACCCCTGTCTGCCCACCCCCACCCAAACCACTACGCTACCCTAAACCCGCCAAAATGGCAACTCAGAGGTGAGCAGCAGGTTTGTGGAAGAGCTGTAGAGGCAATCTGCATTTCTTGGAATTCATGAAGGTTAAACAAAAAAGAATACCCAACTAACATGGCACTGTCAGAAAGCAGTTCGATGCCACAGGAGAGTGAGAGTGTTCTCGGCCCTCATTGTAAAAATAGCTTCAATCTCTTCCCGCCTTGGGAATAGGCCAGTGAGGATTTTGACTCCTTTGAGTCTAGCAAGAAGCAAGAAGTTGGGACCTGTGATGCTTAGGAAGGGGCACAAAGAAGCAGAACAAGTCAATAAAAACAATGCAGAAATGCTGCAAGCCTGGAGTCGCTGCATGTAGACAGCAGTGGAAGAAATGGACTGGGGGTGGAATCTAGCTGGGGGCAAATGGACAGAGATGGGGACCCTCTTCACTCTTCCCGGGAAACTGGAGGTACCATAAGCTTTCTAAGCTGGGCACAGTCTCGCCATCAGACTCTTGCATTTTCTGCTCTTGACCCTGCTTTGTCCCTGGAGATGCCAACTTCACTCTAGTTCTGCTGGTACTTGGGATCCCAAAGGAGCAATGGCTGTACCTGGAAGTGATGTCTTGTGGGTGGGGACAGCAATGCTGATTTGCACTGATGGCCAAAGTGATCGATGATCAGAGCAGGGAAGGTTTAAGACACAAACTACCCTCATGTTGACAGTAGACATCAACAAGATTTTTAGTTTCCACAAGAACAATTTGTGAGTTTCTTTTATATTCTGAGACTCAAAAAGGAACACAGACATCCAGGATTGCAATAATTATACTAGGGAATACTTGAACATCCCTCATGGGGTTTTGTAAGAGTTCATTAAACTAGCAAGGATAGATGCATTATACATCTCAAAATAGTTAGAAAAGAGGAATTTGAATGTGCTCATCAGAAGAAATGATCAAAGTTTAAGGTGATGGATATGCTAATTTACCTTAAGTTAATCACTACCAAATACATTCATAAATCAAAGCATTGTACTTCATAAATATGTACAAATATTATGTATCACTTGAAAAACATTTTAAAATGTGCAAAAGAAGATTAATTCAGTATGTTTGACACAGCACATACTTTATGAGCTACATGCTGGGGGATTCAGCAGCAGAATATAAAAAAAGAAATTGTTTTGAGCTGGGTGTAGTGGTCCATGACTATACTCCCAGCATTCTGGGAGGCTGAAGCAGAAAAACTGCAAGTTCAAACCTAGCCTGGGCGGCTTAGTGACTCAACAAGACCTTGTTTCAAAATTTAAAAAAAAAAAAAATGCAGAGGTTGAGAATGTATTTCAGTGCAAAAGTCCTGGGATTAATTCCCAATACCACAAAAAAAGGAAGGGAAAAAATAAAGACAATATTTCTGTTCACATGTGGCTTATAATCCAAAGGAAGACAGAAAGTGACCATTGTTTATCAGTGTGGCAGGTACCACAAAGAAGTGCAAGACTCTCTGATATCAATACAACAATATATGTGAACACAGAGTAAGTATCTAGTTTAAATGAGATATTATACATATAGTGCTTAGCATGGTCCTGGGCACATAGTAAGTACTTAATAAATGGTAGCTCTTATTTTTATTATTATTGATGGCCTAAAAATGTTTCCAAAAGGCAAAACCATTTTTTAAACATATGAACTGGGAAGAAAAATTTGTGGTCTATATATCATTTATTCATTCTTTTGTTCACTTAATATATGTTTTTATTTTCACTTACATGTGTGAGGCACTATCTAAAGAATACAAAAATATATAAGGATCCCTACCTCCAAGGGGCTAAAATTCAAGTAAGGAAAAAAGACATAAAGATGCAAAATTATATGATAAGAAAACTATTACATAACTCGAAGACCTGACCTGGGGAGTCTGCTATAATTTGGATCTTGAGTATCCCCTAAAGGCTCATGTGTTATAGGTGTGGTCACCGCCCTGTGGTGCTATTGGGAGGTGGTGAAACCTATAAATGGCTGGGCCGAGTTAGAAGAAGTTGGGCCATTGGGGTGTACCCTTGAAGTGTATATAGGACCCTGGCTTCTTCCTGTTTCTGTTTGGCTTTCTGGACACCAGGAGGTGCATCTCCACTCTACCACGTGCTCCCGACATGATCTACTGTTCTGCCACAGGTCCAGAGAAACAGGGCCAAGTGACCATGGACTGAAACCTCTGAAACTGTGAGCCAAAATAAACTTTCTTCTTTTTAACTTGATTCTCTCAAGTATTTTTTACCGTGATGGACAGCTGACTTATACACTGTCCAAGAAGTCATCCCTGAATATAGGAGAGAAGTTGAGTGGGAGCATAAGAGCAGGAGCCCTTATTTTATTATCAGCTTTTCCATGGGTGTGAAAACTAGCCAAGATAACTCTTCTTCTTATGTTCCTATATACATACTTTATCTCTCAGTTCAGTCATTTGAAGCACTGCAAAAAGGAAAATGCTGGAAAGGGTTTATTGCCACACTAAAACTATAGAATTTTTGGCCTAGAGAACAAACTCAGAACAGAAGTGTGTCTTACAGAGAAATTCATTTTCAAAGGAAACATCAAACTGCCCATCTCCACTAGACCACAGTTCAGGAAAAAACTATGAGTTGATCAAATTCTCTAGGAATCAGGTGCAGTTATCTGTGCACCCAAGAAAGTGAAAGGTTTCTATCTCCGGATCCCTGTGCCAATCAGCAAATGCCAATGAGAGTAGAAGGCCACCTGGCCAAAATCCACTTTTCAAGCTGTCACCCACAGACAGAATCCTCTTGCTTGCTCTGCACCCCCACATCTGAGCCCCAGAGGTGAGGACCTCAGCGGTAGAGTACACCTAAGAGCCTAACATGGGGGTAAAGGAGAAGACAATAAAATTTTAAGTGAAAAGTTCTTCTCTGTGTGGCAAGTTTTCTTCCTATAAACCTGTCTGTGGCTGAAAGCCCAAGGCCCTCCCTGCTTCCCAGTCTTTTTTCTGCCAGGAGCTTGGGCCAAGCCACAAGCAAAGCCCAGACTCGACAAGTTGACTGATGGCCCAAAGAAGCACGGAGTCACTTGACACCTTCCATGGACCTATCACATGGACAGAATGACTGGGTTTGCCAGGCACACATGCCTTGGGAGTGTTCCCTTGTCCCTAGCCCTGTGGGTCAACTGACAGTGAAAGGCCATGTCAGTCCCTGCAAACTATTACTGGTTCAGGAATCAACTGAGAAAAACCAAATTATCACTTTTCTAATTCATGTCCCAATAAACAAACAGACAAACAAGGAAGCAAATACAACTGCAGCAAGCTGGGAGAAAGAAAGAGCTGTTCTAGAAGAGAAGGAGGGTTGGAGAAAGACTATTGCCAGAGAGCCCCTGTCTCGGCCTTGCTCAGCTGGACCAGTTCTGATCCTTGCCCTCTGCCTCCACCCCAGGCACTCGACTTTCAGAGAGAAGGGCTTTCACAGTAAAAGGTTATCTGAGCAATGCTGTTCTTCAAAGGAAGCTGACCCAACTGTGAAATACAAATTTCATAAACCAATAACTCTGACTTACCCTATGCCCACATGCCAACCCAGAGAAAGAAAAGATTCCAGAAACATCTGCCTAAAGCACCCTGCTCCAGAAGAGGACTCAGAGTGCTGCTTTACGGGGTACAGTTCCACCAGAAGATGCTCCACAGTTCTGGAACAGAAAAGAACAGGAGGGGGCAATCCTGAGGGAAGATGTTTCCCCTGACTCTCTCCTCTTTCCACAGAGCCCTGGCCGGGGCCGCAATGTGACATGGATAGAGACAAACATTCCCTTTTACACTGAATTCCCACCCTTGCCATAATGGCCCTCAGAGGAGCAGACCCAGATATAAACTCCCTCTGGGAATTCTACAGAGTGGGAAAATTTGGTAGACTTGGGTCATCAGTATATAAACAGTGACTGTTTTTGACCGGCATGATTCCATGGCGTTTTCCTTACTTCATTGTATTTTTCTTGACTGTACTTTTCGAGTATAACAACCCTAAACTATGTTTATAATTAGTAAAGAAATATAATCTACATAAGACTGTGGTTATTCCTTCCTCTGGAGATTTCAGTAAAATAAAAACATGGGCCAAACTCCTAATAACCCAGGTAATGGGGAAAGACCCTGGAGGTGTGATCAAAACACCTTTAGAGAAGGGGTAAAGAGAAGGGAGCTAGCCGGTGGGTAACTGGATCCTAGAAGCCATATTCCAGAATGACACTGGTGGAAGAGGGAGTGGAGAGCAAGATGTGATTCAATTGTCTGTGGACAAACTGGCCAGGTGATGGGATTCCACACCCTCCTGCTCAGCCATCTCTGAGTTTGGAGTCTTGGGAGCTAAACCCCGGGCAAAAATGAGAGCTACCTCCCTTTCAGACATGAGTTTCTGAGAATTAGGCTTCTAGACCCTCATATGCATAAAGTGTTCCTGCTTGACGTTTTGGAGCTTCCTAGACAGTCTCTTCTTTCTGCTTTCACCCAAATGAGGCCTGGCAGGGAGGGAAACCCTGGGATGGACAGCAGAAAGCATTTGCTTGGGGAACTGAGGGCTTCCCTGGAAAAGCATGGCGTAGGTAACTGTAGCTTTTCCCTGTGATTCCTTTGTTGATTCCTTTCCTCTTCCTCCACCCCTCCAGTGTCCTTGATAAACATGGTTGGGGGGGATTGAGAGTGGAAAGAAAAGAAGGGAGGCAAAGAGGGGGAGAGAGAGGGAGGGAGGAAAAGTGGGACGGAGGGGGGATCGGCCTCTTCCTGACTCTGCTCACACAGACTTGTCTAACAGACTTGCCAGCTTGGACCCAGGGCTTTGGCTGGACCTCCAGCCTCTGAGTCTTATGCATCTCCACATCAGGCTTTTCATCCTGGCCTTGTCCCTCCTCACTCAGGTCTCTAATCTGGTCACCCAAGCTTGACCCAAGCCTCCAGGCCCAAGGAGCCTGAAGGAACAGAGCATCCTCATCTAGCACAGAGAGCTCAGGAGATGAGTGGCTCATGAGAACTGGAACTAAAAGTCATGCAGCAAATTGGATGCAGTGTGGGCTTCAGGCCAAACCCAACTGCTCCAATTCTAGAGCTGCTGCTCATTATGTCATCTTAGCCAGAACACTTCTCTGTGCTTCTTTCCTTTATGTGTACAGTGAGGACACTACATCTCCTGCATGGGTTTATTAGGAGGATTCAATGATACTTTGTACATAAAAGTCCTACCCTACTCCTGATTTGCAGTGGCTCATAATGCTGAATCTCTTCCTCATTTTTCCTATGGTTCTTTTCCTTTTCATCTTATACAAACAAAGAGGAAAGTAATAAAATACTTTTCAGATGACCACGTCTAATATTAGGAATTGCCAGGCCTGAGAATGCTGCTGCTTTGCCGTGAGTCTCTACTATAGCTTAGGCTACAGACTCACCTTCCTGAGGAAAAAGCCCCTCCCAGGCATCTCACCTCTGGTATAAAGGAGGCATCTGGACCATGACGATCCACTAGAACTTAAGACCATAAAATTTTGGAGTATTAGATTTGATAGGACCTTAGGCACAAGTCAGTTACCACTTGGGACCCTTCTTGGAGATCCCACTTTCCTGAATGCATAATCTCAAACATCAGACACAAAGACCCGTTGCTTATGTAGGGTTAAGAACCTATAGCACAAGTAATGTGCAAACAGTAAATCATTTCTAGTCCCTTTTCTATAGCTAATGAGTTAGTATACTTAATTCATGGAGTTGATCAGCATTCATGGACTAGAAGACCACTTGATATACTGTTATGATGGACATAATATTAGGAAATGACTTGTTTTGGGATGTTAGCAGAGCCCTGATATTTTGAGCATAACTGGTCAATATTAGACAGCAGAGTGAGAAGTTGTGATCTGTGATCTGGTTGGTATTAATGTCAGTCTTACTAGGAAATTTAATAAGGCAATATTTGTAAGGACATAGAACTTAGACCTACTACATTATTGCAGTACTCACCAGCAATTTCTTAGTGCTAAGAAGTTAGGGCTGAAAAATGTCAGGGATGTTGTAATTAACACAGAACAGTGGATATGCTTCGCTGCTTTGTACTGCTGACAGTACCATGATTTGCCCGATCCTATTGAAACACAACATTAGCTTCTGCTGTATTTCATAGAATTTGGGTAGATAAATTAAAGTAATTTAGAGATGGAAAAATTTTTTTGAATTGCTGAAATACATTGGCTTGTTCCTGTGATCTAAGGGAAAAAAATCTCCATATCAACTCACCAAAAATTTAGACCATCTGAAATAAATATTTGGAATATATCTTTTGGAAGATATCCATGCAACATATACCTGTATACTACAGTTAGGAAATGTCAGGCTTAAGTAGCTCATTTTTAAATAAATTACCTCTATGAAACTCATTGGGGGAATAACCCCACTTTACTATATTGAAATGAATTTCCAGAAAAGAAAATGATGGCTTAAATTATGTTCTTAAAATTATCAGTTTGAAGATTGGACTCTAAAATGAGTATTTCAAACATCAATTGAAACAACACAGTTGAGTGTGCTTTCTCAATCTTGACAGAGTGGAGGAAGAACTATAAATTGATATTATTGAACGGTCAGGCAAAATAACACTAAAGATTTAGTATGACAATATCAAAGCATCAAAATTCTGAAGTATACTGCTTCTTTCCATGTCCAGAGCACAAAAGGGAAGAAGAGGCATTGACATTTTATTTTTTTCCTATTTTTATTTTATTTTATTTATTTATTTATTTTTTCCAGTACCAGGAACTGGACTCACGACCTTGCACTTGCCAGGCAGGCACTGTGCTTCTGATCTAAATCCCCAGCCCCATCTATTTTTATTTTAATTAGTGTGTGCTTGTAGTACATAATGATTACACTCCCTGTGAGGAGTTGAACATGGACATCACACGTGGAATTCTTTCTTTCATCCTTTTCCCCTCACTTCCCTTCCTCCTCCCTGCATTTCTTGGTCTCCTTCCCATTTACAAAAGACCCATCTCCCTATTTCCTATCATATTTTATTTTGTTCTTTATTTATATTTTGAGTGTCTCATATAAGGGAAACCATGCTATAGTTAAGCTTTTGGAGGCATTGTCATTTTAATACAGAAGAAAAGTTGTTGGATTTTCAGATTCACATTAAACAAAAAGTGAATTATAAATCATTTCTTCTTTCTTTGCAATGCTGAGGATTGAACCGAGGGCCTCACACATGCGAGGCGAGTATGAGCTGTACCCTCCTCCCAAAACACTTTATGTATTATTAAACAGTTCCTGTTCTATACTTGCATTTTTGTAAATGTTTAGTTTAATCAGTATTACACATATTTACACATAACTTCCTCACATTGAAGTTCAATAAAAAAATAAAGCCTGTGTTCTGATTTTTCTTGAACAGAGTCCACTTTACTCATATCTGTTACCTGCTTTCTGTACAGAAATGTGACTTTCAGTCCCTAGCCTGAGAGCCTCTGCCCTTGAGGGAAGGCTTGTGTCTGCTGGAGGTTGTGCACCCCTGACCTCTGGAGCAGAACACTATCCGGCCTGGACAGAAACCGAGGGCATTGCCACAGAGTGGGCAAGAGTCCATGGACTGTGTCCCACGCAGCTTCGTCTGCAATACAGTGTGGCCCAGACATGCAGAGTCCGTGATTAACTAGCAAGAGTTCTCGGGTCCCCTTGTGCCTGGCCTTGACACAGGACTGATCCTTAGTACCTCTGATCTAGCTGAGATGTAGGAATATTTTTCGAGTGAGAAAAAGAGGTCCTCAAGAGGGAGATATTTGAATCTGACTTTCTATGAATGGCACAAGTAGGTGCCTAAGTGATTGAGTGCAACAGTAAAATGAGATTAGTTTATATTTTTGTTTATAAGATACCCATAGAATTGGATTAATCATAGTTCTCACTCTGTGATACACCCTCATGACCTTCTTTTTGTGTGGATGTAGCTATTTAATTATTTGAGTGCATTTAGCTATTTAATTATTCAGAGATAGGCACAGAACTCTGTACTATGTCATACTGAACAATACTCACGTAGGATCTAAAGGAAAGGAGTGCAAAATCACAAAGACACTAAGCACCTGCTCCCTGACCACTACTCTGCGGGGCCCTCTGCAATTATTATCTGTTTAATTCTACCAAAGCTGACCCAGGACAAGCCACGGCAAGCTAAATTGCTTCCACTCCTGCCTTCTTCCCACTGCTGTAAACTTGCTGGTCAGAAATAGAATCACCATGAGTGACACGAACATTTCAGTGCAATATTCCCAGGTGGTTGGCTGGTATGATGTTGGATGACTTTCAATTTTCCCAGCTGAACTTTAAAATCTCATTAAAACAGTTTTTGTTGCTATTTGCTGGGTTTAAATCAGCAGTGATTCAACAAATAAGCAGCTGCAGCAGGTGGCCTCTTTTAGCAGGTAGAAGAAGAGGTGTGAGGAATGTGATTGAGAAAGACCAAAGCGATTTCAGAGCTAAAGCATCATGAGCTCCTTTGTAACAATTATCTTCTACAAACCCTAACTGATCTTTATATGTGAATGAATGACTTTGAAAAAGAACGTCTCTTGCTTCTCCCCCATCACTGGAACTGTTTGCATTGGCAGAAGTGTTGAATGGGTGGATTGCTAATAAGTTTGGAAATCTCTGTTCGTGTCTGATGCAACCTGGTGTTCTGTATAACATTAATTTAAAAAAGAAATCCTGAGCATGGAAAGATCTCTTAGATTCGGAACAGTTCTAAATTCCCCAGCTGACCCTGCCTAGCTTTTTAACTGTTTCTTAGCACCTGCCTGGGAGAATCACGGGGAAATACCGCAGTGACTCTCTGTGTACTGCATTTCCACGACTGGGCAAGGGCCAGTGTTTGGCACAGCAGCTGGAGCAAACAGAGTCCCCTCCCTCGAGGTGCTCAATCTTGTGAGACGTTCAGTCTTGCCTCTGGAAAATGCGAACGGTCTCCGAAAATTATACTTCCACAAAGAAAGAAATAAGGGCCATGAAAAATGCAAGACAGAGATAAGTCCTTCAAAAGGGTCTGAAGGTCAGTGTTCTTGCCGATTGTGAGCTAGGGTGTGCGGAAGGGCCTCGGGCACAGGGCAGGACAGAGGAGGAGTCACTGGCGGCAATGGGAGGATGACAAGAAGCCTAGAGAAGACTTCCTTCTGTGTGAGCCATTATGAGCAGAGCAACGAAGCGGAAATATAAGGAGAACAAGACCTTCCAGCTGACCGCCCCTGTGAGGGTGTTACCCTCTGTTTGCATCAGCTGCCCTAATCTTAGCAACTGCAGGCTGTCACTTGGCTAGCAGGACCCAGAGACTTTGGGGACCCCCTCTTTTCTGTTTATCCTTTCCCTGCTCTTCTGCTCCTCCCAAGGGCCAGGTCCGGCATAGTAGGGACTCAATTATTTAATTACCAAAATGACAAAATTATACTGACTGTTCTTATTTGTTCTTGAGGGCCCTCTGTCTAAAAGTAGTGATCTGCAGCTGTGTCATGAGCCAGGAAGAAGAGATCCGAGGACCTGGAATTTTAGGTTCCCAGAAACACCTCTCAAACCCCCCAGGCCGGCGCCCTGCCTTTTGTATCACAGCTTCCTAAATCTTCCCTAACAAGCACACAGGATCTGGGCAGCCCCAATCTCTCCTGGTTTAGGTGACTCAGAGAACAGTCCTTTTAGCATGTCTTTATTTCATATTTCATGTTTCTACTCAGTAGCGTTCAAAGGGATTAGGTAAGAGCTGGTGTATGTCAAGGGTACAAAGCTCCTCTTTAGCCCTGGGGTAGCAAGGGAGCCACAGTATTGAAGAGACCTTCCGTGGCCACATGGAGGAGAACAAGCTACCACTCAAGGCAGCTTAGCTGTTTATGTGGGGGACAGAGTGCTCCACACTGGCTGCGCGCTGGCCACTCTGGGGCTGCGGCAAGGAAGCTGCTGACAGGCAGGGGCAGCGGATAATGGAGGCATTCATTCACTCCAGCTGCTCACCAGCGCACAGGGGAGCATGCAGGAAGAGAATGCAGAAAGCACAGGGTGAACACAGCTATTTGGAAGAAGTCAGCTCCACCGCCTTCCGGGCCACCCCGAAGTAAGGGACGTTCATGGAGAGTTGAGACATCACGACTGCAGGGCAGTGTGAACTTTTGTTGCCTGGCTTGCCCAAATCTATAATAAGCCTGGTTAAACATTTCTAATATTTCCAAAGACTCTTGGCGGATTTCCCCCAATGAGCTGTCTGCTAAGAAAGGGTGGATGGACCCCGTATCCTCAAATAGGTTTGGATGCAATTCAAACTTTTCTCCCCTGGTGCACAAAAAAGCTAGTTCAACTGGGTCAGACACCCTCTGATAAGAGTGTTGGGTAGAGAGCAGGAGGCCTTTAGTCTATTCCTAGCCTCAGCACATGAACGTGACCTCAGCACAATTACATAACTGTTCTGGGCTTCTGTGTCCTCACCTTGGAAATGGACATAATAACTACCACTCTACCCCTACTCCCAGGATGGCTGCGCAGATGAAATGAGAAAGTCATCAATCATATTATACTTGAGAGACCAGTAAATCCTTAAGACCAGGGGCTGGCAAACTTTTATGCAAAAGGCCAGTGTATTAGTCAGCTTTTGTCAAAGAGATCCAATACTCAACATATACAATTTAGGGAGTAGGGGTTTAATTGTGCTCCTGGTCTCAGGAGACTCAGTCCATTGGTGACTGGGTCCAAGGCAGGGACATTAGGGCAGAACAAAGTTGCTTAGTTCATGCTGGCTAGGGAACAGAATAGAGTAAGAGTACCAGAGAGGAAAGGGCCAGAGACTAGATATAGTACCCAAGGTCACATCTCCATGACCCAGACACACCAGGAGTGTGTTTTCCTAGTCCCCTGGGAGGCTCTAAAGCCAATCAAATTGACAATTCACTTTAATTGTCATTGCCAGGTGGTACCTATTTTAGATATTGTGTACCACATCTGGTCTCTGTTGTACAGTGTGTGTGTGTGTGTGTGTGTGTGTGTGTGTATGTGTGTACAGCTTTTAAAAATGTAAATATCATTAGCAAATTCATGGAACACACAAAAGCTATAGGATATATTTGATGTACAGATTGTAGTTTGCCCTCCCTTGCTAAAGACAAACCACAAGTAGATGATACAGATAGAGTCATAAGTTACAAAAAAAAAACTCAATACAAATAAACAATACTTGAAGTATATATAAACGTAAATACATACATATTTATAGTATTTTCTGGCTTGTGACCTCTACTAGTGAAATTGTTTGAATCTCGGCCCACGAGCCATCTAGTTCAAGTGCTCCTAGACTAACTTGCCATTTACTGAGCACTTCACTGCAGTCTAGAACATCTGCTCTGAACCTGATGTCTGAGGCTCAGCAGTCTGAAAACTGGAGGCCAGCCTGCAGCCTCTGCTTGGCTAGTGTCACTCCCAAGAGGCTCATTGGGCCCTGATATAAATGAGCCCTTTCTATGTCCTGATCCCTCTCCAGCCAGAGCTCCTGAATGACTCATTCCCAGGGAGAATGGGGCAGAGGCTTTCGTTTGAGGGCCACTGCTGCCCATATAAAAAGTAATTAATGTTATCTGTGACAATTAGCACACTAATAGTATTCTATCAACAATGCTGTTTTTAAAAAATTGTGTAATCATTTGTCTAGTGAAGTAAACTGGCTTTATTACTGTCATTTACAAAAAAATGATAATTGTGATGAAGAATATTTAAGCATAGAATTTAAGGCAGCAAGGCCAGTTTTCAGGATTTCAAGTAAGTCAGGGATGTCTGCCTTTTTTCTGTCTCTGCTGAGAAATCAACTTCCTTATTCCATTCACAAGTCTCTCTTCTTTTTCTTAGACTCATTTTTTCTTTGAAGATATTACAAGAGCCACAGAAGGAAGCCTTAGATGAGTATAGATGATAGCAAAGAATGCTCACTTCGTTCTCTTCCCTTCTAAAATATTTTCAGAGAAACAAAGCAGATCAGTCACTCTTATCATGACTAAAGCAATAAGAACAGCCGGATATTAGATTTGCTCACACAAGAGATTACTGTATACCAACTTCGACACCATGCACTGGTTGGAAAGCATGGAAATAGAGTGAAATAAATGCAAATGAAATAAATTCAAGGAGGTAGAGCCAGGTTCTTACATAGCAACCAGCTGGTATTTTCTTTAGACAGATGGGAATATGGAGATGCAGAAAAGGTATGGGCTTTTCAACAAGATGGCTGGGATTGGTAGGGCAGTGTCTGACTCTGAGGTCTGTGTTCCCCAATGTGTCACCTGTCCTTGTGGCCACAGGGGTACATAGCTGGCCCTCATGCTTGTTTTTTCAGTTTTACAAACTGTAACAGCCTTTTCCCATTCCAGAGGAGGATATCTATCAGTTCTATTTCAATGCAACATTTCATTTCTGGTGATTATTTAATTTTGTGAGCACATATAGCCCAAATCTCAAGGCCACCGGTACAGCACTATTCAAAGTAAAGCATTACTGTGTGGAGGACAATTCTTGTCTTCGAATACAGACCACACCTTGAACATGGACCAAGGATCTTACAAATGCCTGTCCCTGCTCACAAGAGGGAATGTACAGATGGCTCAAGGTATCCAGTATCCCTCACGGGAAGAACAACCCAAATCACCCATCATAAAGATGGGGCCACCTGCACTCTTTTCCCTTATGAAGGAAAACACTTTAGAAATAAAAACCTAGCCAAAGGCAGTGCCTGATAACCATTAGGCACACAATAAAGGTGGATTCAGTGAATGGAAACCTTATGAAGAGGATATTTGAAATAATATCTCTTAGGAGAGGAACTGGACATGTCAGTGAACCTAAGAGATGAATGTCTTATTTGAGAACATTGTAAAAACATCAATGTCTTAATAAAAATCTAGTAAGGGGAGATAATGTATCTCCTGCTCTGAAACTAAGGAGATATAGAAATGAAAAATTTGCACCCTTCAATTTTGATTTCATGCATCTGCCATTATGTTATATTTAAAAACTTGATTCTTTTCTGAGAGTTTGGGTTGACTAATCCCAGAGTAAGTATGAGCAATGCATCTTCCTCCGGTGAGCCCCGAGAACCTCTCCAGTACGTTCTCTCCAGTTATGGACTATAAGTCGTTGTCCTTAGGCACAAGGCCAGGCATGCTTGCCTTTGCCGTTAGACTTGGGGAGCAAGTGTCCCAGGGTCCCGAGACTGTGGCCCTTGATGTACAGTTACATGAGCAGCACAGACCATCAGCTTCACAGGAGCCCTGAGAACTCAGAGAGAGACATCAGGGAAGGGAAGGGAAAGGAAGGGATAACAGACCTACCTGGAAGAGTTGCTACTTCTATTCTTTTAGTTCATAGTCTCTTCCTCTTCTATGGAGGACAGGTAAAAAAAGACCTGTGCAAGAGGGAATATATTTTAACAAAACATCCCATGACTTCCCCTAACTTCAGGGTAAATTCTAACCATGTTCATCTGACAAATAAGACCCTCTATGATTTGACCTCACCATTCCACTTCCATTCTTCATCTGCTGTCATTTTTTCTTATATATCACCGGCCTCTGTGAATTGCTCATCCCTTCCCAAATACGCTCCATTCTTTTTAATTCTGTTTTAACCTTTTGTCTTTGCCTGTGCTATTTTTTGTGCTAGAAGGCTTTCTCAGGTGTGTGATTTGGTGAACCTTTAAGTCTCAGCTCAAATAGTCCTCTGTGAAGACTTTTTGGCTGCCACAGGCAAAGTTATCTCTTTTCTCTGTTCTCCTTTAAGGCCTTGTGCAAACTTCTGTGATGGCACATATGAGTCTCCAGGAGGTATTTGTTTGTTTGTTTGTCTTCTGTCTGTGAGTTCCTGATCAGTAGGGCCTGTTACCCTTGAGCCTAAACTAGTGCCTGGCCTTAGTTGCCTATAAGAAATGTTCAATATGTGAATGGATAGATGACCTGGATCCAGATCTGGAAGGTTTAGGCACCCCAGTAAAATGACTCAGTGCTGTGCTGAGTGATATCCACCGGGGTGGGGGATAAAAAGGTACACTAAAGGAAATACTAGAACTCCTGTTACATTTCCTTGTAAAAAAAAAAAAAATTAACAACAAATGTAAGCTTTTCTCATGCTTTATAAGTAGTAGCACCTGTAATAATTTAAAAATAAATATATACATGAAGGATGTTCATTTAAAAACTATAGGCCACTGTTGTAAGCAATGAGAATCCTTTGAAAGATTCTGAACAGGGAAAAACCATGAATAAAAGTGTGCAAGAGAATCAGTCTTATAAGAAGAGGGAGGTAACACCATCAGTCAAAATGCAGAGTGCTAAATTGGGGCACACACAAGAAACCAGAGACTAGGAATGAGGAAAAAAGGAAAAGCCACTGAAGAATTACTATCATTATCTTCATTACTGTTACATCAGCAGGATGGGTGCCTTACCCACCAACAGTAAGGAGAAAGGAGGAAAGCCCCTTGCAGTCTCTAAAATGCAGTCAGTCATAACACAGAAAGCAGGCTGAACTCACAAGGAAGATAGACTACTTTGCCCCAGATTGAGAATCTACAAGTGATACTTAAGTTTTTTCCCTCTGCACTTGTTTGAAGGGGCAACAAATCAGGGTCTTCCATGAGGCCTGTCCAGGACCAGCTTGGGGCTTCTCAGTAAAGCCTATTAATAGCCTGGAACTATTGCATCACATTGTGCAATTGTGGAGTGGGCAGCTGGGCGAGAGCTGGAACTGCTGCTGGGTGAGTGACCGTCTTCTGGCTGCTTCCTGTTGGCTCAGGAAGCAACTAAAGAAGGTGGATTTATTTGTCAGTTGAGCAACCCGCCACTGTCCTGCCCGTGACCAACTTTCTCCCTTTAAACATTAACCATCTCTTAAAATGTTTGTATTTTGTGCCCAAGGTCAAGGGGCCTCAAGAGAAGCAGGAGGAATAAAGGGGGAGGAAGAAAAACGAAGGGGAGGAGGGGAAAGGAGGGGCCTCTACATCAATGGTTCCCTCTTTTCCCAAGTATTTGCTAAGTGTCCCTGGTAGCCTAGCCACTGCCCAGTTTGTCCTGTTTTTCACAGGTAAGGAGCACTATTGCCATCCTTATAAACTCACAGAAAAGTGAGGTAGGTAGGAGAAAAACCAGACAAGTAACTGAACAGGATATGTCAGAAGTCAGACACCCTAACCAACTGAGGGAGATGCTTCCTAAAAAGAAAAGACAGGCAGAACACTGAACCTGATTCCAGGTCTGTGGCTCCTGAGCACCAGAAAAGCACCAATCAGAAAGTGATAGCCTCAGCCAGTCATTTGAATTCAGTGTTGTTCATGGGACCAATCAGAAAACATTATTCCTGAACTTTCATTTGACTCCGGTGTTTTCCAGAGGACCAATCAGAAGACTCTTTCTTCATCTTTGGCTTACCTATGGGCATGACCAATCAAAGTTACGGTTCCTGATCCTTCATTTAGAGCCAAGGAAAGGCCAAGAGAATTTTTCAATAGAACAATTTACATTTCTCATGAGACCAGATGAGGTTTTGATAGGATAATTGTCCCAAAGCCATGTTGACATAACGGGCCACCAATCCAGGTATTTCAGGTACTAACTGCCCCTTAATATCCTCAGGTCACACTGAGCCCTCTTTACCAGTCCTCTCTGGGCCTATAGAGTATACTTTTCCCTGCTTTCAACAAATCCACACCCTCGCCACCTTTTCTGTGTGTCTTGTCCAATCCTTTGTTTAGAGCACCAAGGACCCAGAAAGAAGCACCCAAGGAGCCCTCACTGGTAGTAGAAAGAGACAGACTTGTAAACAGAAAACAAAGGAAAAGAAAAATCCAGTGCTGTCATCCTGCCTTCTACCTGGCCTCTGCCTTCCTTCCAGAGGTTACATGGGGAGACAGAGAGAGATTAGAAATTTGGAAGTTTCCAGAGTCTTTGTCCCCAGGGCAGTGCATCTCAAACATTAGTGAGCAAAAACTAATCTGAAAGACCTTTAATAAAATGCAGCTCTGGGCTCAGCAAGTCTGTTTCAGGGGTTTTGGGGTGGGGCCCTGAGCCTCTGAGGATCTGATGTAAGTGGTTTAGGATCACAAGGGGGTGCTGCTCTTCCAAAGCCAGACTGGGGAATAGACCCTGCAACTGCAGGGCACAGAGCTAACTAGCCCATCAGAGGTTGACGGAAAGAGAGGGATAAGAAAAGAGAGCCATCCAGAGGATTAGGGGCAAGAAATGAGAAAACTGAGAATGTGGGAAAGAGAGAGAGAAAGTCCCTCTGAATTGGTGAGACAGACTTGTAAACAGAAAACAAAGGAAAAGAAAAATCCAGTGCTGTCATCCTGCCAGAGACTCTCAGCTGGCTGGTATCTATGATTGTGCCCGAATTCTCAGAGTTTTTGTTAGGAACACTTGATGACTCATCTAAGCAAGCACAAGGCATACAAGGCAAACTGCTAAAGCATGGGTGGAAATAGTAAATACCACCTGTGGGGCATTGCCTATTGTAAGTGGCCGGGCTAGAAGGAGACCTGGGCTGTGACAGGAGACTGTTTAGAGAAGGTGCTGTAGCTTGGCACCGTCTTTGGTGACTTTCCTGGTTTGTGGCAGCCCTGTCCAGCCGCACCCCTATACCTCCCATCCTCCAGGTTGGTCACCTCCAGGATAGCAGCTAACTGTTGACCCTACAAAGCTAGGGTGGTCCAGCCACAGGGAAGCTGGAGCATGCATGCCACCAGCAATTTCTGCCTTGTGGTCTGTGGATCTTCCCCATTCCTGATAGCACCAAGGTGGTCAATGGAGTGGTTTTCTGTCCTCAACTGGATGTAGGCCTCAGCTGTACCCGCTGGACTTGTTGAGCCTAACCCTAGAGCTACATAGTTCTTCTCCAGCTTTGGTAAAATGTTCACCTTGCCTCTCCCTCAAAGTGCACTTCCCTCCACTCCTCCCCAAAGGCACATCTCCTCCCTCTTCCTTTCTGCTCTTCCTCCTTTGTTCCTTTTCCCTTGAATTCTTCTGTTTCCTGTTCCCATTAGAGTCCTTATTGTTTGGTGCTGAAGATCTCTGTTCAGGTTTGCCCCACCTACTGGACTCCAGATTCCTGGGATGGCTCCTGGGAGTCACTAGAGCGAGATGGTTAGGAATTCTGGCCAGCCTGAGCCAGAATCTCAACCTTGCCACTGATCAGCTGTGCGAACTTGCAAGTTACTTCATTAACCTAAGTCTCAGTTTCCTTTTCTATACAATGGGCAAACTACTGTACTGTTAAGTGAGAGATCACTTGACCCCCATCCTGAAAAACACTCTGGCCCTCAATAAATGTTTGCCCTTCTTTTTATACATATTCATGCCCTTACTTTTACTCTAGTCCCTATGAATTTAGCAAAGTAGACACTAATAATGTCTACTGAATTAGCAGTTAAGGTCTGTAACTGTATCACTGCATCAATGTATTAGTACAGTTTAAGAGATGGAAAGTTTAATACATCCATTCAAACATTCATATTTTATGCTGTTTCCTATCTACAAGGGTTTGTTTATACTGGAATTATCTAAATAAGCTTAGGCAGTCTGTTCTCCATTACTCTTCCTTTGTGTCCATTGCTGAAGGCTGTTTTTTTCACCTCTCTTCTTATCCTTACATCTTCTGTCCTGATTCTGAATGGATGAATTGGAAAATGGTAGCTATTTAAAAGGTTCTTAAAGTTAGTCTGTGTTCTCTAGGGAAATGCAGCTGTGGAAGTCTATCAAGTTTGCTACAAGTGTTTAAATTCACCTTGTCCTCCTGTAAATCTCCACTTTGTGAAATGAAGTGGGAAGAGCTAAATAAATTCCACCGTCCCTTGTAATTGCACTGGTCTATGATTTCCTTTGTGTGCGGCTTGACTTTTAGACTCAGAAAGGTAACACAACTTCTACAGACAAACACAATCTAATGACTAAAAGAGTCCATGACTTTGACGCTTTCACTTATAATTTCTTAACTTTTCAGTGGTACCAAAGCAATATGCATCCAGTAGAAGCTATGCTTTGAGTTTCAAATGTTGCTGTTTTCCAGGGCTGTGATAATGTGGGTGATACGCTCTCCTCGTGATGCTGGACAGTGGTGGTGGGCTGCAGTGTGGGGTCAGCCACACCGTCACCAGGGAAACAATTTATGTGCTACAATCTGTGCTCTTCTAGGATGTTTGGTAGGGCAGGTGTGTGAAATGAAATGACTCCCTGATGAATAACATCTCAGAAAAATTAGGCACAATTTCTATTTCTTGGCTGTCTGTCTTTACTGCTTGCCTGGAATTCCTGGAAGCTGACTGCACAGTTGAGCTAAATGTCTGGAACCTTGGTTTGTAACACAAAATCTGCCCCCTCCCCAATCAGTATACTTCAGTTTCTTAGTCGCCCTGGTAATAGTTCCTGTTCCCGTTCTGCTTGCTTCTGCATCTTAGAAATGGCTGGTCACTGTGATGCCTGGCTGGTCACTGTGTTGCATGGCTGGTCACAATGACGCACATTGTATAAACCAATCCCCAGTGGACAAGCCATTCTGCCTCTGTACTCCCTGCTTGCTTATCCCCTGAAAACCCTAGTCAGCCAAAGATCAGGGGTTGGTATTTTGGGAATGATCCCAATCAGTGCCCGTCACCAATATAAATAAATTTGCCTCTGAATCCTGGATGTTCTTTGGTGTTTCTGCTTGCTGTTGCAGGTTCTCATCTCTTTGATTTCAGAAATTCTGGGGAAAATAGCAAGGGTGGACTGAGCTCAGAATGAACTAAACTTCTCAGATTTTAATTAAATAATAGAAGGTTAAATATGGAGAGCAAATATTTCCTAAAAGTATGTGAAGAACCAGGAATAAAGCATTTTACTATTTCCTCTTCCCTCCAAGAGAACGTGACTATGACTCTCTGCTTATCCCTCGGAGGCAGTAGACATAGTGCCTTCAGCCTGGGCCACCACTCCACCCCTAAGGCCAAAAGAGCCCCTGGCCAAGTAGGAGGAGCCCTGCCCTTCCCAGCAGGAGAAGCCTGAGCAAGACCTTTGTACTTCTCTTCCTTTGTCTCCTATCCAGTGTGAGTTACTTTGAATTTATTCTTCCTCTTGGACCTTTGCTTCTCATCCTCTTTTAATCCACGTTACTTTCAAAAAGCATTTAAAAGTGAGTTTATAGGTACTTCTTCTCCTTAAAGGTTACACAAGGTACTCATGAGCCCAGGTCTGTCACACTCACTGGGGTTGGACAGTGCCACCACAGGCTCCTTCCTCTCAGTAACTTTGACCGATTGCTGGTGATTGGTGGAGGGTATATACTCCTGTCTTGACACTGAATCTAGAGACACAGTAGTAGGCAGGATCATCTCCTCACTGAATGTTTCTTGAACATCATCTGTGTTCCCTTAGTGACTGGGGGTTGGTGGTGGGAGAGGTAGAAAGTGCTGTGGGACCCAGAAGGGTGTCACTAGCTCTGCCTTGGTCTCCGGGGAAGGTTTTGCAGGCAAAGAAAGAAATGAAGGGCTTCCAGGAATAGAACATGGAGTGTAGATGTCAAAGAGCAGAGGTCTGAGGAAGCACGGTGTTACAGTTCTGACTTAAAATGTCCCTCAGAAGCTCATGTGTTGGTAGGTGATTGGATCACAGGGACACAGGCACCATACTCATAAATGTATTCATCTGCTGAATGAGCTGAGGACCTGGATATGCTGTTATGAGGTGGAACGTGGGTGGAGGTTGGTCACTGGGCCTGACCTGGAAGGCTGTATTCTTGTTCCCAGCTCCTCCTCCTCTCTTTCTGCTTCCAGGCTGCCATGCTTTGAGCATTTTTTCCTCTGTTATGCCATCCTGTTTCTGCCTTTAAGCCCGCTGATCATGGACTGAAACCATGAGTCAAAACAATGAGTGTTGGGTATTCTGTCCCAGTGACAGGAAAGTGAGTAACACCATGTGTTAAATAATGACCATGCACTAAAGGCTTGGTGGCCACACTGGTGCTATTGGGAGGAGGTGGAAACCTCAAGAACAGGCACCTAGCAGGAGGTCTTTAGGTCACTGAGGGTGTGCCCTGCAAGGGTACTTTGGGATCCCAGTCTTTCCTCTTTCTGTCTTTTGCTCCTTGGCCAAGAGATGAACACACATATGTTCCTGTCCGCTGCCTTCTGACACCCACAACAAATATAAAAGCATAGGGTCCCTAGATCATGGACTGCAACTTCAAACACTCCAAGCCAAAATAAACCTTTTCTCTTTGCAGGTTTATCTTCTCAGGAATTTGTGATAGTACCAGAAGGCTGACTAACACATGTGGCTTATTCAGGAACTAGTGGGTCCTTCCCAGGAGCTGGAACACCATGTGTGTGGGTGGCGAGTGACAGCAGGAGCTGTTGTGAATGGATATGAAGACACTGGAACTTGATCCTGTAGACAGTGTTCTCATCATCAGACCACCAGCAAACAACTGAAAAATAGTATGAATTTTACATTTCCAATTTATAACAACCTGCTCAGCCAGCATCATAGGGGGCATTCAGGCACTAGAGGATAAGTGTGAGGAAACATGAATGGAGGAAACACCCACAAAGCAAGCAGCACTTGCACTCTTCACTTGTAGAAGCTGCTGTAGAAAGTAAGGATATAATCACCCCTAAATGTTCATGTTACTGGAACCCATGGGCACAAAACCTCCACTTACCAAACTTACTTTGCTGCCCTCTTAAAAGGTAATGTTCTCAGCATTCCATGTTAGAGAACTATGCGTGATGATATATAATAGAATTTCTGGAAGAGAAACCCTATTTGTAGCACATGAGTCGATTGACAACCATTATTGTAGCCATTCTTAGGTGTTCCCAGAGGACCTGGCCAGGATGCAGACATTCTCAGATACTCTCATCTCTGAAAAAGCTGTCCCTTTAAATTAACTTTCAAGCAGAAGCATACAAAAGTGAGAAGGGGTGAGCACAGCCAATCATATCAACCAAATCAAATTTGGTGACCAATATTATTATTGCTCAGAGTAATAACCCTGAGCGGTGAAGATAAGTCAGGTTCTGTGACACTATGGCTTTGTGTCATGTTCACTGGGGAGATATTGAGTTAATGAAGCTGATTTGGGGAGCGGCAGCGGTTCGCAGAGCTTTACTCACGATCACTGTGAATTCAGAGAAGGTATTTGTGTATGGTGTTTCTCAAGTTGATTTGATTACCAAACGTCCTGCTATTTCCTGGCCCATACTACCTGGAGGCCTACAAGGACCCTCCAGAAATATTAGAGCCTGTTCTTGATTGTATATTTCAAGAGGGAAATGCCAGCTTTTGGGGGAATTTGTAGGTAACTTGTGAAGGAGGAAGTAGAGGAAGAAGCTGCTCCAAGGGCTCCACCGTGCCAGATCCTCAGCTGTCCTCTCCGCTGTGGCTCAGTGTCATGCTGCAGCCTTGTATGCTGCCACTTCCTCGCCGAGACCTGCCCTGCTTCCCACCAGCCTTGCTCCATATGGATTCTCTTAGGCAGCAGCCCTGACTGGTTGCCTCATCCCCAACTCCGCACTCCTTCCTGTCCTCCACAGTTTTAACCCTGGCCTGGAGCTTACCAGAAGAACTCAGCAAGAAAGGCCCAAAGCTACATTGTCAATATTCTTTCATTTACTCCGGCTTGAGAAATAGCACTTTCTGCCATGTATTTTTAAGTTGTTATTTGCTTTTCTTGCAACAAGGGTCCTCTCAGGACTTCTATTGTTCTGTGATCTACCTCCCAGAGTTAGTAATTATTTCACTAGCTTATGTGTGTGCCCTAGCTTTCATTCTGTTTTTCAACTTTTGTGTATTGTTTCATTTGCTTTCCAGTAGGATGGTTTGGTTTTCTTCATTTGAAGGAGAGGAGATATCTTAATTTGTTTTTGTTTTCATGTTTATCATTAGTACATGCAGATGTGTTTATGTGAGTATAGTATTTCCTGAGTTATCTGTAGAGAGTGCGCCTCACAGATGGTGCTGTGGTCTTCGTACAGACCGTGGCCCCGATGGGCTCGTGCATTGGATGTTTCGTGCCTAGTGCTGATGTGAGAGGTAATGGAGCCTGTGAGAAGCGGGCCCAGTGGAAGGTGGTTAAATCCCTCACAGCAGTGCTGCCCTCACAAGGCATTGAGGTGGTTCTCACAGGCCATGGGTAATTCCTACAGGAATGAGTCCTGTCTCACAGGGTGGCCTCCCTTTGCATATCTTCCCATCATCATGGCACCTGCCATGGTGTAATGTGATCAGGGGGCTCCGGGCAAGAATGTTTGAATGCCATTTGAATTTTCAGCTTCCAAAACTGTGAACCAAATAAATCTCTTTTCTTCTTAAAAGACCCGGCCTTAGGTACTTTGTAACAGCAATAGAAAGTGGACACACACTCTTTAAAATTAAAAAAGAAAAGAAAGTGGACATACAGGTGGTTGTGGTAGAGGAAGTAACACTGAATGCAAGCACTTTTCTCTTTCTGTTGGGAGAACTATATTTTCCTTGGCTGTCCATTTCAGCTTCTGGTCCCTCAGCTGTAAACTTCTAAAGATACTCTTGAGTTGTCTTTGTAAAGCAAAAAGATGGATTTCTGAAAAAATGTAAAATTTTAAATTAAATCCCAAATCCTCCAATTGAATAGGAAGCTCTTCTCCAGCTTTCAGCTTTACCTCAGCTGGTATTCGTTTTAATCAAGTTAAAAATATCCTCCTAGATTCTCCTCCCTCCACTAAAATCTTGGTTACTTTTAGGAATCTCATTTTACTCAGAATAATACTATTCTTCCATTATTCCCAACATTCCCCTAGATTCTGAAGCTTTCATACTCTGGGTCTAAAATTCTAGCTGCTTTTTAAGAGGAAAAAGCCCTCTCCAGAAACTCTGTGAACTTATTAAATTCAGCCTATCCAGAAATAAAGTACATTTAGCTCTTCCCATCTGCCTTTTGTTTGTTTGTTTTGTACTTTGAGACAGGACTTCGCTGTGTAGTTCAGGTTGGTCTTGAACTATGGAGCCCAGGCTAGCCTAATATGCACAGTGATCTTCCTGCCGTGGTTTGCTGAGCGCTTGGATTACAGGCGCCACCACCATCCCTGGCCAGTCTGCTGTTCTCATGACTATCCTTGCCTTATTCAAGACATTCAACAGCCTCTATGTAGTTGCACAAGCTCAGATCCTTCTGGTCTGCATGGTGTCTTCTTTTTCCCTTATTTCATTAATCTACTCTGATCTTATTTCAGTGTTGTCTATTCTGCGCTAGTAATGCCTTTTGCACACATCCTTCTCTCCCCTTTCCTTCATAGCTAGCTCTTTTTCTTTTCTAGACTGTTGAATATCCTCTCTGGTGGTCTTCCCTCCATCCTCTAAATCTTCCCTGTACTTGACAGCAAGAATGACTTCATCTTTCATCAGCAATGAGTACTCCCACTGTTCATAACCTGCCATGGTCTCTGGCACCAGACCCTCACCTGTAGGGTAAAGGACAGCTGCAACTAGTCCATTTCTTCGAGAGAGGGACTGTAGGTTATTGTAGACTTGAATCAAGTAAGTGTCTCTTACTCAAAACTATAGGCACTTTGGATAAAGCACTTGCAAGCATGTACCCCTGGTTCTGGGAATCCCTCCAGTCTCCCTTGCTGGTCTGGTTTTCTCAATTTATATGCTGTGCTTCATACCAAAGCTCATCCAAAGCACATCCATTCTACCTTCCAAAAACATCATGGCCTAATTGGACTCTGAATTTTGGAAGTTGTTCCTTCACCACAGGCAAACCCCCCACAGCCCAGGAGACAGGGATACTGCAAATCAGCCCCAGTGCAGAACTGTGGCCTTATGCTGGTTGTGCAGAGTGTTTAGATGGGACTTCTGGTGCCAAGGCTAAAGACGTGAGGTTTGTGAGATGCAGTTCATTGCAGCTTCTTATAGTCTGTAACAAATGTTTCCAGTTTGCTCATTCATCGAGTCACCCAACAAATATTTATAGAGAGACTTCCAAGTGCCAGATGCATTCCACAGTGTTGGGGATACATCAGAAAAGATGTCAGTCAAGGTGCCAGCTCATGGAATCTATATTCCAGTGTTTAAAGCAAAGTTGACAACATATATGTTAACTCAAACATAGCATCAAGGATTGTGAATGGTTTTAGTTTGAAGATCATAATACAATACAAAAAGGACTCAGAGGGAAAGAGCTGTTTTAGACAACATGCTTAAGGAATTAACCTCTGAGTATATGACATTTGAACAGAGACCTGAGTGATGAGAAGCCAGCATGCCACTTTCTATGGGCAAAGTACTGGGTAGGGAGACCACCAAAATCAGGCAACCCTAAATCAGGAATAAATTTGGATGAGTTTGAAGAACAGAAAAGAGAATAGTGCTCCTGGCTTGACAAACAAAGATGTGTAAGAAAGAAAATTAGGTCAAGCGGGAAGACACAGGCTGGATCAAGAAAGGTCTTGGTAAGTTTGCATAAGATATTTGCATTTCCAGTTGAGAGCAGTAGGAAACCATGTTCTTTATACCCAGAAAAAGATCACATTAGAAACCATGGCGACTGAAGATGTATCTAATTTCCTGCTGGTCACACAGGGGGGATGGGTGGCAGGGGTGGAGACCTGGGCCCTGAGGGAGGGAGTGAGTATCAAGTTTCTTAGCTGTTCCCAGCCTGGAAGGACTTAGCTCCTGGACTAGTGTAACTTTCAAAGGAGGGCGACTAAACCACTCCGGAAGGGAGCAAGCACAGACCCAAGGTTGTTTAGACACTGTTAGAGGAGTTAGGAAATTAGAAGGCCAGCAGATGCAGGGAAGCTGGGGATGTAAGCCCCAAGACAATGCTCAAGAAAGGCAGAAGTTTGGCTGGGGATATAGCTCAGTGGCGCAAGCGCCTGCCTGGCAAGGGCAAGGTCCTGAGCTCAATTCTCGGTACAAAAAGAAAGAAAAAAAAAGGCAGAGGTTTATGAGCTGGAATAATGGAGTCTACTTGGAGAAGCAAAACTGTTCAAGGCATAGAAAAAATGTGTGCCCCCAAATTCGTTTGTTGAAACCTAACCCCAATGTGATGGTATTAGGAGGTAGGGCTTTGGGGCAGGGGGGAGGGGAATTAGATCATAAAAGTAGAGAGCTCTCCTAAGTGAGATCAGTACCCCTAAAGCAAGGGGCTCCAGAAAGCAAACTTGTTCCCTTCTATGTCAGGACACAATGCAACACTCTGCAGTTTCCAGGCTGGAAGAAGACCCGCATCGGAACCTCGCTGTTCTAATGCTCTTTTCTTAGGCTTCCAGTCTCACACTTCAAGAAATAAATTTCTGTTTAAGTCCCCCCGCAATGGTACTTTGTGATAGCAGCTCAATTAAGACACCCGCACAACTCCGTAACAGGCTCTAGACATACTGCAGTGTTCTTTCTCAGATCGGCTCTCTTGTACTCTGGTTGCCCCGAAACAAAACACACAAGTCTACAAAAAATGTAAAAATGGCACCCTGATATTTGTACAGGGTGGGCCCCTCAAGTACCCCATATGCTAACAGTGTAAATCCTGGGCCCAGGAAAAAATGGCCTTCTTGACCTTTATAATGGCCTAATAAGCAGATCTCCCTTGAGAAGAGCTTTCTCCTTTCATGGTTATTCTTTTCCTTGCAATAGTTTTACATTTGCTAATATGCAATAGTTAAAAAAAAGGGCAACCCTACGAAATAGAAGGTACTTTGAAAATGCCAAGACTGCTCAGTTCCCTGACAAGCCCCACTCCTTGGCCACAGTGAGGCTTTGGAATAAAATAAGGACTGGATGAAGGATGAATGGGCCCAGTCTGTCTCCACAAACCTCTGCAGTGTGGAGGGGGCCAGAGACATCACTTGGTTCATAAGCTTGAATAGAGTGTCTTTCATTCAAAGATCCCAAGTCACTTCACAGCTGCTAAAACGATCCTAAGCAAATATTTGTAGCCATAAGGTGCAGGTGGGAATATGGAGGCACCAAAAAGAAAAAGGGTTGGCTTACACCCTGAGAGTTAGTGGAGGAGGTAGGACCAGGCTCCAGGACTTGAGCTAGTTCAGAGCTCCATGTGCAGCACCAGGCCCAGGTGACTGAGAACAGTCATGATCACACCAAGTTGGGGGTCCATAGCAATAGCCAGTTGTCTATCTGCAGCTTCCTAACCCAGTGACTCCAAGACACATGTGTGTGGTGATTTGGTAGCATGCTGCTTGTAAGTGGTGAGGGAGCTTAATCACTAAGGTCCTCTAACTAGATTGACAGTGCCCGTCAGAGGGAGCATATGCAGGAATATGTTGTCTATGTTCCAACAAATTCACTTTATAGCCTGAGTTAACCCTGCTTCTTGTGTGCTGATGCCAAAAAGGCAAACACACAATATGAACATCTGACCATGTGGCCATGATAAGGGCAGGCACAGCAGACCCTACTTGCTGTAGGCTGCAGGCTGGAGTTCCAATGAGGACCAAAGTCAAGGTTAAAGAATGTGCTTTGTGATGGAGACTGCCCTGTTTTTGTTGCTGCAGACCTTAAAATAAGCAGAAGTCCAACACAGTGTAGAATCCTGATGAGGGTACTCAGGTGTCCTTCCCACAGAGGGCATTGATTAACTGGATGACAGATAAGTCAGGAAGGATTTGGGAGGAAGAAAGGAAAAGAATGGAAATGCAGGGGCTTCAAAATGCAGGTTGGGCTGCCTCCCACATTACTTCTCCTGGGCTTTTCCCATACCTGAGATCTAAGCAGGGACTCACCCAGATGCCAGGAACTCAGTGGAGCTTCAAGTCTCAAAGAAATCTCTAGCATGACCTTCAAATTGCATATAAGACTTAATTCCCAAATTACAGGTAGTCAGTGGATCACCTTTGCTGGCAGGTGAGGAAGAAAACCAGGGTGTGTTGAAAAATCCTGTCACCACCGACCTTTTACTCAGCATCTGTCATGGCTGGCCCTGGGCAGCACAAAGAAACAGGCAAAATTTGCTTATGTTTGAGCTGCTTCTCTCTAGCGCCCAACATCCCAGGCCCACCCAGAATCTATAGACCCAAAACGCCCCAGGGCAGGGACACTGGTGTATATTCCCATCACCAATCTGTCCACTGTCAGTGAATTTTCTCCAAAGGAGTTTGCCTGCATGCACGGAGCAAGGACCTCAGCCTCAGACATCCACGGCTTGAAGCTGGAAAAAATGAGCCAGTGAGAGAACCAGAGCACAAAGGAAAGGCAGACCTTGTATCTCAAATTTTGTCCAGGCTCGTCCTGAGCAATGGAAGGGCATCTTGTATACTGCAAAAGGCCACCCGATGTTAAAGGGTGTTATTATACGATTGTTACTACTTTTGATTTGGAAACCACTGGGCTAATAACTGCATAGCAGTCAATGGGGCAAAGGAAGCCAAAGAGGTCTGGGTTTGTAGCCACCTCTGTGGCTGACACAGGTGTGATAAGTGGGTCACCTTTCCTATCCCAGCTTCCCCAGAGAACAGGGTCTCTAAATGGACAGAAAGGGATAAAGTAGATCAAATACCTAAAGCAGACAGAGTCAACAAAATTGCCTTCCCTTTCTCTCTGGTGAAGACAGGATGTTGCTTTACATAGAAATGTAATTTATACAACTAGAAAACAATACTGGGGCACCAGAGAGGGCTCCAGAAGTGCCTCAGTTCACGGCACCTTCACTCTGCACAAAGACTGCAGAGAAGGGAAATCTATTTCCATGTGAGTCAGCCTTTAGCAGCAGTTGCTTTGCACAAAGTGGCATTTGGGGGTGTTTGCCATATGCAGAAAGTTTTTATTGACCTGGATCATGTCTCTCTGGACTCCAAGCGGCGGGAGGCTCCAGGTGTGTGTTGAAAGGGCAGAAGAAACTTGCCAAAGAAGCCAAGGGCTCCAGGAGGCTCCATGCCAGGCTTTGTGTGTTGGCTGGAATATTTCCCACGGAGATCAGTGAACACATAGGAAGCCACCCACAGGCCGGTGGAAGCGGAGTGGAGTCCAGGCAGCCGGTAAAGTGGACTTTACTCAAGTCCACTGCATGCAGCCACATATCCTGATGGCTTGTCATGGGTCCCCTCCCAAGTCTCCGTCCAGCCTGGTCTAGGAGCTCCTGAGAAGCTCTGTTTATGAAATCTATATCTTGGCAGTCAATGGCTCAGCATTTGTCAGATGTGGTGGGGGTGGGATTTTGCATAGTTGGCACTGATTTACTATTCCAAATGAATTCCAGTGGTGCCTGTCTGTGTCCTCTCCCTCTTCCCTCCTGCTTCCATTGTACTAACACCACCACCTCATGGACAAACCTACTCACTACAGATGGCACTGAAGGTTTTTTTGTTTTTGTTTTTGTTTTTTAAATTGTTCTTCTTTTCCCAGTCACTACTCTCCTCAGGGAACATGAACCCTGCTTCTGACATCTCCTTCAACCTCCTAGGCCTTGGGGATGCAAAGGCAAGCCTAGCTCAGGAAAAATATCTCTGCAGGAGTGTGAGCAGATTTGACCCACAGCCCCAGATCTCTGTGTCCAAAAATACTATACTCTATATGTGTGGTATTTATCTATGAAGCAGGTATGCTATATGAGACATGTACATAGAAGATGTATGTGTTTGTATGTACATATGAGCTCCAGCTAACCTATATTCATTTTTATTTAAATATATGAATGTATAATATAAGCATATGAACATCTATTTTACTTCTTTAAATCTGTTGTTTCATATGTATTAATATATAAATATATATTCATTTAAGTATTTAATATAAATAGTATATAGTTATTCCTCATCTATCTATGGGTCAGACTTGAAAGGCTTCTTTCTGTCTCTCACACACTTCTCAGGCTACAAACCTTTGCTTGCTTCTCTGCCCTTGCTGTATATGTGAACTTGATTTCACTGAGACAAAAACAATTCAGTCTTTGAGCTTTAGGATATAAAACAGTAAAACAGGCCAGTGGTGTCCATTAATAGCAGATATAGGGCACCTAGTCCAGGCTTGACACACAAGGATGTTTAATATATGGTGAGGGTGGAGTTATGGTGCTGTGGCTGCTATGGCGGAGCTGTGGTCTTAGAAAGCACAAGAGACATCTTATTAAACACCCCCCACCTCAACTAGTTGAATGAATCATCCCATCAAAGCCTAAGAACTTGACTGTATTGCCAGTGGTTCTTTGACACTGTTAAACCACAGAAAAGATGAAGTCTGGTTATTTCACAAAGATGGAATAGAATGAGAGATAGTAGAGCCTCTCAGAATATCTAGGAGACCAAACAGGATTCACCCCAGAAGAGGTTGCTTTTATCTGGCATGGATTTCAGACATCTAAGAAGCGATGTTATAATGACAATAATGAGCACGCCCATGTATTCACTCTCCTGAGAGCTCTGAGAAGAGTCTAGAGTACAGAATACAGCAGAAGCTACTCTGCTCTCCCAAGAACCTTTCTTCCAGCTCTACTCCTATCTCAAATAGCCAAAAAATCAAGGAAGCATTTATGTTTGATTCAGAAATTCAGCTTTACCATCCTATACACATATCTAAATATGGGCTGCTTCACAACAAACTAAGTAGATCTGGACATATTAATAATTAATGATAATAGCTTTGCCTTCTCGGACCACAAGATTAAGTGTCCAAGAGGCTCTCTAGTGAACCACTGAGATGTTCACTAGCTTGACAATTAGTTCTTGATGGCCTGAGCTCAGCCTGTACTCTGAAGTACAGAGGGGTTGTGGGGTAGCACTTTCATAATTTAGCGTATACCCCACTTCCAGGGTCTTATTAGGATATAGACTGAGATTCACTGGGCCAGGGGTGGACCCCAGGATTCCTTCTCTTTAATGTGCTCCCAGGACCACTGGGAAGGATACTGTATTGTATGCTGAAAAATGGATGTGCTACAAGCTTTCCTGCTAGATGCTGACTTGAGACATTGAGATCTCAAATACAAATGCTATTTAAAGAAGGACAACCCAACATGCTGGAGGGAAACATGTAGCTTTTGCAGAAGAGATGGGTTACATCAGGTTGAGAGTAGAATACTGCTCTGGTTAAAGTGCTTGCAGATAACTGAGGATTAGCTGTTACAGGAAAGGAAAGAGAAAAAAAAAAGGCATTTTATCGGTGGAAAGGACTGAGCCTTATGCTACTGCAGTGCTATTAAAATGCTGTGATGGTTCCATAACACAAAGACCTGCATATCATGGCTCTGGCCTTTCTGTCCTCCAAATTGAGGTTTGCCTTTGACTTAATGGAACAATTTTCTTCTGATGCCACAGCAGCTGTTTCATTCCAAGATGGATTGCAATGTGAACTGATCTTTTTCCATTTCATGCCCCAAACCGCAGCACAATTAGTTTCTAAATAAATGTCAATGGCTTCTGTGGGAGGCAATGAATGTGAGGCTGGAATATCAGTGGCCAACCACAGAGAAAGCCTGTGTTGGCTGTTCCTCTAAAAGGGCTCAGCAGTCCCTGTTTAGACATGCTGTATTTCCTGGGAAGCATCAGTGTTGATGGGTGCTCACTGAACAGTTTTGATAGGAAGTAGTTTAAAAGACAGAAAGAAGATGGAATTTGTTCCAAAGGTCACCAAATGTCTTGAGGTAAAGAGAGATCACCTTTGTTCCAAAGCAGGTATGCAAGTTTCTCTGAACTGATGATCTTTCCATCATGACAAATTCCAGTCACACAAAGAGATGACCTTCCACCTCATTTCATCCTCGAGTCTGAGTAAGGACAGCTATTATGGGTTAAACCGTATCTCCCTAGAACTCATATGTTAAAGTTCTGACCTCCAGGACCTCACTATGTGACTTTGTTTAGGAAATAACATCATTGTGGTATCTGAAATCCATGTATAAGTTGATGTCTTAGTTTACTGGTGGATGGGGTAGGGTGGGTCCCTAATCTAATATGACTTAGTGTCCTTATCAGGAGGGGAAACCTGGACAAGGACACACACTGGGAAAATGCCACATAAAGATGAAAGCAGACAGCAGGATGACACATTTTCCATAAGCCAAGTTGTGTCAAAGATCAACAAAACACTAGGAGCAAAGGAGAGGCCAGGGATAGATTCTCTCACAGCCCCAAGAAGGAATCAGCCCTGCCCACATTTTAATCTCAGGCTCCAACTCTCCAGAGCAGGGGGACAATAAAGTTCTCTTACTTAAGCCCAGCTAGTCTGCTGTACATTGTAATGGCAGCCCTAGCAAAAGAGGACAACAGAAGGATAAAATTAGGTATCAATAAAATGAAGTAATTAATGGCCCCACAAAAATCTTTTAACATCTGTAGAATGTGGACATTGGAAAAAGTGGTTGGCAAAATCCACTGTAGGAAAGTTTTCTGCGATTCTATGAAATTCTGAACTAGTGATCAACCTAATGCCATTTTGTGCATAACACCTGGGGAGTGAGAGTAAAGAAACAGCAGCTGTACGTAGGGGGGCAAGGAACAACCGGAGGAGACAGGAAGCAACAAAATCAGATCGTGGAGCACTCAGGGAGAAGCTCAACTCTGTGGGGACCTCAACACCGAACTGAGACTGGACCATTCCAGGGTCTGCAGAGGACAATCTATGCATGACCTCAGGGAACTCAGGCCTTTCCTTTTGCACCAGAGCCCTAGCACTAAAAAGCAGAAAGCCCAGCCAACAGGGCGGTTGGGGATCAGTGATGTCAGAGTCAGACCAGGAGGGCTGGCCTGAGGTTCTATCTTCTGCAGTTGATAGTAATCAAAGGGCAAGACGGGCCAATCACAGACCAGCGCAGGCCTTTGAAGCTGTCCTGGAGCATTTGTTGAAGAAAACCTTTGCTGAGATGCCAGGTGGGCTAGACACTCACTTCTGAAGTGCATAGAGCAGGGGCTGTGTTCTGCTGTCCCTTTCTGTTTCCTGAGCCAATGCCCTGCACATTGGAATTGTGCAATTTGTTGCAAGAAAGCAGGACAGTGAAGTAGGAATTTGTTCAGGAATAAGGAAAACAATTAGCCAATTTAGTAGTTAAAGCCATGTAACCCTTCCAGACTTGATTTTAATTAGCTGTTCAGTTTGAATTATGTTTTTTGTTATCATTACATTGATTATATTACTTAATGCCTCTTGGTGAAGGATGATGTGTGAAGTCACAAAGGTTAGTTCAGCAGTTCAAGGATTCAAATTGGAGTGGCAGAGTTGAGCTTTCCCATGCTATCAGTCAAGAAATATTAGCTGACTTCCTGATTTGTGCTTTGTGCAAGGCCCTTCTAGACACTTGAAATCAACATATATGGTCTTGTTTATATATATAGTAGCCAATAATTATTATTCAAAATGATACAGAAATTAGAATTAGAGTGCCTGAGTGGCCTCTGATTTTCTCTGTTTTTGTACTGTGACATTTTCCTCTTGTAAGATTACCAGGTCTTACAAAACTACAGTTCTGTAATTTAAGTACTTGGTCCACCTATTTCCTCTAGATCTGACAAAAGAAAACACCCCTTCCTTTGTATACCTTTGAGCACTGCAAGTCCTCATGGGACTTGTAGTCTGTCTAGTGTTCTTGCAAATAGCCATTGTCTTATCCTTCTCACTAAATTACATGGGCATCAGTGGTCATTGCAAATGTAATTAACTTTTTAGGACATTGAGATGAGATCATCCTGAACTTAGGGTGGGCTCTAGATCCTATGACTGATATCTTTATAAGAGAAAAGACAAAGAGAGTAGATGTTTATGTGATGACAGAGCCAGAGATTAATGTGGCCACAAGCCAAGGAACACCCGCAACCACCAGGAGCTGAAGTAACAGAGGCAAGGAAGAAGCCTCCCCTAGAGCCGTCACTGGAAATGTGGCTCTGGTGGTGCCTTGATTTCAGACTTCTGGCCCTAGAATGATGACACAAAATTATTGATATTTTCAGCCAATTTGTGGTAACTTGTTACGGCAGCCCTAGGGAACACGTACACCTGAATATAACCTCTGATTTACCTTTGCAGCCCCTCAAACTTGTTTGCAAGCATGTGTAAAAATACATTTTCTGCATTTGAAGTCAACACTCTCAGCTCTTTCTCAGTTATCATACTTAGAGAAGCACTTATGAAGGAAAGAAGGCATCGAGGACCAAGCAAAGTCAAATTGCGTCATTATTTTCCCTGGAAGTCACATGTGACTTTTGTGTGCAGAGGAACCAAGCGAGTCTCCTTGGATCCGGGTGTGAGCAGCGGTCTTGCTGATGCAAATATACGAAAGAAGCTCCTGGATGATGGAGGGAGACACCCCCCCAAAAAAATCTCCAGATTTCTCTCTTCACCCCCAGGTGATGTAGGGAAGCCTGAATTTCTAGATCCTTAGTTTGCATTTGAAAGACACATGAACAAAATAAAGAATCACAAAATGCCGCCAGAAACACACCTGGGAATTTGGAAATAAGGTTGCCCTTCTGACTGATAGCACAGATTTTATCATAATTTGAGGCCATTGGCTTCAGAACACTTCCAGGCAGACACAGGATTGGAAATCAGGACTGGATAGTTTTAGGGCGAAGCACTGGAGTGTCCTTCTACTCAGTTTTCACACATGAGCATCTTTGGAGATGTATTCAGAAATCCACTAATTTTCTAGTGGTTCTTGCTTTATCAAGTAATACTTCTAACAGCCAAAATACATTGAGTACTTACCTCATGCCAGGAACTATATATATTAAGCTTCTTACATGCATTAGATCATTTCCTTTTCACAGCAAGCCAACAAAGTAGGCATTTAAGTTCCCTTGGAGAACACTTGATCCCAGTGAGGTGAAACAATTTGCACACAGCCAGTCAGTTATGCTGGGCCTCAAACCTGACCATCCTGCTTCCAGAGCCCAGGCTGCCAGGGCAAGCTACCATTGCTTTTCAAAGGGCTTCTCTGACCCAGTGAAGCCATGAGTGATTATGGGCCTCAGTCACAGCAGGGAAAAGGGAAGCCAAAGGGGTGGTCTGATGTCAAATTCCAGCTTCGTGATTTTCCTGCTGCTCTCCCCAGCAATGTACAAGGTCTGTCTAAAACATTTAGAAATTCAGTGGTAGCTGCATACATTAACTGAGTGAGCCCTGGGTTCCTGCTAAGCCCATATCCTGCCTTAAATGCACATTACACATTCCCTTGGAGATATATAAATATAGCGTTGGGAGCACATGTGACTCTCAAGGCTCACTCTGCACATCTTCATTTTGCTCAGCATCCTGGCATCCTGGTGAATCAGAATTATGAGATTTTGCAACAGGAGTTAAAGACTCAGTTTGAGGGGCAGAACAGGCTCCATATTTGATGAGAACACGAGGAAGCCAGATGCACCCCTCCAGAGCCTTCTCCTTCTGTGATTTTGCTCTTACTGATATATATGCTCAGCTCTTGTTGTCAGAGTCTTTTCCAAATATTTGTGGGATGAGTGCAATGTTATTATTCTGTTATTATTCACAAAGCAGGAGCAAATCACTCTTCCAATTGCTATTGCTTGCACATTATTACATTAATTGCTCTACAATTCCATAGTCACGCTTCTCCCCAGGTCCCTCAAGAATGATAACAAAGAAAAAATGGCACTCAGCAAGATTTCCATCCAGAACCTGCCAGCACGGACTGCTCCTTTGACTACTTGCTTCCATGGCATTTCCTGGAGTTCAAGTTATTTAATGCTTACATGGAGATATCTGATCTTTATTGCTATTGTCCCCTAACGGCCACTGGAGCACTTTCACTCGAACACAAGTTTCTGTGAAATCAAAGAGAAAGCAGTTATCCTGCAGAGCACCACACAGCTGTGCTTTTTAATATTTGCCCAAATAGCATCGTAGGATGGTAGCTCTGTTTGGAGTCAGCAGACTCCACTTTAACTACTTATGACTCTGAATGTGGTGGTCGTTTCTGCTTGTCTAGAATTGTATTGAGGAGCTATACCCTCAGCCTGGGCATCCCTGGTGTCTTGTTGGCAAGGTGAAGGAGTTTCTTCAGGTGAGATGGAACTGCAGCTTGCAGTGCCATTTAAAAAGCAGGCTTCAGCTCTCCAGCCAGATAGAACATGCATTGCTTCTTTGTGAATTGAACCCTGTGAGTAAGCTGGCCTCATGCCTACTGCTCCCTGTCCTTGGTCTGGAGGGCATCAGGGGACATTACTTGCTTTGTCTATTTACTTGCTTTTTTGGAGACATTGCTTTGTCTCTGGTGGCACTTGTTTAAAATTCCTATGCCTTGTGGTTTGAGAGAAGAGCAGAAATATTCTATCCCTTATAGATTAACTATCTCCAAATGCTGGCGTTGGAGCAACATATCCATATTGATGTGGGGCATATGCTTGGTTCCATCTCCTCTCTATCTATTACAGCAGAAACATTGAGAAAATAGAAAAGACTGATAAAGGAATCAGATTCCTGATACCTCTTGTATGTCTACTGCTGGAGAGGGGAAAATTAATAAACAAAACAAAACAAAACAGAAACAAACAGAGACGGAGGTAAAAGTAAACCAGCCCAGCTAAGAAGGTTGTGATTCTGAAGCCCACCCTGCCCCTTTCCTCTTGGGGTGGCATGGGGGAGAATTGGCACGGGCCGCACTAGCAGATGGAAGGCCAATGAAGCTATGCTCTGTTCATCTCACTCCAGCAAGCGTCAGTTGGGGTGAATCATGCTGCCTCCCACACCTCCAGAGGCAATATCATGAGTAGCTTGTCTCCCTGGGTGGCAAGACTCATGCCAACTGATCATGTCAGGACCCAAGTGTTGTTAAAAGACCATGATGTCAAGCTGTTAGTGGCCACGTTCCCTCTGTCCAATCCAGTTAAAACCAGGATTCTCACATATGGAAACTCAGAAGTGCCCCCAGGAACAGTTCTCACAGCATGACTCAGACAGCAGTGGTCTGGGAGGATCCTGTGGGCAGCCAGACTGATTTCTCATAGGACAGTGGGAACTGTTCATTAATCTGCACCAGTAAATCTGTCTTACTCCTGTATCATCCCCACTGACAGATACATCTGACTTGAAATAGATCATCTTAAACACAAAAACAAGGGGTTGGGAGTAGAACTCAGTGGTACAGCACTTGCCTAGCAAGAGCAAAGCCCTAGGTTCTATCCTTAGCATCAAACATTAAGTTAAATTAATTTTAAAATAAAAAACTTTCCTTTGATTGTATATTCTCATCCAACCGTGGCCCATCTGTCTGCTTCCCTTTATAACAAAACTCTTGAAAATACAGTAGACTATCACCTCTATTTTCTCACTTGCTGATCTCTCCCAACCCATGTCCCCACTCTCAGCTCTAGGGAAGTAGCACTATTGAGCCCCACTTGTTTAATCAGAGGTCAATTCTCTGCTGTATCTTACAGAACTTTCCAGCAGCTGTTAGAACGATTGATTTCTCCCTCCATCTTAAAATATTTTCTTCCCCAGTGTCCCACAATACTGGATTTTCATGGTTTTCCTTCTTCCCCATTACTGACTTCTCTTCAGTTTCTTTTCCCTGACCTCTCTCTTAAGGTTAGAATTTTCAAAGCTGAGTCTTCAGCTCTCTCTTCTTGCCTTCTTTTCCATTTATTTTCTTTCTCTTTACTTGCCCTCTCTTCCTTCTCTCTTTTGTCTTCTTCCTTTCTTTCCCTTCATTCCTTCCCTCCTTTCCCCTACTCTTCTCCACTCTGTCTCTAAGTAACCTTTTTTTATTCTCATATTATCCATACATTCTTGACTCTAAGCTCTGTCTCTCTAGCCCGTATCTCTCTTTTAATCCCACATGTGCATCCTACTACCTACATAACATCCCTATCTGGATTTTCAATATCCACAAGTAATGCTCTTCCACAGCCTATTTTTCCTCCAGCTTTTCTTTGTGTGTCAAATAACTCCATCAGCCATCAAGTTGCTCAAGTTCAAAATTAAAGAATCATTTATCTTTGACTCCTCTTTCTCTATCATTCTAGTTCTTTTGAATCAACCAATTCTTTTGGTCCTTACTCCAAATTAACCAATATCTAATGATGCCTCACCATACCCATTGCCACAGCCCCAATCCCGGTCACTGTCATCTCCTGCTTAGAACACAGCATGAATTCCTGTCTCTGGAATTCCACATGCACCCTACCATGTTGCATTCTCTATCCAACAAACAAAATCATCCTTTAAAAGTATTAATTGCCCATGTCACTCCATTGCATAAATCATGCTGATGGCTTATAATCATATTACAGAATAAAATGTAGACAATTTGCCAAGTCTTTAATACCCTACATGATCTGACTCCTGCCCTTTTCTCCACTCTCTGCTTGTTTGCTGTGCTTGATGATGCTGGCTGCCTTCTAGCAATTAGGCGGTTCTGACTTATTCCTTCTTCAGGGTCTTTGCACTTGTTTCTCCTTCTGCCCCCAGATGCTTTCCCTACACTTCAGGTAATGAACACAGCACCAAGTCTTTGCGTGGTTGTCAACTCCTAGGACAGGTCTTCCATGACCACACAGTTTACAGATGCTCTTAAACCATCATTCTCTACCTTATTACAATGGTTTGCCATCTTACATATCAATTAAAGCTCTCTAACTGGGATTATCTTTTTATTTATTGATGGTTTAGGTTTTGCCTCTTTATATTGCTAGACCATAACATAGCAATCTTATTTGTATTATTCACTGCTACTTCCCTAACTTATATTGATCTTGACTTTATATCATATTTTCAATAAATATTTCTTGTGTGAATAAATGCTCCCATTATCTTAAGTTCTGTTTCTAGGATAAAGCAACATAGTCTCCAAATGTGGCAGCCCTAATACCTCGACATATTATTGATAATAACTCTGATTCTTGGGCCTCATCCCAAGCTGTATTGTTGTGTCACTGATTGTGTCCTGATCTTCCCTTTCACAATGATTAAAAGTTGGGGAGCAGGCAAGGAAGAGGCAGAGGTGCCAAAAGAAGACAAACGTCTTGAAGTGACTAAAGAAAGGGGCTGGAGGCTAGTGTTTAAGCTAATGGAATCTGAGTTCAGTGGGCCTGTGAGGCCTTTGTTCCGCCAGAGTAAAAAGTTTGTAAATCACTCGATTGGAGTTGAGGATGGGAATGAAGAAATGAGAAGATAAACTCTGGCCTAGGCTCAATTGAATGTTAAAAGTCAAAGTCAGATTGTGTCAACACTGGTAGCTAAGTGAGTCTATGAATTACTAGGGTATCTATTAATTCAATGAACACTGTATCTCACTATGTTTTTTTCAACTTCAGGGTCTATGTGTGCCCAATACAGTAGCCACAATTTAAGTATGAGTTAATTAAAATGAAAATATTTCCATTTCAGTTACATTTATTAAATAAAATTAAGAAGCCCATTCTTCAGTGTCACCGGCCCCATGAGAAGTATTCACTAAACTCATCGCCTAGTCCTCCAGTTTGGAACAGAACACTTCGATCACTGTAGAAAGTTCTACTGGACAGAGCTCTTGGGATGGTGAGGACATCCCCCCGGCTGGTGTTATTGCTTTCAATTCAGTGCTGTCCACTGTACATGGAAATACAGCTCTATCCTGGCTAGGCAATGGGTCTTTTGAGGCCTGGGAATTTCAGGTGAGCAGATGAGAAGCTGCTGAACCAGCTTGTAAAGGCCTTTGCCAGCCGCTTTGCCCACACACAGAAGGATATATATCTTCAGAAACAGATCATTGCTGCCACAGAGGAAAGGGGAAACACATCCCCAGGCCAGCAAAGGCCCTTCTCTTAGTTTGCTTTCCTTGAACTCTGAATTAACCTTTTTTTTTTTTTCCAGTACCAGGAATCGAACTCATGACCTCACGCTTGCCAGGCAGGTGCTGTGCCACTGAGCTAAATCCCCAGCCCCTCTCCTTGAACTCTGAATCCAAGGTCACTCTTGGAAGTACCACTCGAATTCATTATGTTACTGCTCACTAGGTTTATATTCAATAACTCCAACTATGTTGTCAGTCACTTTAAGGCAGGGAAATGCCTTGCACTCTGCTATCACCTCCAACTTGGCATTTGATACACATATCATAAGCAATAGAACTTAGTCTAATTTGAGTCATTAATAGCTCTACAGATGACCTCAGTGTTTCCTCATGAGGCAAGGATTACCTCTTATTTCTTTGCATGTAGCACCTGCACTCTACAGGATGTATAATTGTTTCTATACAAATATTTGCTAAATTGGATGAGTGGATAGATGGATAGTCAGATAGATGGATGGATGAATGAGTGATGGATGGGTGGGTTGGTCCCTCATACCCACATGGATGAAGGAGTTCAAGTTTCAGAGATATCACCATTTCTAGTGATATATCATTGTATATCTTAGAACTTCAGGGAATTGACCATTAATCTTTGTTTTGAAGGTGAGGAGACAAATATTCCAACAGTGAGAAGATGAATGAGTGAAAGCTTTTTCAATGTCATCAGAGCATTCTCTAAGAGCTTTGTCAGAAAGGCCGTTTGCTTTGCCCTTTTTCAAAAGGTAGAAACTCCAACTGAGAAAAGAACAAATCTAGCTCAAAAGAAAAATACGGCAATAGGAAAATTTCACCCCACAAATATGTGTACTATGATAAACATTCGGGTTCCTAGAGCATGTGTGATTATTCTGTCAACAATCCAATCTCAAGTACTTTTCCAGGACCACAAAGTCTTCTACCACCATATTTTGTCCAGTGCAGGAATGAGACTGTGTTACATAGCAGGGAAGCACACGAGATCACGAAACTAGGCACAGGCCAGCTCAGCCACATAGCCGAGAAACCAAGTTTGTCGGGGATATATTTGTTGTCTCCTTGTGTAAAAATATGCTCATGTCCATGAAGTTGAGACACTCAGGGAAATCAATTAAGAGTTTTCCAGGACAATGTGACCAGACGATTTCCCCCTCTCTGCATACTTTCTCATACTGAACTTTCAATTATTTCTCTTACTAAACTTTCAAGTGTTGGGTGGTATTTCTTTCTTGCAATTATTTTCAAATTATAAAGTAATCTGTACTCATTATGGATACATAGATGTAAAGAAAACTAAAAGTGCTCATAATCTAACCCCAAGTTAACTGCTATATATAATGTAGTGTATTGCCATCTTGTCCTTTCTCTATGTGCATATGATATAAATATGTACACTTCAATGTCTTTTGGAATAATTGGAATCATGCGGTACAAATTTTGTTATTATTTGCTTTTTGTATTTAACCATGTGTGATTGAGGATATCCTTGGGGCTTAGTTTTAGGTTATTTTTTCAGTCCTAGGAATTAAACCCAGAGCCCTGGGCTTACCAAACAAGTGCTCTACCACTGAAATACAATCTTCAGCCCTAAGTTTTGGGCTTCTTTTTTTTTAGAATTGGGGTAGAGTAGGTTGTACTAGAGTGGACACTGAAGGCTAAGTAAATTAAAAATAAATAAATTTAACATGTTGTTATTCAGTTGCAATAATCACATTTCAAGTGCTTGATAGCCACATGTAGCTAAAGGTGACCAAATTTGAAATTGTGCAACTACAGAACCTTTCTGTTATCAAAGAAACAACAAGTCAGGGGGTATTAAAATCTCTGACTTGAAATTATGTTACAAAGGCACTGTGATAAAATCAGCATGGTATTGACAAAAAAAAAACCCTGAGGATGAGTGGAACAGAATAGAAAATGAGACCCAACTCCAAACACACTCAACCACCTTATCATTGACAAAGGGGCCAAACATGTTCACTGGAAGAAAAATCATCTCTTTAATAAATGGTGCTGGAAAAACTGGCTTTCTACATGACGAAGAGTAAAACTAGACCCATGTCTATCACCATGCACTAAAGTAGAAATGGATCAAATGTCTAAATATTAAAACAGAAACACTAAATCTACTGAAAGAGAGAATAAGTAGAACACTTAAAGACATAGGTGTAGGCAGGGACTTCATGAACAAAACCCAGACCACATGGAAAATACTATAAAGTAACAAATGGGACCTCACCTTACTAGAAAGCTCTTGCACAACCGAAGAAATCACCAACTGAGTGAAAAGACAACCCACAGAGTGGGAAAATGTTATAGCCTGTAGTCCTTCAGACAAAAGACTTATATCTAGAACAAGTAAAGAATTTTTTTAAAAATCAGACTCCCCAAATTCAAAGACCCAGTCCAAAAAATGGGCATCTGAGATGAATACATACTTCTCAGATGAAGAAATAGAAATAAGTATATGAAAAAAAATGTTAAACATCATTAGACATCCAAGAGATGCAAATTAAAACAACACTGAGATTCCATCTCACTCCAGAAAAAATGGCTATCATCAAGAAATCAACCAATAACAAATGCTGGAGGGGCTATGGAGAAAAAAGTACCCATCTCTACTGTAGGTAGGAGTATAGACTAGTGCAACCACTATGGAAATCTATGTGAAGATTCCTCAGAAAACTAGGGTTAGGGGTCCCACTAGACCCAGCTATTTCCCTTTAGGGTATCTTCCCAGAAAAATTTAAAACACCATACCGTAGTGACATATGTGCACCCATGTTTGTAGCAGCACAATTTGTAATAGCTAAATCTTGGAAACAATCCAAATATCCATCAACTGATGAATGAATAAAGAAGATGTGTCTTTTTATACAATAGAATACTACTCTACCATAAAGAAAGATAAAGTTGAGACTTTTATAGGTAAATGGATGCAACTCAAGACCATACTCATAAGTGGAATAAGTCAGATCCACATGTGTAAACATCATATTGTCTCACTAGTGTAAGAAACTGGATGAGTAAATAGAATCCAAAATATACAATAGATATTGTGAATTGGGACGGAACTTCAAAAGAAAATAGAAACTGTGATAGGGGAAAGTGGAAAGGAAGGAAGGGAAAAGGAAATTATATATATATATGTGTGTATATATATATATATAAACAAGATGGCTAAGATAGTCATACTGCTAGTTTCTCTCAGTTCCTTGAAAAGACAAGTTTGTGCTAATATTGTTTGGACAATATTTCATTGCTTATACCTTGTGCTCTGAGTAACTACTCTGAAGATAACAATACACAACATATTAACTACTGCTACTCTTCTATTATCTTGTTTGAAATTCTTTTTCTATTTTTAAAATAAAATTTAAAAAAGAAAAGGTCTGGGCTGGGGATTTAGTTCAGTGGCAAAGCGCCTGCCTGGCAAGCGCAAGGTCATGAGTTCAGTTCCCAGTACCGGAGAAAAACTAAAAAATAAAAAAAGAAAAAAGAAAAGGTCTGTGGCAAAAGTCACAATTTTTTGGGTTTGTTTTTTTGTTTTGTTTTGTTTTGTTTTGTTTTGTTTGTTTTGTTTTTGGTCACAATTTTTTGTCAGAGGCCAAATACTAAATATGTCAGACTTTATGGGCCATACAGATCTGTCACATCTGTTCAGCTCTGCCACTGTGGCATGGGAGCAACCATAGACAATAAGTAAACATATGAGCACAGTTGTGCTCTAATAAAACCTTATAGCAAAAACAGGAAAGAGCTGAAGTTGGCCTACACCCCATATTTTTAGGGGAAGTGTCGACAAACTATGACCTGAAGACCAAAACTGGCTCATGGTCTGATTTTTAAAAAATAAAAACAGGTTTATTAAAATATAATTCACATACCATAAAACTTTTCCATGCAACTAAATGATTTTAGTGTATTTACAGAACTGTACAACCATCACTGCATTTAACACTCTTATTTTTGCAGCCTTACAAGACCAGCCTCTTTTTATTTGTTTATAGCTTATCTATGACTGCTTTTATGTTTCCCTGGCAGAGTTAAATAGTTCTAACAGAAATTGTATGTCCCTCAAAGTCAAAAACAGTTTCCATTTGACTCTTGCTGAATATGTTTGCTCTAGAACACTCTTCATCTTTAAGGTACAATCTTCCAAGGGTGATAATGAGACACTGAGATCTCTCTTTTCAGCCAAGGTCAGGATTGTAATGTCCACAGAACTGCTTGATCTCTCTTCCATTGTTTTTCTCTCAGCCCTATAGTTCTGCTACTCGGAAGCCCCAGGTGTGTTACCTACTGTGTATCCAGCACAGCTCTCAGCCACAGACTTGCAAAGGCCTTTGGACAAATGCTTCTCTCTGCATAGCTTCTTGTATAGGAGATGTCTTTCTGTTTTGAACATCTTCCTCAATTTCTAAGATACATTTACTAAATCACTAAGAGTAGTATTTAAAAATTTCCCACTATGACTGATCTCTATTTCTTCATAGAAGATCTCTTTAATTTTGCTTTATAAATTTTGAAGCTGTTCATGGGTACCAATTAATGTGGAATTGTTACATATTTCTCTTGAACAAAACTTCTATCATTCCGTAGAGAACATGTTGATCTCCAAAAGTCTTTTTGATTCAAAATCTAGAAACAGAGCTACCTTGCTAGCTTTCACTTAGATTTGTCCCTAGTATCTATTTCCATTCTATATGTTGAGCTCTTTGATCTTTGTGTTTTAGATCTGCCTTATGAGGATTTAAATAGATGCTTTAAATTAAGACAGACAATCTTTGATTTTTAACTGAAGCATTTAGGCAATGGTCATCTCAACATAATCACTGAAATATTTTATTTCTATATCTTATTATGTATTTTATAACTACTCAGTGTTCCCTATTCCGTACTCTTTGGGCCCCTTTTTTGGTCTCCTTTTGGAGTAGTATTTATATTTCTCTCTAGTAATTGAAAAGTTATATATCTAATTTTCTTCTCCTAGAACTCATTCTAGAATGTGAGCAAGTGTACTTAATATATTTCAAATATGATTAATAGACTTAACTTCTTTCTTTATATTAAAGTATTAGAGCACTTTAATCTTGCCTTTTCCAATTACTTTGCCATTATTGCTTTATATGTAATTTCATTTCATTCCTTTTCCCCACAAAAGTTTATTGCCATTGTCTTACACAGTCAATATACTTTAGATTTCTCACCTATCATTTTTTTGGTTCCTCATCCATCTTTCAAGCCAATATATCTAACTAAATTACTTTTCTCCACTTATGACATGTCCTTAGGGTGTCCTTTAAGCAGTCTCTTTGTCCTTGCTTCAAAATTTCTTTACGTCACTGATATTTTTGACATGCACCATCACTGCACACAGAGTTTTAAATTGATGGTAACTTTTCATCAACATATTAAAAATATTAAAACATTGTTCCACTATTAGTTAATTTATCTATCATTCCTTTGTAAGTTATCTATCTTTTCTGAAGTTTCATTAAGCTGTATCTGAGTGGACCTTTCCCCTACTCCTCCTCTTCTTCTTCTTCCTTCTTTTCTTTTCCCTCCTCCTTCTCCTCCTTCTCCTTCTTCCCCTGCTTTGATTTGCTGGGATTCTTGAATCTGAGAGTTAGTTTCATCAGTTCAGATCATTTCCCTTTCCCTCTCTCTGGGATGTATAATACAGCACACTGCCACCTTCATTTCCTGATTCTCCTGCCCTGCTAATCTTCCCTTATGCTATCCACTCAGTTTCATAGAAATTTTAGTTATAATATTTTTATTTCTATAAATTCAAGTTGGGTCTTTTCCCAAATGGCCTTGATAAATTTTATATTTTTTCTGTACTTGTATTTATTGACCCTATTGTGGGTTGAATCACATGCCCCCAAAATTCATATTTTGAAGCTCTAACCCTTACTGCCCCAAAATGACATTCTATTTGGAGGCTGGCCTTTAACGGGTCATTGAGATTAAAAGAAATCCTTGGGGTGGGCTGTAATCCAGTATGACTGGCCTTCCTATAAGAAAAGGAAATTAGGACACAAATACACAGACAGAGGAAAGATAATGTGAAGACAGAGAGAGAAGACAACTCTCTCTAAAGCAGGAAGAAAGGCTTCAGAAGAAACGAATCCTGACAACACACACCTTGACCAGGACTCCGGCTTCCAAAACTGTGGGAAAATAAATTTCTGTTGTCGAAGCCACCTGGTATATAGGATTTTGTTATGGCAGCCCTTGCAAAATAATACAGACTCCTCTATTTTCTCCTGTAAATACAATTAAAAGTACTTCTTTTATATATCCTTTGGCTGATAATCCAATACTTGAAACCTCTTGGGGCTGAATATCCTGTTTGCTTTTTCAGCTATATTATGCTTATGGAGCCTGGTAGCTTCAAGCATTTTGTGATCCATACTGGTGGATCCATATACTTTTTATCAATGGGAATTATTTTTTTAAAATCTGAGAGTATTTACTTTTTTAAGGGTCATGAGCCAGGGTCACTTCCAACCTAGAAGCATTCTACACTCTTTCTCAGTTCAGTTCTTTTGGGACTACCAATGCAGTGTGAAGTTGGAAAAATGTATAATGACCTTATATTTATGAATAATCAGGGGAGATATTTTGTTCCACTACCCAAGTGCTAAGGTTGGAGAAAGAAAATTTTCCTTGATGTGTAGGTAATGGCAAAGGTGGGTTACTATTAATGATTGCAGGCACACATCTAATTTATGCTCACAGTAAATATATCCCATCAGGGTCCAGTTTTTGTATAAAGGTCTTCTATTAGAATCTGTACTTTGGGAAGTCTCCAGGCTTTCTCTCCTGCAGTGTGACCACTGCATTGTTGGTACATTTTAGATGTACATAGTGATCACATTCATCATAATGCATTTCTACCTGTACATACTATATCTGGAGTCTTTTTTCCCCCTAATCCCTTCCCCTTCTTTCAAGCTCTCATCTGCTCCTTATTTTCAAAAACGTTTTCTTCTTTTATTTTCTTTTCCCTTCTTTCCTTTCCTCCTTCCTCTCCTTTGTTCCCCTTCCAATTTGAATGTTTTCTTCCCATTTCCCAATGTCTATTATACATTTCTGTCCTTATTCACAGTTTTGGTTTCTCGTACCAGAGAAACCATGTGATATTTAAACATGCATATCCTTTTTAGTCAATAAAAAGTGAAACATGTTTATTTCATTTAAGAGGATGGTCTCAATGTGCATCCATTTGTTATAAAATCTTCCAGTTTACCCTCTTTATAGCAGAGTAGTGCTCTACTTTATAAAAATACCACATCTTATTCCATTCATCTGTTGATGGGTATTTTGGCTGATTCCAAGATTTAACTTTTACAAACTGTGCTGCTATAAATATACATGACTGTGCACATATCACTGTGGTATGATGCTCTTAATTCTTCAGGAAGATATCAAAAAGGGAAATAGCTAGGTCAAATGGAACCTATAGTCCTAGTTTTTTGAGGAATCTCCACACTGATTTCCACAGTGGCTGCACCAGTCTACACTCCCACCAACAGTGGAGAAGGGTTTCTTTTCTCCACAGCTTCACTGGCATTTGTTATTGGTTGATTTACTGATGTTAGCCATTCTTTCTGGAGTGAGATGGACTCTTAGCATTGTTCTAATTTGCGTCTCTCAAATGTCTAGTGATACTGAACATTTTTTCATATATTTATTTGCCATTTGTACTTCTTCATCTGAGAAGTGTCTATTCATTTCAGATGCCCACTTTTTGATTGGGCCTTTAAATTTGGGGGTTCTGATTGTTTTTAGTTCTTTATGTATTATAGACATTAATCTTTTGTCTGAGGGATATCTGGCAAAAATATTTTCCCACTCTATGGGTTGTCTCTTCACTCTATTGGTTGGTTCCTTATTATTAAAAAGTTCTTTAACAATATAAGATGCCATTTGTTGAGTCTTTGTGTTATTTCTTGTGTGATGGGGGTTTTGTACATAATGTTTTTGCCTACATCTATGTCTTCAAGAATTTTACCTATTTTATCTTCCAATAGATTTGGGGTTTCTGTTTTAATAATTAGGTCCTTTGATCCATTTTGATTCTAATTTAGTGCATGGTGAGAGATACAGGTCTAGGTCTAATCTTTGTCATGTGGAAAGCCAGTTTTTCCAGCACCGTTTATTAAAGAGATTATCTCTCTTCCAGTGAAGGTGTTTGGCCCCTTTGTCAAAGATCAGGTGGCTGAGTATGTTTGGAGTTGTTTCTGTATCTTCTGTTTCCTCTATCTTTGGGTCTGTTTTTTGCTAGTACCATACCTTTTTTTTTTATCATGGTAGATTTGTAGTATAACTTCAAGTCAGAGATTGTGATGACCCCTGCTTTGCCTTTATTGTCAGAAATTACTCTTGCTATTTTAGGTCTCTTCTGGTTCCAAATGATTTTAGGAGGCATACTGTTGATATTTTTATTGGGATTGCATTAATTCTATATAGCAATCTTGGAAGTACCGCCATTTTCAATATATTGGTTCTTCCTATCCAAGAGCAAGAGCTATCTTTCCATTTTCTGATATCCTTTTCAATCTCTTTTTGCAGAGTACTATAGTTTTCAGTATAAAGATCTTTTATGTCCTTCATTAGCTCTATTCTTAAATATTTCATTTTTTTAATGTAATTGTAAATGGTGTTGTTTCCCTACTTTCTCTCTCAGTGAGTTTGATATTCGTGTACAGAAAGGCTATTGATTTTTGAGTGTTGATTTTGTATCCAGCTATGCTACTGAATTTGGTTATTAAATCTAGAAGTTTTTTGGTGGAGTTTTTGGGGTCTTCCATGTAGAATATCATCTCATCTGCAAATAATGATAATTTAACTTTCCCCCTCCTATCTATATTCTTTTTCTTTCTTTCTCTTGTGCAATTGTTCTGCCTAATGTTTCCAGAACTATATTGAATAAGAGTGGTGACAGTAGACATTCTTTTCTTATTCCTGATTTTAAAGGGAAAGTTTTCAGTTTTTGACCATTTAGTATGATGTTGGCTACTGATTTGTCAGAGAAGGCTTTTATGAAATTGAGATGAAGACTATCTATTCCACTTAGAAGAGATCAATTTTAACCCAGAGCTTCTGTCCTTTCTCTAGAATGTTTAGGCTGGCTTTCCCTGGAAAAGGTTTAATGCTGCTTTTATCTCTATCTGCTACCTCCTCAACCAACTAGATGAACGTTGCCTCTTAAGAAAGCAGGAGGCAGAAGGGAAGGATTTTCAAGAATTCAGTTCTAGGTCTCCAGCAATTTATATAGTGAAAACCCTGTATCCTGGCCAGCCTCCCCACACACCATTACTGGGTGTTTCTGGAACTCTGTATTACCACCACCATCTCTCCAATCATTCTGTCTCCATTTCCTACACACTCCTTTAGAAAAAATAAATAGAAAGGCCATCTGCCTTGGAAGAATTTCAGAATGTGTTGGGAATGGAGACCAAATTCAAAACCTCTACATGATCTCAAGCTGTATGGAGACAGAGCCAAGACTTTGCCTCTGCCACATCCCTAAAGGAGAGTGTGCCAACTCCCATTGTAGAAGTACATTTCATTTTGAAAGCCTGAGCGAGGGTATGGAGTGGATCTCTGCCCCGTAGGTATTTTGAAGCATAACTGTATGAGACAGGTGGCTGAAAAGAGTGTAGAATCTCACCCGGCACTGCTTTTGGCTTCCCTGAATGCAGACCTGGCTTCAATCTCCATGGTAGTGTTCAGAATCTTATAGCATCCAGTACAGGGTGAAAAAGGCTATCAACATTCATGAGTTAGTGGGCCCCAAGCAAAAACCTGACTGACAGCCTCTCTAAATCCGACTATTGTTTGGTTTTACGTAACTCCTCCAGTTATGATTAGTTCTTTGTTGTTGTTTTGGTACTACAGATTAAACCCAGGGTGTCGTACATGTATCCTACTTCTGAATTACACTCTGCCTATGAACTACAATCCTAGCCAATGATTAGTTTTTATTTTCTTTGGGGTTGGTCTTGTCCAGGGATTCCCTAGAAATTTCATGATCTGAAGAGTGACAGCTCCTCTTAGGCAGGGTCTTTGTTGAGCAAAACAATTTGTGCAGGTCAAACAGTACGAGCCTAGATGGGGTGTTCTGGCACACCCACTGACCTTGCTCATTCATAGTTGTGGCAGCCTCCTTTAGATAGCCTGAGTTCCAAGTCAAGCCTGCGAAGGACTGGGAGATTGAGCATTCCCTTAGATAAGGCAGAGGCCAGCCTCTCTGCTTTCAGCCACACCCTATCCTGTGTTTTCAACACGATAAATTTGGCCGATAGTCTCTACTTGCTTGTTGGCTAGTAAAAGGCATAAAAGCTGAAGAGTATTTAAGATATGGAAGATCCATGAATGCTTGGGGAGATGTTTACTTTAAGCCTAGAGAATTCTATTTTTGCTAATAAAGGTGATCATTCAAAAGTCAAATTTCAGTTTAATATGAGTCCACGGATTTAAAATACTTCCAAAAATTAACTACTGATACATCTGAAAAGAGATGATGGAATAAAATTCTATCTTTCTCTTTCCTTCACTGAAAAGCACAGAAAATAATACTAACAATCACCAAAGCATTCTAAAAACTCTTTGGATCTTATTGAGCAAGAATAACAGGAGCGAGGAATACTGACAATCAGACCAGTTCCTCACCCTCAACAGTTCACTAAATGAATTTAGATCTCCAGATCTAAAGCAATATGCCAGCATCTCTAAAAGTAAGTAAAAAAATTCTATGAAACCCAATCAAGAATGCTATACTTGGAGCACTTAAGTTTAAGTTCTTAGGACGTGGGAAAGAAGGACCATTCCTATTTTGCTATTCAAAGTTTATCATTTTAGAGTGGCTGGATGTGTGGACAGCATGGAAAAAACCAGGGATGACCGAGGCCTTCTCACTGCAGAAAAGGGGAAAGCCAACAACTTAAAGAGGGGACATCTTCAGAGCAGAGATGTAGTACATTTGTGAAGAAAACCTAGACAACACTAATTATGAATAAATTGGAAAATGAAAGCGATGCTTCATAACCTAAGGATATGATTAAAGCAGTGCTTAGAGGAAAATTATTAAGCTTAAGCACTTAGCATTAATAAATAAAAGACAATGAAAATAATGCATTAATTATTCAACTCAAGAAGTTTGAAAAACAATACAAGGTAATTGCAGAAAGCAAAACGAAGAAATAAATAGAGGTGAGAATTGAATAATGATCAATTTTCAAAACTAGGTATTTGACAAACATACAAATAAATCCAAGTTCTGGTGCTTTTAAATAAAATAGATTAAGCCATTAATATTTTAAGTGATAAATGGAGGACAGAATACAAATATGTAAAATCAGGAAGGAGAATGAAAAATATGAAGATGGAGAAAAAAATTTTAATTATGCAAATAAATACAAAAACCTAAGAAGTTATTATATATAACATTGAGAAGCTCTCCAATTACCAGATCCATACAGTTTCATAAGTGAAGTTCTTAGTTTTAAATATAGCTCATTCTAAAATTTTTATCACTTTTCTAAAGAAAATTAAAATTTATAATTTTGAAAAGTAAACCCAGCATAAAACCAGTACTGCTACTTGACACTTATGACATATTGTGTGCACAGAAATCTCCAAAACAGCACACATAGTTTATTAATAAATCAAATGAAAAAATCTTAGGTGAAATATTGACATTTTGGTTATGATTTGAGGGAAGTGTCTCACTAGTAATGCACTTACTAATAGCTCCTTGGCCACAGAGGAAAACGTACTTCTATCACAAAAGAAAAATGATTAAAATATATCTGGAATAAAGAAAGACATCATAGGAATAACTGTTGGATGAAGCAAAGCATTAAAACCATAAGCTAAAAGGGTCAAAATCAGAATCCAGAAGTACATTGTAAATAAATGCTTTTCCGAATCATAGAAAAGCTGGGACCGGAAATTGCTAACACTGACTTTTTCTCCAATCAGATGGGAGTTCCTTTCTGTGAAAGTGAACATTCTGCTTAGCAAGTTATTCCAAAATGAGAATGCGAGCCTGAGTATGAGGTTCTACTTCCTGTCCACTGAGGAGGTACCTGAGTGAGATGAGGGCAGCAGGGTCTGAGGTATGAGGAGTGGAGAGGGAGGGCAGTGGGTTCTGTGGTCTGGAAGCATAAAACTGGAGATGATGAAAAGAAAGTGAAGATGACAGCAATGAAAAAGGCTTTGCTCTCCTGGCAGTGGAACAGGCTTGTAACACTGGCCACAAAGAAACTAGTCATGACTGGTAGTGGTAGTGACTGACAAGGCTGCACCAGTGAGAGATTAGAGCTGAAGAACTGAAATGTCTGGTCGAAGCTTAGCTGACTGCATTCTGTTTAATCCTCTTAGGCCTCAGGCAGAGACTTGTGCAGATTCTGGCCTGAAATGGGAGTCAATTTTGGCAGTTAGACGTGGCATTCCATGAAGACTAACAGTAAGCTTATGAGTTGGTGGTCTGTGACATGTAACTCCAGCCAAACACAAAGTGACACAGCAAAACACATCTTCAAGTGAAGTATGAGGGTTTCCTAAGGGCTGAGGAGAAGTAACAGCAGGAACTGGTACCTCAGACTCTTCCTCTCCTAGACTGTCCAGGTCCCTGTGCAGACATGGGGGCCAAGTAGAGAATTTAGTTTTGGAATGTAACCTGAGTGACTGAGATTGGAACTAGCCTTTTGAGGACACAGGACAGGAGCTAGAAACACCCGGACACACTTTTGCCCTTTCCAGAAGGATCACTGAGTCAGTTAGACAGCCACCGCAATCTGCCGTTGGACTGTCAACTTTCCAAGGGTGAGTGAAAAGTCATTCTGGATCCAAGATAAGACTTTCAGTTGATAGAACATATTAAGGTCTTCCTCTGAGTAATTTCTTTCCTAACTGGCTGTGAAAAGAAGAGATAAAGGTCAACTTGTAATTGGGTTGGGATCTCAAAGGCTCAGAGACTGCTTTTTTCTATGTATGGATTCACTTATTGCAAAAGTGCATTTATTATCCAAGTGATATAGGGCTGTGTTTTGGATTTGCCACTGGGGAAGGTATAAAACTGTCCTGCCCAACCAAACACAATGCTTCATGTAGAGTTTTAAATTTTTTGAGTAGCCATATTTACAAAATAGAAAACAGAAGAAACTAACTTTAACATATTTTACATAACCAAAATATTATCATTCCAACACATAATTAATATAAAAGCATACTAAAGAGATGTGTTATATTTTTCTATATTAAGTCTTCAAAATTCAGAACATCTCAGTTCAGAGTAATCACTTTTAAAGCTCGTATTAGTAGGTTTCTTTTGCTGTGACAGAATACCCAAGATAACCAACTTATAAAGAGGAAAGATTTATTTTGTCTCACGACTTCAAAGGTTTCAACTCATTGCCACTTTTCCCTGCCACCTTCAAGCCTGTGACAAGTCAGTAAGTCATGCTAGAAGAGGAGAGGAAACCCATTCTCCTCATGACATCCAGGAGGCAAAGACAGAGGGGAAGGAAGGGCCCAGGAATCTCTATATCCCCCTCAAGGGCACACCCCCAATGACCTAACTTCCTCCCGCTAGACCCTACAGCCTAGAGGCTCCACAATCTCCCAATAACACCACAGGCTGGTGGCCATGTTCTTCACACACAAGCCTTTGGGGAGCACTCAAGATAGAAAGCATAGCAAATTTAGTGACTGACATTAGACAATGTCAAATTGGACAAAAAGAATTAAGTCACATGGTCTTTACCCTTCAGGATCTTATAAACTTGTATGCTTACCTTACAATCAAAGTGGTAGAGTGAGGGGGTAGACAGATCTACCTACGGGATCCCACTGGAGCTGGGAGCCTCCTCAGGATTGGTGCCAACTACCAAGGCCAGGTGGGTTTTATACCCCTCCCTCCTCTTCTTGGGTTCTGGAAGTAACAACATTATCACTCAGCCAAAGCAATCAGAACTAGTCGCTAACACTTTGCTAAAGCAGAAATCATAGCACCAACTGGGCCAGCCCAAATTCTTCTAATTCCTCTTCCAGTAGTTGAAAGCTCTCTATCCTGCACAGCGTTCAGGAGATGCCACAAGGTAAGGAAAGAATGAAAATTACTCTAGATGAGTTCATCAGTTTTCACATGCATAGGAGAGCTCAAGTAAAGACTTAGTCAAGACCAGCCCTTCTGCAGAGCTGGTACCAGGACCAAGGCAGACACACTGCTCTTGCTACACCCGAGGGAAGTTTGGCCAGCACTGCCACAGTGTAGATGTATAGCTGGCATGCCTGAGCCACCGTGGGCTCTGATGCCTGATCTGTGTGGTTGGTTAGCATCTACTTCCTGCTCATCCTCAGACCCACTAATTCAAGGTGCTAATCCCTAGCTCAGCACCAGATATCATAGCTACTTCTGGACCCCTTCAGACAAACTGTGTGGTTCAGTGGCCTTGGCATCTTACTTACCTCTTTGTGCTTTCCTGATTCTGCACTTTCTCTAGTATAGGTAGGATCTTCATCTCTTCCATGAGAACCCTGGATAACTTCACCAGCCCAGATTGCCAAGGGCCCTGCCCTGTCATTCCCTCTCCTTTCCAGCAAAGAGCCATTTGGTACAGCAAGGTCTGAGGCTAATCCTATACCCCCGGGCCTGGGAAGCCCTTATTAGAAAGACCAAGAAGGGTCTCCCAATCCCGGTCAACCCAGGCTTCATTCCCTGAGCATCTTCCTCTATCTCCAGTTCCCTTGCCCTCCCTCAAGTTTTCTCAAGCTGGCTGTGCCTTCTATATTCAAGCTAACACCCCAACTTCAGAACACTCAACTTCTATGTCTGCAAATTCTCAGAATGCAGTGCCTGAAGAGTATGGATGTCAGCTTTCATTATTTCTTTCATTTGAGAAATATTGCATTTGCACAAACCCATGCAACCCAAGAATTTTTCCCTCTGTGATAGCTGGAGACCACATCAGATCCTATTTGATGACTTCTTTGCAACTTGTGCCTCCACTCTGAGGCCAACACGTTCATGGGGAGAAAAAGCTCCGCAGCAGATTTTCAATTATTTCCTCAAATGCCCTTTCCTCCATGGTAATTTTCCTGTTGTGCAATACCCAAAGCTCCACTAATTTTGAATTCAAAGCATCCACCAGTCCCAAGATCTGTAATGTAAGAAGCGTTCAGCCTGCAGTGTATATAATTTTTCCACCGCCTCTTTTTGAGAATTACCTTAGCACAGAATGTCTGACCACTGGAAAGGCCCCAAGTTAACAATGATGGTTGGATCTTTCCAGGAGGGAAGTGGGTGTTGGATTGCAATAGTACCCTGTACCCTTTGCTCTTTCCAACATAGCTCGGGGGGAGGCAGCCAGCTCTCTCTGAGGGCTGCTCCCTGATGTGGCTGGTGGGCAGCGTGACATCGTGCAAACATGTCCAGTTCCTTTCCCTAGAAGTTAAATGAGCAAACTTCACTCTGAGTTGGAGGAAATGGCTCCTTGTATTTGGCTCAGGTTGCTCACCTGTTAGTGCAATAGGGAGGAAGGAAGTCTTATGAAGATCTCATGTAGGAGGTCACATCAGGAAACCCTCAAGCTCAAGCAGTCAAATCCTAAGCCAGAAAGCAGATACAGATGCTGAACTAGATATTCCCCAACCAAATCAGGTCTTAGCAAGTCTTCAAATGGGCTTTTCCAATGAAGCGCACAGTGTACTCTGGCCACTGCAACCTGAGCATACTTTGTTTTGGGCCCCATTGGAAGTGACCCATGGGGTGGAACTAACATGTGTGAGGGCCTCAATGGCGAGATTCAGACACCTGCACTTTCCAGGTGAGTCCTCTGGTAGGGTTTCCTCCGTATAAACATGAAAGGAAGAATCTGCATTCCATAAAATGCAATGGTTTTGGTTTGGGGTTTTGCACAGTTTCAACTAAAAAAAAAAAAAAAAAAAAAAATTGTTTAAAATGGAAACCTGGAGATATTTCCACTGTTCTGAAGCAGCTGAGCATTGACGCGGAAATGTCCCTGCTTTCCACTAGGGGGCGATTTAAATGCAGCCCCAGAACTAGGAGCCGGGAGGAGCTGCGGAAGAGAACAAACCCGAAGGGTGCTGGTGTGGTGTGTCTGCTAACTGGAAACACACCTCTTTTCTGCATTTTGGTCCATATGATTTTGTGCTTTCATGCTGTCAGGGTAAATGTGATAGCTCCTGTATTTGTAATCTACAAAGCCTGAACTCTTTCTCTATAGCACAGGACATTTTGTTTTTGTCCTGCTATTAAACTGGAAACAGTATCTGTCCCCTTCCTTGTGGCACAGAACTAGGCTCCACACCAAGTTTACGAGAAGGTGGGTTTCTTACTCGCATGGTGAGCTACTCTGTACATTTCACAAGTACTTCCTGGCTTTTGGGGCGGCCTGCTAACGGAGCCCTTCTCATCAGCATGGCCCGTGTCAGAAAGCTAGGGCTAAATCTACTCCGTGCTTTTATCACCTTACCTCTATTAAACGTAGTTAAGGAGAAATGGGGTCATCGTTGCTTTTTGAGGTTTCTTTATTTCTGGGTGAAAAACAGTGAGTAGCATACATTTGTTTCTAGGTCAGTGGCATGAGAATGCTCTATTTCAGTAACAGGAAGTAGAAGAAGAAGAAAGCAGGACTCAAAGGTCAGCAATTTTGCCTGACACTTTCAGTGTCTCCAGTACCCACCAGGCCCCCATTTCCACCCAAACCCATTTACCATGATTTTTTATGAGAACAAAGACACAGAAATTAAAAGCTAGAGAACACTAACAAGCACATAGCACTGTCTGATCCTGTACTGTTTCCCTTTAGTTGAGAACCTTCTTTGTCATATGCCCTCTTCTAAAGGCAGTCTCTCCAGCAGGCACAGGGGTGCACACCTGCATTCCCAGCTACTCAGGAGGCTCAAGGCCAGTCTGGACAGCATCACAAGACCTATCTCAAAATTAACTAACTAACTAAATAAATAAATACATAAAAGCTCTCTCAAATTTTATCCCTTGTATTATGTACTAACCTGTTCTCTTGATCCATATGAGACAAAAAACCTTATTACAGAGAAGGGTAGAGTGGACAAATAGGTGGAAGAAATCTATTTTTTAACAAAACAGTATGATTTAAACATAGCAGAATGTTGTTTTCCAACTCAGGTAGCTAAGTGTTGATGGCTTCTGCCAGTGCCCCAGCTACATGTGTACCTGTCCATGACTCACCCCCAGACTCCAGTGCCACCCTTAACGTAGTGTTCATCCTCTCTGAATTAGGATTTTCTTCTTTATCATTTTAAACAAAATGGGTAAGGTTATAAACAGTAACATATCTCAAACTGTCATCTCAGTCCAATCATATGTTTTTTTTTTCTTCTGTCAAAGATTGTTTTTATAACAGCTCAGTTTGTCATAGCTAAATCTTGGAAACAACCCAAATGCCCATTGACAAAGGAATGGATAAAAAAAGATGAGGTATTTTTATACAATGGAGAACTACTCAGCTATAAAGAAGGATAAACTCGAGGCTTTTATAGGTAAATGGATGCAACTAGAGACCATAGTCATAAGTGAAATAAATCAAATTTGTATGTGTAAACATCATGTTGTGTTCCTAGTGTAAGAAACTGAAAGAGTAAATAAGATCCAAAATACACAATAGGTACTGTAAAAGAGAAAGAAACTGCTCAAAAGGGAAGAACACCTGGGATGAGGAAAGGCTTTTCAACCTGATCCCAAGAACACAAACATTGCAGTGCTTAGGTAGAGGGTATTAAATTGAAGCTCTAGGTCAATAAAACTAAATTATAATTGTACAAGTCCCTTTGGAAGTTCCAAGGACTTGATAAATGACTCGGTGAAAATCTCCACTCTCTGGGAATGGAGAACCCCAACTGTAGAATCCCAGCAATGAGGTAAGATACAAGCTCAAGCTTTGTTTTGATCTGCCTCGATGGCTTCCCAGTTGATACAAGGCATGCATTCCTATGGAAACCCACTGCTACTCACGGTTAGATTGTGGGGCCTTTTTTGGCCTCAATTCAGTCATATTTTTGATAAGTAGGCCTTTGTAGGGTGGTTTGGAAGCTTTGCCATTGTGTATAATTTTGTAGCTATGGGGTATGAGGCCCAACTTCTAAATAACTGGTTTGACAATTTTCAGAATTTACCTGAAATTTATAAATTGCAAGTTGAGAACAACTTGTTCCTGTGTAAATGGCCTGAACTAAGACCATGGTTCAGGAAGGAAGATCGTTTCTAAATAACAGGGTCCAGAGGAAATCTAGCAGCATGACTGATATGTCTCAGACAGGCAATATTGTTCTTAGCTCATGAGTCAAGGTGATTATGAGGAATGGATCCTACACTTCAGGGCAGGTTTACAGATGTCCGTCTCTTAAAGGAGCCCATATTTAGCCCATGTCTTAAAAAGAGAAGCAAAACCAGGGAGAAAGTACTAAAAAATTCAATGCATTGGAAATGGTGACTGCTTCAGAGGCAGGGATATGGACAGAGACAGCAGTCTATGACAGGGTCATGAGTCCCCTTCACAGAGCAGAACAAGAACCAGTAGCAGCATCGTTAACATAGGCATCCATCCACACTGGAAGTCTGCGTGTGTCGCTGCTGTGAACTGAAATAGGAAGGGGAAAAGGTGTCATTCTTAAAGTCACCAGAAGACTCTCCAGCGCAGGGTGGTGCAGGACGTCATCCGTGATGATTTAAAAGGAAGTGATGAATCCACAAGTGCTTGGTAAACATGGTTTGAGTGTTGCTGTGACCATATTTCTTACCCCTAAACTGCTAACACTGAGCCACTCAGAAAATAAGAAAAAAACTACTGATGTCCTTAGAAAACAGGCTGGCACTGACAACCTTCGTCCGTCAGACCATGTCTTGTCCCCCATTCTCTACTCAGCTCCTCAGTTCTCTTTCCTTTTCTACTCTTCAGCCTTTTGACTCCAGGTTTCCAACAGATGCTGGCAAGGCTCATCCATGTTCTGTTGCTAAATAGAATCCTGGAGACAGGATGATTTATAAAGAAGAGAGATTGACTTTGGCTTGCAGTTCTGGGACTAGGAAGCCCAAGAGCACGGTACTGGCTTCAGAAGGCCTAGTGCTGCTTCGAGTCATGCTGGAAAGCAGAGGGCAAGCAGGCATACTGCAGGGGCATCCTTACTGGATAACAATCCACTTTCTCATTAACTAATTGGGTCCCAAGAGAGTGAGAACTCACTCATGGGAAAAAGGCATTAATCCACCTCTGAGGGCTGTGCCCTCCTAACCCAAATGTTTCCCACAGGACTGTCCCTACCAACACCCCACATTAGGGATACTCAGGTCCAGGTGAGTGCTGCTGAGGACAAGCCATACTCACACCACCTGGCTCTTGCCCTATGCATCTGATTTTATATAACTCTTCACTTACACTGGTGTCTGACTTGATTTCTCAATCTGTCTGTGATCTCAAGAATTTCCTAAAGGATTTTTACAAAATACAGTTCCAAAGAATGTTGTGCAAACTAACAAGTGGTTGCAAACAAGCTCAAATAAAATGATTCATAGAGAACCAAGATTTTGCCCAAATTCTCAGTGCCCATTGTGCTCCACACAAAAAAATTACTGCCTGAGTAGATGATCATGTCAGAACTCTAGCTAAACTTAAAAAAATCTTTAATTATGGAACTTTAATTAGCCCTTAATATATGAAAAAGCATTGAGCATGAACCTCCACCTCTTATGCTTTATGCAAAAATTAATTCTAATGGGTTATGGATTTAAATGTAAAACTAGAACAAAATGTCATTCTTAAACACATTTAAACGTTTAAAAAATGGAAAATTTCCAGAAGAACACATAAAAAAATGCTTTAGGGTTAAGGAATAGAGAAAGAGTATTAGAAATGACATCAAAGTACAACCCATAAAAGAAAAAATAGATTGAACTTCCTCAAAATGAAAAATCTTGTGCTGTTAAAGACCCACTTAGGCAAAGAAAAAGACAACCTAGAGCCCCAAAGAAAGTAAATATCTGGCAAAGAATTAGAATCTAGAATACATAAAAATCATTTTCAAAAACCAACAGTGAACAATAACAGCTATAAAATGGCCAGAGGGAGGGGCTGGGGATTTAGCTCAGCGGCAAAGCGCCTGCCTGGCAAGCGCAAGGTCATGAGTTCAGTTCCTGGTACCGGAGAAAAACCAAAAACCAAAAAAAAAAAATAAATAAATAAAAAAATAAAATGGCCAAAGGACATGAACGGACATTGCACCAAAGAGGAGATAAAGACAAAAAAATAAAAACATGGAAAGATACTCAGCATCATTAGCTACTGGGGAAATGCACATCAAACTTACAGTGTGACATTAGCACACACTGTTAGGGCAACTAAGAAAACAGTGACAATGCTGGAAAAGATGCAAAGAGACTGACTTCTTGTACCTCCCTGGCCAGAAGATAAAGTGCTACATGGGCAGTTCCTTATAAGACTAAATAAGCAATTATCATATAAGCAAGACATAGGACTATTCTGTTACCTTCAGGCAGTGGAGGCAAACGCATGGCACACGTGCCACAGTGGGCTATTTGTATCATTGAAAGCTCTAAAACTTTTGTCATCACTGCCGTAAAAGGACTTCCTTGAACTTCATCTCTTCATGCCTGTCCGCTGGCAATCACCATTCTGCTATTCAGCTCACTAATATTATCATTTCAAGAATGTTATATAAATAGAAACAAAATATGTATGTTTGAGATCAAGGTTTTTCACTATGTAAAATGTCCTTAAGATTGGTTGCATTTATCAAGTTTGTTCCTTTACATCATTGAGTAATATTCTGTAGTATGAATGTACCATCATTTAGATATTGAAGAACATTTAGGTTTTTTTCTGGTGTTAGGTTACTTTATATAAAGATTTTATGAAAACTTGTATATTAGGTTTTCATGTGAATATAACTTTTTACTTTCCCTTGATAAATGCCCAAGAATACAAGAGCTGATCAAAAACTATGGTGTGTATTTAAATTTCAAAAAAATTATTATTAGAAGACACATCACACAAATCTATATGGGGTAAAATTGTATAGAACTATGCTCACACATACAAATGAATGCATGTAAAAAAGTGGTAAAACTACATAAGCCTGTAGCCAAGTGAGTAGTATCATACCAATATTGATTTTTTGGTTAATATTGTACTATTGCTAAGTATAATGTCTCCATAGGAAAAGTTGGGTAAAGGATACACAGGGCTATCTGTATTATTTTGCACCTTCCTATGAATCTATAACTATTTCAAAACAGAAAGTTTTAAGAAGGGGTTTAACTATGAGATCTTTTATTCATGGAGCATCAAGGGAGACTAGTGTTCTACAGAACACATCCTGGGAAGACAAGTCAACGGAACTGGGCCCAAACCAACCATCAGTGTCCCAGCTCCAGACCAGTTAGCTTGACCTCTATCAGTGGTCGAGATTACCCCTCGGTCTTGTCTTTCTTTGCAGTTGAGAAAACACGCTGTGTAGTTGGTTTGTTCCTCAGAGTTTTCTGGAAAGGCTGGTTCATTCCTTTCACTTATTTATTCTTTGCTTTGGTTTAAACTGCCCTATCCAGTTTCTGCCCTAGTATAAGTCAGACTGTGACAAGTGCCATGCCTCATCCACAGGGCCTAGTGCAATGTGACACAGGCAGCAGGTCAGAATAGTGAAAGCCAGATGCCTGAGGAAACCAGTTCATTGTTATAATAACTGCCTGTTCTCAGGAAAATTTATGACATGAACAGAAGCTATGAATAGATCTGGTCATTTCTGGTGCAGCAGATCTATGCTGTGTGCCCACTTGGGTTGACCTTGTGCCTCTCTTGACACATTGCCTAGACCAGTGGTAGTGAACCTTTTAGAGCTTTCAATGATAGCACGTATGCCATAGGCTTTCCACCACCGGCCTAGACTGATGGTTCTCAAACTTCAGTGTTCATAAGAATCACCTCAGAAAACCCAAATGTTGCTGTTATATCAGAATCATGGAAAAAGGACCAGAGAATATCATTTTCAACACCTCACCAGGTGATACTGGGGCAGGAAATCCTGGGGCCACAGTTCCTTCCATGGTACTACTTCTTAAAAATCATTTTAGCTGGGAGTCCTGTTACTTGTAATTTATATCACATGAAGTGTTTACAACTAGACACCTCTACCTCACCCTAACCCAATATTTATCAAATGATATTTTGTTTCCTTGCACCTAACTCAAAGACATTCCAATGCACATGTGTATGTATGTGTGCACATGTGTCTGTGAGTATGTGTGTGTGTATATATATGGTTAAAAAAAATAAAGGGTAATAACCATTTGCAAATGTGGTTCTTTGACTGAAAAACAAAACTTGTAATCTAGTAGCATTTGTGATACTTCCAAGACTCTGGGAAATAGATACTTTTTCATGTTTGTTTTGCTTACCCATATTGGAGGATTCATTAAAGATAGTTTGACCATTACCTTTAGAAGCTCTGCAAAACGGTGCTTTTGACAGCTAGTTTTTTAGTGGACCAAGAAGAAATCCTAACAAATAACTCTGATAAACATAACTTGTTGACCATTTGATGTTCTAGCTTCACTGTAGAAGGCCCTCTGGAACCATGATGGAAGGGGAACAGAATTTTATGAAAACAGAGCAAGGACTCAGTGATTCCAGGTAATGTGACAGAGATGGCCCCACTAATGTGCCCTCTGGAAGGAGCCTAGGTGTCTGGCTAGGAGTTTCTCTGACTATCCCAGGATGAGGCCCATTACCTCATGAACCTCACAGCTGGCTCAAACAATAGACAGAACCATATAGAAAGTATTAAAGGATTCATATGAGGTGATATATATGTTACTTAGTTTGACTTAGTGATTCTACAACATAACTAACAACAACCATATGGCATACCATTTTTTAAATTTTTAAAATTTAATTTAAAAATTAAATTTTTTCCCAACCCCAATAGTTAATTTTTGAAGACTATTGAAGAATTTCATAGCCCTTCCAACCACCCTTGATATAGATCAGTAATCTCCAAAATAGTATGTCCAGCACTGACCCATTGAAGTGGAGAAGAAAATGTCAAACTTTCAATTATATTTAGTTTTATCAAAAAGAGATAAAGGTGTTAAACTTTAATGATGTTATTAGATATATTGAAATTGGTACCCTCATTTAGTCTATTTGTCCCAAATAGTTATTGGGATCCATCCAGAATCTTAAGGGAAGAGTGGAGATGCGCTGGTCAAGAAGGTGGATGCCAGCCCCGCCCTTCACCATGAGCTGTCAGATTCCTGACAACACTGCAGTAAGGTGTTCCTGCTTACCTGGTAACTAAACTGAACTAATCCTCACAAAATGAACAAAGTAGCTTAGAACAAAGTAGCTCAGTTCCCCCAAGGAAATGCCTATGTCTGATCTAGAAAATGTCTTAACAACCCAAATAGCCAATTGAAGATAATCCAAATAAAAGTGAACATCAACAATAGGGAAGGTCTGACATTTATCCTACTCACTAAATGAGCTCTTCATCAGTCCACATCATGTGGGGTTTTAAAATCAGTGATAACCTTTCGGATTTGAAAAGAATTTGGCTCAATCTGCAGGAAGGTGCTTTTGAAGAAATTCATGCTAAAAAAAGAACAGTTTGAAAGTGGATATTTGAAAACATTTTCCAATCTTATGTGATTATCAGAAGTCTAATAGAAATTCTTCTGAATAGACTCTTAGTTGTGCACTTATTTATTAAAAGTACAAATATGAAATGCTTTGTGATTACTTGGAAAAATCAACTGATTGACATCAGAGAAAATGAAATTTGCTAGCAGAATTTAAACAAAAACCTTTGCATAATCAGTGGCGTAGAATGGAAATGAGCTTCTGAAAGGGCACCTGTTCCATCTGGCCCTGTGCATCTTTGTGAGACATTTTTTCAGCTGCACTAGCAATAAAAGAAAGGAAAGGAGAGAAAAGGGGAAAAAAAGACACTATAATGTGAATTAGAATTGCTGAATCACAAGTGTTAAACCACCACTGTGTATTCTAAAATAAGGAAGCACTCTCAACCACATCACTCTTACTAAAAATTATTACTAATAAACTTCACAGTGAAAGCAATGATTTGTTCACTTGTTAGTAAATAACAAATTACTTTAAAATATGTACATATGTTTTATGTTGAGATACATAAACTCAGACTTTAAAATTTTCTGTGTACTTTTTAATAGCTCTATATTGTGTGTATATATAATACAAAAATAACAAAAACTTTCTTTTTATTGATTTTTATGGATTAATATTAAGGCTTGAATATTGACCCACTCTTACATGCACATTCAAATTTAATCTTCAGTATTCAGAGGCAGATGGCCCCGGGGGGTATAACTCAATGGCAGATGACCTGCTTAGCATAGGTGAGGCCCTGGGATTGATCCCAAAACCAACAGAATGAAATAGAAGTAGGACTTTTTAATACTAAAGGTGAGTTTGCCATGAGACCTCTGCCTTTATGAATGGAATGATATATCTTTTTCTTTAATAATGCCTCTGTCAGACATCACAGTTCATTATAAAAAGTTAAATAAGAAGTCTCAGCCTTTCTCTCTCTCTCTCTCTCTCTCTCTCTCTCTCTCTCTCTCTCTCTCTCTCTCTCAGCATCTCTCTCTCTCCTTTCTGCCAGGTACTAAGACCTCAATCTTATCTTGGACTTTACACTTTTCAGCCCCCAGAACTATGAGGAATAAACTTCTCTTCATTATAAATCAACCACTCTTGGGTATTCTATTATAGACACACAAAAACTGACTGAGCAAATGGATACAACTGAAAATGTTTGGGTTCAATCTGTAGCTCAGTAATAGAGTGAATGCTCAACATGAGTGAGGCCATGGGTTCGATCCCCAGCAGAGCAAAGTGAGCATTCAATCAATCAATAAATATCTAATTGGTTTCAAAAATATTTGATGACCACTAATCTAAACAGGGGTGAAAATCAGATGTGAGAATAATCCAGGAGAGGCTAAGTGAATCTCCATGGTAATAACATCAGCCCAAGGTCGAGTGCAAAGGGAAGAACCCACATGTGTGAGGAGCCAGGTGGAGTAGGGCCTTCTGGGCTGGTTCTTTGATGGGATATTCACTTATGTTATGCAAGGGAGAGTGAGCAGAAGAAAAGCAGTTGTCACCAGAGTGTCGCTATCCCATATATTATAAGTAGGGTGAGTGACAGACATTGATGTTCTGACAATTCTGGAGGCAAGCAGTCCAAGTGGACAGGGTCAGTTCCTTCTGAGTGCTGTGAGGGAAGGGTCAGTTCCACAATCTCTTTGGTGGAAATTCTGGTGGTTGGCTGGCCATCTTTGGTGTTGTTCTTGTAGATAGTGTTCTCTCCTGTGTGTCTGCATTATCTTATCCTATAGCTGTCTTTGTGTCCTCCCCCTTCTTTTTTAAAATAAGTGAGCTAGTGATACTGGATTAGAGACCCACACTATTCTGGTATGACCCAATCCAGGATGACTTCATCTTAACTAATTACAATTGAAATGACATCATTTTCAAAGAAAAGGTCACATTCTGAGTGAGATATTGGGAGCATGTGGATTTTGGGGGGACACAATTGAATCTACACCTGCCATAATTTCATACAAATTAAAGTCTGCCTTCCTCATTTCTTTTGAAGTGTGGCTTTGGTAAAAGGTGGGGACACACAACACTTTCAGTTCTGCACTGCTGTCAAGGAACCATTGCCCTTTCATTGCCCCATACCCAATTTTCATCCTATACCCAAATATGGTCCTCCACAGGTAGAAACTTGACAGGAATATTTTGAGGCAACAAGTGGTTATATCATTTGCATTCTTGCACCTGTCCTTAGTTCTGTCCTTAGTTCTCCCGTGCTGGTCTCCTTTCCACACATCATACCCTTTGTTCTTCTGAAGCTTCATACAAAAGATTGCAGATCAGGCAACATTTCAGAATGTTTGTACCCCCTGTAAAATACCTTCCCAAATGCACAGTGAAAGGAAACACTTTGGTCTTATTTTACTATATTTTCATTTTGAATGTACTAAAGGTGGTTTTTTATTCTTGCCCTTTACCTGCTATCATTCTCAATGTGAATAAAAAAAAAGTTGTCCTCACCGCAGGGCAGGAGGCTTCTATTCAGAATACAGTCGCTAGAAATATGCACTCAAGCAGTTGTAAATTCTTAGCATAGGTGATGAACGATAAGTATTCCCAGGCAATTCACAATCTATGAGGATGGAAATCTTCCATGGGGCACTAAGTGTTGCTTTTGGTATTCATGGGAATGAGCCTGAACAATGATTAAGGGAGGCCTTGGTAACAGGCAGCGCAGGCTGTGGCAGAGGGAGGTGACTTAGTTTCCGTATGTAATTTTCTGCTTGGAAATTACGAGCAGAAAATGTGAACTGGTCTGAAATATCTGAAGTTACCAAAGACTTCCCAGAAGATTAAAATATCTCAATCTAAATCCAATACTGAGATGGAGATTTGTGGAGGATACTTATAAAATTGATGTCTGAAACTAATTTATGTCTGAGTCCCTGTTGTTGTCAGGGGCTCTCTAAGGAGATAGTATGTGACCGTTCTCAAAGGCAGGAGCTGGGCTGAAGGAGTCTGGCCAAGGACTCACAGGCACTGCCTGGTCAGTCAGACAGGAGATGTTTCAGGCCTCTTTCAGTCTTGAGATTCTGTTAGTCTCCAAGAAAGGAAAATATTTATAGATCCGCATATAGCACATGGAAGGAGGTCTAGGATGAAGTCCAAGAGCCCTCACTAGCCCAGCTCTTCCCAAAAGTATCCAGTTCTGGGAGAAAAAGGGAAAAAAGGAGCTGGAATATAAACAATTTTGGTGTCATGCTAAATGAGACAAATACTATGGACTACTCTAGAGAAACTCTTTGGATCATGTTTGGAGGATAAAACGGGGTCAAGTCTCTCTGAAAAGAATTGAAGTGTTTGGAGTTAGAGACTTTCCATTTGCTCTTAAATTAGTATGCACACAAGCACCTGTGTGTGTACCTTAAGAGGCAGCTTCTGTCATTGCTCCCAAGATAAATTAACCCTAGAGAAGAAACAGAAGGTCACTCATTCAGTGTGGCATTTAATATCACGAAGGAATATGACGGGAAGTGTTTAATTACTTTCCTCCTTGGTATAGGTCTGGTCTGTGGATAACCCAACTCACTCTTAAAAAGAGAAGTTGTGATAAAATATATATAACATAAAATTGACCCCTAAAATTTTAGTCATTTAAAAAATTGAAAGCATTTGAAAATAATTAGTCAATTTAAGCCACTATTCAGTGGCATGCAATACACTCAAAAGCCTTGCACAACCAACACTCTTATCTCCTTCTAAAATTTATCTCCACTTCCTCTTTTGTCTAAAAGTAATAAATGTGCAATTGGCCTTTCTCTCTTCTGAATGTGAGCATCTCTTCAGTCCTGCAATGCCTTCTCCTGGGGACAGCTGTGCTGAGAACAGGTAGTAACCATCAGAACCACATAGTTGTCCCAGCACAGGTTTAGTGACCTGTGGGGGACCTAGGCCCAGGCTGGACTTTTCCTCTGCCAAGATTGTTCCAGGAACATTGCCTCCTTGGCATGGGCTGCTTGTTCCGTGCCAAGATGAGTGCTCAATGAATTTTAACAGTGCCATAAACTAGATGATGGGAAAATGAAATGGATCAGTCTGTTGTCTCTCTCAGGGGTTAATGACAATGGTCACAAGAAAAACAAATAGCATTTAGGCTGAAAATTGACTCCTTCCATTTGGCCACCTGTCTGGATTGAGCTTTTCCAATGGTTTTGTTTATTTAGGAGGAAGCAGTAAATCTCTGGAATTAGAATGGACTGCATGAGAAAAGCAAGCACTGCACTGTGTTTCTCGGCCTTGGATCCTATCATGTTCATTTTTTTTAATGCCAGCCTCTGCCTCTGGAATGAGAAGAGTTGTGGGCAGTGAGACTTTTCTTATCATTCAGGTCTCCTTGTGGAATACAAGATTAGCTTCATCCAGATATTAGTTGTGGGCTGTAGTAGTAGCTCAGTGGTAGAGTGCTACGGCACATGTAAGGTCCTGAGGTCCCCTTGCACACCCACAAAAGCTAACACTGACAGTTGGGGATCCTACCACCATCAGGCTCCCAAAAACACCTGCTATCTCCTCCAGGTACCCAAGATGACTTGGTAACTCTTCTGTGTGTTCGTCTTTAGGGACTTCATTGCTGTGATTATATTGTAGGCCTATTTCACTCATTTCCAGAAGATAAATTGAGTGTCTAGGGATTGTGAGTTATATTCTCTTCCTTTTGGGGAAACTGAGGCTTTGTGAATTAAATGACTAGCTCTAAAATAGGCAGTTAGCTAACCTCCCTCCCCAACTTTACCTACTGGCTGGTATATTGGTTCTTCCTTTCCTAATAGGAGGGCATGAGAAGACCAACTTGATACTGACTATCGTGAGAACCAGCAGAGGCAGAAATCAGACAGTTTGAGATTGAGGAACAAGAAACTCAACACAGTACTGTGAATAATAATAGAAATCCTGAACGGGAAGCAGCCTTAAGGATTTCTGAGATCAGTGTTATGGTTTAGATCTAAAATGTCCCCCAAACATCCCATGTGTTCAGAGGTAGGGCTTTCAGAAGGTATTTGGTTCATGAGGGCTCTAACTCTATCAGTGCACTCCTCCACTGATGAGAACATATTTTGATGGTATTATAACAAGGTAATAAAACTTAGGAGGTGGAGCCTAGCTTGGGGACTATATATATTTTTTCATTGCTCCCTTCACAGACTTTTTATGTGTCAGCTTTCTGCCTTTCACACCCTTCAGCCGTGATATTTCAGCTTTGCCACTGGCCTACAACAATGGAGCCAGCTGACCACGGACTGAAGCTGAGCCAGAATAAACTTTTCCTTCTCTAAGTTTTTTTCTGTGAGTCTGTCACAGCAACAAAAAATTTACAGAACTAATGGCCCTTAAATAATTTGTACTGGTTAAAGTACAAGTTGCAGGGTTGGAGGAGGGACTCAATGGCAGAACACTTACCCAACGTGCATGAGGTCTTGGGTTTGATCCTCAACACAGAAAACAAAATAAAGTACAGATTCATAGGCTCTTCCTTGATCTGTTCACCAGAATTCCTTGGGGGTGGTTATTCTTTATGTAACCAGGCCCAGGAAATAATGATCACAGTGATCCGGGCTAGAAATATACCTGGAAGAATCTTGAAACAAACTCACATTTTTGTTGACCTGCCCGCCTATAAATGGAGACTGCGGTGGCATTAATACTTTGAACAATGTGATCACTGTGGAGAATCACTACTGAGTCTTAGGTTGGCTGATATTCTGAGGATACCAGTGTTCTTCTCTAAGATATCAGTCGCCATCTTATTCTTGCCTCTCTAACGGCAAACAGCTCAGTGAATGAGGAATGAGATTTGAAAAACATAAGGTAGAATGGATGATTGCCATGATGTTTCATGAATATTTGAAGAAGGCAAATACCTTATCAGTGGGTATGGGCTGTGGACAAAGAAGGTCCCATCTGGGCTGGAGCTTCAAGTCCTACCTGCATAAATGATCAAGAAAAGGATTTTACATATAGAAAAGCTTATATAAATTGATAATGAATGTTGGAATACATGAGTTGAGGGTAGGGGTGACCATAGACAACCATAAGGTTAGACAAATGGGTCAGGGCTAGAACATACACGGGCTTTGAGTTTTAAAAAGAATTGAATCTTATTTCCAAAGAGTGGGAAGTCATTAACAGCCCTGGCATAGAGGTGGGGTCTTGTACAACAGACGGAAGCCAGGGGAGACTAGAATTAACGGTTCTTTTCAAGATTTGGCAACAACCTATACAGTTTCCTATGGCTGTTGTAACAAATTGCCACAAACTTGTCAGCTTCAAACGTACATTTATTCTCTTATAATTCAGGAGGTCAGAAATCCAAAATGAGTTTCACTGGGCCAAAGTCAAGGTGTCTCTAAGGAAACTTTTATGTCCTTGTCTTTTCCAGCTTCTAGAGCTGCCTTCCCTGAATTTATTAGCTCCTTTCTGAGCATGTGCTACTTTTGTAATTTAAAGAAAGAGGGGGAGCAGTAAATGAGGGCCAGGGATAGGGGAGTGAAGAGGAAAAAGGAAGGACTGATGAGCGATGAACAGCAGACATGAAGTCTGTGAGACTCAGCATCCAGCTGGCTATCAGGAAATGAATTTGAGACCGTTGCCAGGTTCCAGCGGGAGTGGCAGAGAAGGTGAGGCTGGCAGACATCTGGGCAGGAGGAACTGGTTTGGGGAAGACCATGTGTTTTCTTTCAGCTGTGTTTATCCTCTCAGGCAAGCCCACTACTAGTACTTGGCTTTTATGCTGTGTGACTTGTAACTTCTGGTCGCTGGATGGAAATCTTTTTACAGAACCAGGACCGGTCAGCCGCTCTGAATTTCTACTTCAAAGGTTCCTCTGTTTCTGCATTCACAGAGCCCTACTTTGCAGGCAGCTCTAATGAGATGTGGCAGTGCCTTTGCTCTGGCCTGTCCCTTATCAGGCTCGGCAGTGCTGGATGCTCTAGGGGACTGTGAATCAGCTCCCCTGGGGAGTTATGTTGCAGTTCTTCTTAGAAAGAGCAGAGGAAGGAATGGCTGGCAGCCGTCTGGCAGGGCCCACACCAAAGATCCTCCTACTGTCAGATAAAGACCATCCTCTCCATGGCTTCCTCCTGCCCCCAGACAAGGCTGGAGTCTCCTCACATCACGCTGCAGAGTGGAAGGCCAGAAGTCAAAAAGGTCCTTGTAGAAAGACCCAGGAGGGGAGTGAGGGCAGAGGGTGGGAGACCTGTATATGCAAGGAGTGCACAATTCTGATCTCAGAGGAAAACTCCTTTGTAAAAAAAAGTGCTAGGCTGGAAAACTAGGCAGGATGGCAGAGCCTTCTGTAGCTATGAACTCTGTGCAAGTATCCTAGCAAAGTCTTTCTCTAATCCTCCCTCTGTTGGACCTGATTTTCTAGATTCCCTTCCAAATCCAATGTTCTGGCCTCTGAGTATAGGTCCTTTAGAGATTAGAAGGTAAAATGCACGGCCTCTTTTCAAAGTATGCTTTGATTTGCAAGAGTGTAATAGGCTGAAAAATGGCCCACAGTGATCTTCAGAATATATATACAATATCTTACTTAGAAAAAGGGTCTTTGAAGATGTAACAATCTTGAGATTGGAAAAGTTTCCTGGGTCATCAGGTGGGCCCTAAATGCTATTCTAAGTGTCCTTTGTGAAAATTTCATGATGAGAGAGAAAATAAAGATGGAGCAGAAAAGGATTCTAAGCTATTGGCCTTGAAGACTGGCGCTATACAGCCACACACCAAAGAATACTGCAGCCGCCAGACGCTGGAAAAGGGGTAAGATAAATTCTTCCCTAGATCCTCTAGAGAAAGTACAGTCTTATAGAAACCCTGATTTCAGCTCAGTGACACTGATTGCTGAGTTCTGGCCTCCAGAGCTGTAAGAACACATTTCTGTTGTTTTAAAGCATCAAGTATATAATAATTGTTTACGGAAGTCGCAGGAGGCTAACACAAGGGCAGACCTCCTGGGGCCTGTGCATCTCAGAGAAGCGCTCAGGGTGCTCTTGGCACATCCTCCCTGGCCCTGGGAGTCTTCTAGTGAAAGGGCCCTGACCCCAGTACTCTGTAGAGGAAAAGCATAGAGAAAAGACTCAGAAGACCTGTGTGGCTTGTAGCATGTTACTCCATTTATCTGAATAATGATTTCCAAATCCAGTGAGAACAGAGAACAAATTTCATTGCTCCTTGTCTCTGCATAGCCAGAATTGTGCTGATTATACCACAGTAAGCACTTGGTGTTTACTGCCTAAAAAAATTGGGAAATTAGTATTATATTTCCCTGCTTACCTTATACAACTATCCATTCTGGGGCCCAAAGTGGAATTGTACAAGTATTTGGAAAGTTGTAATGTGATAAGCAAAATTTAGGTGTTATTAACCCAGATGTATGCTTCTGTGAACTATGTTACTTGGACTAAGCAGTCTACAACTGAGAACTGACTGGCCAAAAGCCAGATCTTCTATACACGTTCAGAGAGAAATGAAATTGCTTAGGGAGTGAAGAAGAATTGGGACCTAGAGGCTGTTTCTATGAAGGCAGGGAGAACCTTTTTAAAGGAGCTTAGTAATTGTGCATTCTGCATTTAATTCTGCTGAACTGCTCTACTGTGTACAATTGTGAGAAACAGGATGATGAGAATATAAAGAATTACGGTTTTTAAGGCATCCTACCTTGCGGAGCTATAGGTGCATGTGATATCATAGAAAGTATATCTTGTCTTTGTCCACAGTTCCTGGCACACAGCTTTAAAACTGTGGAATTTCCTGAGTGATAGGAGTGCCTTCTGTTGACTGCCTCTGAGTTTATGCTAATGAGGTTGAGGCAGGATGGAAGAAACAAGGATAGGTAGAAATAAGATTAGGAAACTCAATTCTGGTCTCCCTTATTACCTAAAATATATATTAATCATTTAGGAAAAGTCAGCAAAAGAAGCTTTATTATTCCTAAATTTACCTAGCCTGTTTCATCCCCCTAAGATTGAAGACACCAAGATAAGAATAACTAGAGTAATTTGGGGAGTTACAATAAGGCTGAATTGCCAGTTTTTACGTGGTCCAGTTTCATAAACCTGGGAGCAATGAAGTCTCCCAAACTGTGCTCACCTGGATTCCAGGAAAAGCAGAGTCTTGAAGACCACAAAGTGGTCAGGTCACCTTCCCCATGCGGGAGCAATTAGCCCAATGAGAATCCGGGCTGCTTCCCTCCAGAGGAGGACAGCATCTCATTGAGGGACTAAATTGCTCCTCAAGCATATGAATCACTCTGAAGCTACAACACCAGGACTGACATAATGATGTACTGGTCTATGGCTCAGCTCAGCTCATTCTTAAAAGTTGGCCTCATTCCTCCATGAGTGGGCCAGTGCGAACCCTTGTAGTGGTTATTCTAGCTAAAGTCTTTCTATTCTCCCGTATTATCCAAATCAGCCTAATCAATCAGACTATGCCTCACACTGACACATCCTGAAATTCCTCACGTGTGATATGAATCAAGGACCTACTTCCTACTCCATGGTAGAAGCAAGTTGACATCCCTGTTTCCTCTTTAGGGGGCCTCATCAGACTCTAACAGGATGACTCAGACAGAGTCAAGAGAGGGCCTAGCTATTCTAGGAAGACCCAGCCTATGATCAGGGGTTTGGAACATTTAGCCTCACCTCCCAGTCTCCAAGGAGGAGAGGGGGCTGGGAGATGAAGTTCAACTACATGGCCGATTATGTAATCAATTCACCTTCAGAATGCAGCCCCATATAAAAATTCTGGATGCTTAGGGTCAGGAGATCTTCCCAGTTGATGAGTGTAGGGATATACCAGAAGCGGGTGTGGTATAACCCAACTCCACAGATACCAAAGCTCCTGCCCTGGGAGCCCTTCCAGACCTTGCTCTATGTATCTCTTTAGCTGACTGTTCACTTGAATCCCTAATAAGAAAATAGTAACAGGAAGTAAAGTGCTCCCCCAAGTTCTGTGAGTCATTTTAGCAAATGATCGCACATGAGGGGGTTGTGAGAAACACCAATTTGTAGCCAAATCAGACAGTGGTGTGGGGCCCTGGAGGACCTCACTTGCAACTGGCAGCTGAGAGAAGAGCAGTCTCATTGGAGACTTTGCCCTTCAACTTGTGGCATCTGATACTAACTCTTGGTAGTTAATATCCGAATTGACTTGAGTTGTAGGACACCCAGTTGGAGTCAGAGGAGTGGTACTGGAACACAGCACAGCATTCAGTTCCTTAGGCTTTTCCATTTGAAAGTCATGGCAGCAGAACTAACCACTTCCTCTGACTGACCAGCCATGAAGGAGCAGAGCAATGTGGACCAGGCACAAGAAGCCAACTACCTGGGTATTAGCACCACTGCTGCCTCTAACCCCGGAGCAATGCCTTGCCTAGGGCCCTGACAGCTCAGCTACACATCAGAATACCTGAGAAGTTTTAGAACATCAGATTGCCCATCGCTATCCTTCATAACCAAAATCTTTGAAAGTAGTGTCAGAAATTAGTACATTTAAAAAGCTTCCCCAAGTGATTCTGAAACAATTAAGAGTTAGTTGACGGAGTCAGTTTTGTCTTCATAGTATCTATGGTAAGAACAGTTTGTCTGATTGTAAATCTACTAAATCAGACATTCCATTAGGAAGACCTGAGAACCAGTGTTTTTAACAAGTATTCCAGGTGATTCTTACCATCACAAAAGTTTGTAGAGTAAGACCAAGAGCAGTGGTCCTAAAGCTGTGTCCATGGGACCAGCATCACCAGCGGCACTTGTGCCACCTTGGAACATCTCTATCCCAGAGCTACTCAGTCAGAAACTCCAGGTGGGGTCCATGGATCCAAGATTTAACAAGCTCTGCAGCTGCTCTGATGCACCACGGCTTAAAAATCACTGAACTGGAGAACCTTGAAATGTCTAGACAGAATTAAGATTAGACAATTTCAGTCTAAATCTTACATGGGAAATTTTATTCTGTATATTCTGTAGATTCCATTAAACAGTCTTTCCTGTCAATCGCATAGCCAAGTCTCCCTGCAGGCTCTGCTGTGGTTTACTTTGATCCTCAGGTCAAATCCCAAGACTGACAGAAAGTCTCATACACTCGTACAAAAGTCAGCATCAAATGAAATCCTTTCCACTGTGAACTGCAAAGGAAGCAGGTTTCCAGAAGAAAGAGTCCCACTCTCTTTATGGGATTTCTTCACTGCAGGAGCTGCTCGGGCACTACCTTCTTTTGTTGACAGGTAGAAATATTTGCAGACTTGTTGGCTACAGGTAACACAAGCTATTCAAAGTTCAGAGAGTTCTGTTATTGGAAGGGGTTGAGAGTTCACCTCAGCCTGATCTAATTTTACCCATTAAGAATGGGAGGGGCCCAGAGTTTGTTAATAACTTTTCCATGGTAACAGAGACAGCATTATAATCTGTGAGGATGCTGGACTCAGGCCTTCAGACTCATTTTCGCGGCAGCACTCTACTTCAGGGGTGTTTTGTGACTGAGGTCCTGGTCTTCTAAACCCTAAGAGGTAGGCTGTACCCAGGGAGTTCAAGATCCCCAGGAACAGTGCGGATATGGACTAAGTGTGGCAAATAGGAGGAAGAAGAGAGAAAAGAAGCTTTGCAGACAAAATCAATGCTACATTAATAACAGTTCCTGCTATACAGTCTCCTCTAAGTGCCAGGAGCTTCCTTTCCTCAGATTAACCCTGTATAAGTATTGCCTAAGTACTTCGGTTTTTCCATTGGGGAAGCAATGCACAAAGAGACTGAGCGTGTTGATCAAGTCCAAACAGCAGGGCAGGTAGAACCGTATTAAAATCCTCAATGCTGAACGCCCTATTCTTCCCATAAAACCATACTGCTTCCTGACAGGTTGCTTATGAAGTGGTGGTGTGACTTTTTTTCCACCTCTAAATCAGTGAATGCTAACCTTGACTGCAGGTTAAAAGTATGCCAATCTTTAAAAAATACTAATAGCTTCTGTCCTTCCTCACACTCGCCATTAAACTAGAACCTCTGGGAGTGGGATCAGGATATTGGATTTTTTTTTTTTAGTGCTCTCCAGGTAATGCAAATGTGCAGAAAGGGGTGGGAGCCACTTATTTAAAATGTTTAATTTGCTTCAAAATACTTTAGCTAACCAGGAGTAGATACTCTTCTTTAAGCTGCTGGTGGTAATTTCATTAATTAAATTTCTCAACCCAGCAATTAGAATTACATTTAGAGGGGCTGGGGATTTAGCTCAGCGGCAAAAGCGCCTGCCTGGCAAGCGCAAGGTCGTGAGTTCGGTTCCCGGTACCGGAGAAAAACCAAAAAAAAAAAAACAAAACGAATTACATTTAGAAGTTGGATGAGAGGAGAGATGGGGAAAAGATGAAAGAGCTAAGTTTTTGTTAAGTAGTTTATTGGTGGAAATGCGTGCAGCACTGTCCTTGGATATAAAAAATAACAGCTCAAGAACCAGGCCTCCTACCCCTGCCCACCCCTAGAGTTCCCTAGAGCACAGTGTTATCATGGTGTGTAAAAATGCAGGTGAGTTTAAAAAAATTGAAGCAAATTGAAAGTTAATTATTATGAACATTATTTTACCAAAAGAAAAATTCTCTTTAAACTTAAGATTTCTATGGCAGGCATTTTGTATCATATTCTTAGGTTAAACATGGAAGACAATCTCATAGTAAGTCCTTGGGTCCTATCCAAACAGCTTTTTAAGTAATAGCATATTCATTAAGGTCAAAAATAGATCTTTAACAGAGGCCTTTCTTTAAGAAAATCGATACCCTCTCCTCTTTAATTAAAGCTTCCTAGGATGAGACATGCTCCCAGAAATTCTAGCCCTCTTGGCTTGATTTTCAAAATGATTTTTTTTAACAGAGCTTGAGACTAACCAGGCCTCTACCTGGGAACAAGAAGACTCAGGCAATGCAGAGTCCCAGAAAGCCACAAAACCACCACATTGTGTATATCAAAGACTCCCTGCCCCCGTGGCCTTCTCATTGCCAACATGTTGACAGGAGAACAAAACCAACCACTAACAATATCCCAGAAAATTGCCATCTGCTATGAAGCTATTTCAAACTGAACCAGAAAGGGATTTATAGATATACATATGTTATGCTTTGTGTCTACATGTCCCACCAAAGCCTCATGCAGTTATAAGCATGGCTTGTTTAGAGACAGTTTGATCTAGAGTGTGTGACTGATTTGTGGTGCAATGCTAGAGTTAAGGTTGCTGGGATTAAGGGTGGATGATTACTAAATCAGTGGACTGATTGGTTTGGCACCTGCCCTAATCCCTATAGCTTAGATAGGATATGAAGGGGACAGAGAGAAGACGTTTAGGTCCCTTGCTTATTTTGCTACGTTCTGCCCACTGTAAACTGTTTCTCTTCCACCAATACCTGTCTGCCTGTGCCATTCTGTCTTGGAGCCAGCTGATTACAGACTGAATCCCCTGTGAACTGTGAGCCAAATAAACCTTTCCTCCTTTATACTTTGAGTACTGAATATTTTGTCTCAGCAATGCGAAAAGTAACTAAAATGTGTATTTTCTGCCTGAATTTTTTCTTTTTTTTTTTTTTTTTTTTTTGGTTTTTGGTTTTGGTTTTTGGTTTTTTTCCAGTACCTGGAATCAAACTCATGACCTTGCTCTTGCCAGGCAGGTGCTGTGCCACTGAGCTAAATCCTCAGCCCAACTCCTGCCTGAATTTTTTCATGGGGAGGGGCACAATACTGTGGCTTGAACCCAGCACCTTGCACATGCAAGGCATGTTCTCTACCGCTGAGCTACAACCCCAAGCCCTTTTTAAATTTTATTTGGAGACAAGATTTTACTAAGTTGCCTGGGATGGCCTCAAACAGTGTTAGCCAGGATGTAAAGAAATTGGAATCCTCATGCACCTATTGGTGATAAGGTAAGGAGGTAACTGCTACTGCAGAAAACCGTATGGTAGGTCTCTGAGGATTAAAAATAGACAACTCTGGCCCAGCCTAGCAAGTAGCTGTGATTACAACTTTTTAATTTTTTTTAAATTTTGCTTTATTTAAATGACATTTAGTCTAGAAATGTGAGTAATAAATTTTTTTATATTTGGAGTAAATTTTTTACATAAAGTCCTTCCATACACATTTCTGGAGCTCTGGAGCTTTGCTTTACCTTTCTGTACCAAATGAGCTAGTTCAAAAAAAAAGGCTACAATTCTGAGAAAAATGTGCTAAAAGAAAACCTTTGAAAAAGACTAAAGGTACTAGAATTCTTAGCCCAGACGAAATTTGCTTTGGGGTAATCAGCTACAACTGTCTTCCATAGAGTGTACAGAGATTACTCTGTGGAGAAGGGTTACCAGCTATTTTGCACATTCACTGTAAAAGAACAAAGGAAGCTTAGCCCAGTTGCCCCAGGAGGGATTTAAAGAGATCCACCTAAGGAGAACTTTCTCTGTGAAAACAGGTGAAACAGCAAACTCTTCTTTGAAGCTTTAAGGAAAAAGACAATATAACCCCTTATATTGACGGACATTGATTATTCCAGAGGGCAGAGAATGAAAGGAGACATTTTCACTTTGCAGTGACAGAAACACACCAGCTCTTTTCTAAATGGGGAGACCATTGGCTCATGTGAATGAAAGTCTGAGGGGTGCACTACAAGAACAGCTGGATTCTGGATGTCAAACAACAGAGCCAGGGGACCTTTGTTTCTTTCCAGGCTCATCCTGTTTGGCTTTATTGTCTGAAAGACTTTCATTGTGATGGCAAGATGGCCGTGGGCAGCTTCAAGCCCAAAAAGTCCTCAACTGGGCTCTCCCAATATCTGTAACAACAGCAAAAAAGGGTTCTGATTAGCCTTGAATCTGCCTCTGGCCCACTCTGAGTTCCAGACAAATCTTACCATTCAGGGGGGATTGTGTGACTGCCTCTTAGCACAGGCAGTGAGAACCCTCCTTTGGCAGAACCCACTTATTTTATGGAGTGTGGGACAGAGAGATCCAAAGGAAAGAGGCAGGGTAGCAGGAAAAGCAGCTGGTCTTTGGAGTTCCTCATGTTCTTTTGCAACAACATGCAGACAACTCTGAACAAAAACTTTAACAGAATGGATTCACAAACTCTAATATACTTTACCTAAATTTAAATTTAAAGTGAAACAAAAGAATCTCCCAAGCTTGGAAAAACTCAGACCTGCTAAGACTGCAAAAAACCCACATTTCATGGGAAGCATCTACCTTGAAATCAAGAGGGTGATATCAGGATCCCTTAAACAGGGTACAGGTAACTGCTTCACATCTGTGTGACCAAGGAACCCTTTCTGGTGACTTTTCTCAAACTAAGCAAGTATGCTCCACAAATAACAACTACTAGCAATGTTAATGTGACACTTTTCCATCACTACCCATTGTAGGAAAGGAGCTAAAACTCCAGTAAGATACCACTTCACACCCATTTGGGAGGGCTGCTATCAAAACTCCAGAAAAAAATGAGGGTTGGCCAGGATGTAGAGAAATTGGAGCCCTCATGCACCTATTAGTAAGGAGGTAACTGCTACTGCAGAAAACTGTATGGTAGGTCTCTAAAAATTAAAAGTAGAATTATCATATGATACAACAATACTACTTCTGTGAATATAACTCAAAGAATTGAGAATAGAGTTTCAAAGGGACATTTATGTATCAATGTTCATAGCAGCATTATTCACTGTGGCTCAAATATGGAAGTAAACCAAGTGTCCATCAACAGATGAATGGATAAATAAAATGTGATATATATATATATACACATATATATATGAATATTATTCAGCCTTGAAATAGAAATTCTTTTTTAAAATTAATTTTGTTGGTACACTTTTGATATACATAATGATCATATTCATTATAGGGAATTTGCACCTTTACAAAACACATCCTGATTCTTCCTTTTACCCCCCATTACCCTCCCCTCCCTTCACCCCTTCTTCCCCTTCCCACTTGCAAAAGCTTTATCTCCATTTTCCCTTCTGTTGTCTTTTTGCCCTTGCCCTTTCTTTACTTCTCTCTCCCTCCCTTGTTCTCTTTCCCATTTGAACATTTTCTTCCTACTTCTCAATATCTATTGTTATCTTATTTTTCCACCCAGTTTCTCACACAAGAGAATATGATATTTAAATGTGTGTGTCCTTTTCATTTAAAATTATATTTTTAAGGAACATCCATTTACCTAAGAATGACAGTTTATCTTCATTATGGCAGAGTAGTATTCCATTGTATATAAAAACTACATTTTCTTTATGCATTCATCCATGGATGGGCATCTCAGCCATTTCCAAGATTTACTTACTTACTACAAATTGGGCTGCTATAAATATGGGTGTGCATACAACATTGTGATAAGATGTTTTTAACTGTTTCAGGAAGACATCAAGAAAAGGAATAGCTAGGTCAAATCAAACCTCTAGTTTTAATATTGTGAGGCATTGCCACATTGATTTCCATATTGGTTATACCAATTTACACTCTCATCAATAGTGGAGAAGGGCTCCTTTCTCCCCAAAGCCCCTCCAAAATTTGTTTGGTTGATTTCTTGATGATGGCCATTCTTTCTGGAGTGAGACAGAATCTCAGTGTTGCTGTAGTTTGCATTTCTCCTATGACCAGTGATGTTGAACATTTTAAAATATATTTATTTACTATTTCTACTTCTTTATCTGAGAAGTATCTATTCATTTCAAATGCCCTTTTGAAGTGGGTCTTTAAATTTGAGGGCTCTGTTTTTTTTGAGTTCTGTATATAGTCTAGATATCAGTTCTTTGTCTGAGGAATAGCTGATAAAGACTTTTTCCAGTTTTGTGGCCTGTGTCTTCACTCTGTTGGTAGTTTCTTTTGTGGTACAAAAGCTTTTTAATAAGATGTGATCCCAGTTGCTCTTTCTTTGTAATATTTCCTATGTGATCAGGGTTTCATTCATAAAGTCTTTGCCTACGCCTATGTCTTCAAGAATTTTACCTATTCTATCTTCCAGCAGGTTAAGTATTTCTGTTTTAACATGTAGATCTCTGACCCATTTTGATTTTTGTTTAGTGCATGGTGAGAGGTACAGTTCTAGGTTTAATCCTTCGCATGTGAAAAGCCAGTTTTCCCAGCACCATTTATTAAAGAGGCTCTTTCTTCAGTGAAGGTGTTTGGCCCTTTCATCAAAGATCAGGTGGCTGAGTGCATTTGGAATTGTTTCTGTATTTTCTATTCTGTTCCATTAATCCTCAGGTCTATTTTTTTTTTTTTTTTGCCAATACCATGCTGTTTTTAACATGGTGGCTTTGTAGTATAATTTCAAGTCAGGGATTGTTATGGTTTGTGTCTAGATGTTTCCCCAAAGCCTCAGGCAGTCATGACATGGGCTTCTAGAGTTTTTGATTGACTCATGGTCCAATGCTGTGATTATGGGTGTGAATGCTACACCCACCCTGGGGTAGGTAGCTTGCATACAACATAAAGGAAGGAAAGAGGTTTGCTTTCTGTTATGTGCTCCTCTCTTTTTGCTCTTGCTGCTTTTGCTGTTTTCCGTTGCCATGAACTGTTGCCCCTCCACAGTGTGCCACTCTGGCTTGGAGCCAGCCAAATATGGACTGAAACCTCCACAAACCATGAGCTAAATAAACCTTTCCTTCCTTAATTGTGGATGTCAGGTATTTTTTCTTAGCAATAAGAGAAAAGTAACCAACACAGGGATTGTGATGCCCACTGCCTTGTCTTTTTTGTCCAAAATTGCATTTGCTATTTTAGGTCTCTTCTGGTTCCAAGTGGATTGTAGGCATTATGTTGTTGGTATTTGTAATTGGTATTGCATTAAATATGTATAACAATTTTGACTGAGATTGCATTAAATCTATATAACAGTTTGGGAACTATGGCCACTTTCACCATATTATTCTGCCTATCTAAGAACAAGAGATATCTTTCCATTTTCTGATAAACTATTCAATCTCTTTTTTTAGAGTACTATAGTTTTCAGTATAAAAGTCTTGCTTTCTTCATTAGATTAATATCTAAGTATTTCATTTTTCTTGATCCTCTTGTGAAATGTGTTGTTTCCCTAATATATCTCTCTGTGAGTTTATTTGTTTACAGGAATGCTGTTGATTATTTAGTTGACTTTGTATCCTGCTATGCTGCCAGTTATTAAATTTAGGAGTCTTTTGGTGGAGTTTTGGGGGTTTCTATATGGAATATCATGTCATTTGCAAATGATTATAATCTTGCTTCTTTCTTTCCTATCTTAGTTCCTTTGATTTCTTTCTCTTGTGTAATCCTTCTGGCTAATGTTCCTAGAACTATATTGAACAGGAATACTTATAGTGGGCAACCACTTCTTGTTCTGATTCTGATTTCAGAATAAAAGCTTTCAGTTTTTGACCCTTTAGTATGATGTGGTGGTTGGATTTTCGTAGATACCTTTTATCAGATTGAGATAAAGAACTTCTATCCTCTGGGTTTTTACCAAAAGTAACTGTTGGTCTGTGTCAAACACTTTTTCTGCATCCGTTGAGATGATCATGTGGTTTTTGTCCTTGGTTCTGTTAATGTGGCATATTACATTTATTAATTTGTGTATATTGAACTATCCCTGAAATTCTGGGATGAATCCTACTTGGTGATGGTATATAAGCTTCTCAATGACTTGCTGCATTCTGTTTCCCAGTATCTTATTGGAGATTTTTGCATTTATATTCTTTAAGGAGATTGGTTTGTAGATCTCTTTTTTGATTAGATACTTGTCTGGTTTTGATATTCAGGTAATACTTGCTTCTAGGTATGAATTTGGGAGTATTGCTTCCCTTTCAATTTAAAGAGTTTGAAGAGTAATGGCATTATAGCTGTCCTCATTAATTTTCTCTCATTGCCTGATGCCCAAAATTAAGAAAGATAAGATTTATTTAGCTCACAGCTTATAGGGATTTCAGTCCTTAATCAGCTGACTCCAAGCAGAGTGGCATGGCAGAGGGGCAAAAGATCAGTGTGGTGGAAGACAGCAAAAGCAGTAAGAGCAAAAAGGGGAGAGGGAAAGCTGTATTTCCTTCCTTATATTGTAGGCAGGCTACCCATAGTGGGGTGGGTGTAGCATTCACACCATCTCTGAGCCCTCCTCTTGCACAGGCTCAGGATGTTTGCAAAGTGAAGACACGGGCCCCCTACTGAGTCACTTAGTTAAACTTCTAAACTTCTCAAGTTGACACAATGAATCAACCATAACAACACCTTCTCTAAATTTCTTGTAGAATTCAGCAGTGAATCAGTAGAGACCTGAGCTTTTGTTTGTTAGTAATTTTTAAATTACTTCCTCAATTTCATTGACTGGTATTAGGTTATTTGGAATTTTTATATCTTCTTGATTCGGGTTTGGTAATTCGTATGTACCTAGATCTGTCTGTTTCTTCTGCATTTTCCACCTTATTAGACTATAGGTTTTTGAAGTAGGTATTGATGATCCTCTGAGTTCTTACAGGATCTGTTGTGATTTATCCCTTTTCATTCTTAATTGCATTACAGGATCTGTTGTGATTTAACCCTTTTCATTCCTAATTGCATGGATTTGAGTATTTTCTTTCCTTTTTAAAATAAGATTGGTTAAGGGCTTGTTGATTTTATTTAATCTTCCAAAGAATCAATTCCTCAATTCATTTATTTCTTTTATCATGTTTTTAGTCTCATTTACATGAATGTCTGCTCTGTTTTTTTATACATGTTTTATTTATTGTACATGCTTTGGGTGTAACTTGCTCTTTTTTTTTTTTTTTTAGAAGCCTAAAGCTCAATATTAGATTATTTATTTGAGCTCTGTAAATTTTCCTAATGTGGGAATTCACCACTATAAATTTCTCTCATGGGAATGATTCCCCTGTATCTCATAACTTCTAGTGTATTATACTGGCATTGTCATTTAGTTGTAGAAACTGTTTAATCTCATCTGTGGCCTATTGTTTGTTCAGGAAGGTGTCATTTAATTTCCATGTGTTTATGCAGTTATGCAGTTTTTATGGTTTCTTTTGCCATTGATTTCAAATTTTATTGTGCTATGATCTGTTTATATGCATGGGATAATTAGTTCTTTTGCACTTGCATAGCATGTTCTATGAGCTAGTATGTGCTCATTTTGGAGAAAGTCCTGTGTGCAACTGAGAAGAATGTGTATTTTGTTGTTGTGGGATGACACTGTAGATTTCTACTAAGTCCATTTGTTCATAGGTTTGGGTCAGCTCTGATATTTCTTTGTTTTGTGTGTGTGTATGTCTGGCTGATGTATCTATTTGTGACAGTGGGCTACTGAGGTCTCCCATCACAATTGTATTAGTGCTTATTTGATTGTTCATGTCCATTAATATCTGTTTTATATATTGAGTGTACTAGTATTTGGTGTATATATATATTTATGATTGTTATCTCTTCCTCTTGTATTGTTCTCTTCAAGGTGTGTAGTGACCTTCTTTGTCTTTTCTGATCAGGCTTTGCTGGAAACCCACTTTGTTCGAACTGTTGTCTTTTTCTACAGAACCCTTCAGAATTTTGGGAGTGTTGGTTAAGTAGTCATGGGTTTCTTCAAGTGTGCTTTATTGTGAAAGTATCTTATTTCTCCATCAATTTTGAAAGATAATTTTGTGGAGTACCTCAATCTGGGTTAGAGTTTGTTTTCTTTTAGGGCTTGAAATTCTTTACTGCAAGTTCTCCTTGACTGAAGTGTTTGTGTTGAGAAGTCTGCTGTGAGTCTATGGGTTTTCCTTCATAAGTGATTTATTTCTTTTATCTAACAGCTTTTAATATACTATTCGTTTGTTGAATTTTTATAATCTTGACTATTATATGCCTCAGTGTAGCTTTTTTTTCTGACCATGGCTAGTTAGAATTCTGTATACCTCACTTTTCTGCATGCTTCACTTATCTGTATGTTGACTTCTTTTTCCATGTTTGGGAAATTTTCTGCCATTATTTCTGTGAATAGGTTTTTAATGTCCCTTGTGTCATCTTCTGATTTTTTTCATCAACTCCAATCAACCTTGTGTTATTCTTCTTTACATCATCTAGCAGCTGTTAGATTGATTTTTTTTCATGACCCCTTGCTATTTTTAAGAAATCTTTCATCTGATGATAGCTAACTGCAAACCTGTCCTCTAGATCTGATATTATTTCCTCACACTGGTTGATTCCAATATGCATACTTTCAACAGAATTTTTAATCTCCTCAATATCTGTTTGCATCTGTTTTGGTTCTTTTTTTACATTGGACACTCATAGTTTCCATCATTTTTTTAAGGTCCTCTTTTTTATCTATATCTACTTTAGATTCACTAACCATGTCCATCATTATAGTCATCATCCCTTTAGTTACCTGTGTAATTATTTCTGACTTGGTTTTTTTCCTAGAGACTCATTCATCTGCTTTATTACTTCCACTGCTACCATGTCAAAAAGTTCAACTAGGTGGCTTTTGATCCACCTCATTGCCCCTTGGATTAGCCTTGGGTGAACTGGAGGCCTTGGGTTGCATCTTGCTTCTGTGTCTTCTCATTTTCTGTTTTTTAAAATTTATTTTCTGCATTGATGCTTATAAATTGCTTATGATATGTAGTTTTATTACTAGTATGGAGATTTCCTTAGGAAATGACACTTTTCAGAGATGTGTTCTAGGTGTAGCTGGCTTTTGGCTCTTGTATCTGTTTCAAGATCCTGCCTCTTCAATTCATTTGGCATAGTATGTTGCCACCTGTGTGACCTAGCACCCAATTCTTTGGTACTGAACTATTGTATTTTCTTCTGATCTCCACCACCAGCAATCTCAGTATTGGCATACAAGGAAACATAAATAATCACCAAATGTCCTCTTGGCTAATAAATCAGTAATAATAATAGCATCAAACATAGTCTAGAAAATGAAAAACTGTCATTCCTGGTAATTTGCCTCATTTACCTACAGATATAAAATTTATAGTTATATAACAAAATCTAAAACAAATCAGAAAATTATTTGCAGTAAATAGCCCCTCAGTAGAGCAATTTCACCCTCAGGGGAGAGAACTTGAAAGGGAGAACAGGAAAAAAATAGAGAAACAAAAGGTAAAAAAGAGATTAGAGGCAAGGCTGAAGAACAAAGGAAGACTACCCAAGCTTTGGGAAACTGATGAAGACAGGAGGGAACGTAAGAAGAAGAAAAAACAAGAACAAGAAATAAACAAAACAAAAAACCTAAAAACAGTATTTACACTTATGAAAAAACACAAATAATCAAGAAAGAAACAATAGCAAAGAAAAAAAGAGAGATTTCTTTGTGATTTCAAGCCTGTGGTTATCTTGTGGGATCTATAGTTTTGTGGTAGTATCCAATTCAGGATGTGTCTTCACTGTCACTGGTAGGCAAGGGAGGCAGACAGCCCAGATCTGTGCTAGGTGATGTTTGCAAGCCTGCAGTAGTATTAGGGTTGCTGGATAATCCCAGCCAGCCCACAGAAGCAATAGGATGGCATGCCAGTTCCAGTGCTTTCAACTCCACAGAAGTTTAGGTTGATCCTGGCCTCTAGTTTTGGGGTTGGAGCCAAATTGTTCAGCCTACTACATTCTGATTGTTTCTTGCCTGACCTCAGCTCCCTGACCTTGAATGTCTCACAGTTGTTGCTCACCCAGTCACTGAAATCCCTGAGATGAAGCCAACTCACAGCTGCTCTGAGTCCCAGGTTCAGTTGGCCCCTTCCTAAAATGCTGTTTGGCCAACCACCCTCTCCAGAGGATGCAGCAGATACTTGGACAGGAGTCACTCACAGCTGCCGTAGCTTATAGTATCCACTGCTTTGTTCCACTCTAAAATGGAAATTCTGACATAATAAATGCCATGGATAAACTTTGATGACATTGTGCTAAATGAAATAAGTCATCAGCAAAGGACAAATGAAGTACAGCAGTCAAAATCATGAGATAGAAAATAGAATAATGATTTCCAGGTAATTTGGAGAAGAGAAGAGTGAGTTATTGATTGGTGGGTACAGAGTCTATTTTTCAAGATAGAAGGAGTTATGGAAATTGATAGTGGTAGATGTACTGTGCAACATGATGAGTGTATACCTAAGAATGGGTTAGATAGTAAATTTTATGTTACTTGTGTTTTACCACAATTAAAAAATAAAAACAGAACAAAGTGTTTCAGTTTTCCCAGGCTACTATAATAGAACTTCACAGTTTTGGTGGCTGAAGCAGCAGAAATTTATTTTCTCATAGCTGTGAGGACTAGAAGCCCTAGATCAAGCTCCAGCTGGGTGGATTACTGGTGAGGGATCTTTTCCTGGCTTGCAAAAGGATATCTTCTTGCTACGTGTTCATTTGGCCTTTCCTGGGGATATGCATGTGGAGAGGGAATTTTCTCTCCTCTCTTTTTATAAGTTCATTATCATATTAGGATCCACATTTGTGATTTCATTTAAACTTAGTTACCTCCTATATTCTCCGAATATCTCAAATATAGTGATATTGGTGTTAGAGCTTCAAGTTATAAATTGGGGAGGGGCAGCATTCAATCCATAGCATAAAACTATACTGTAGCCCCACAAGTCACCCAATTGCAAAAGTTCCTCAGACTCCATAAAAAATACCCCTGATCATAACAGTCTCATCAAAAGCCATGACTTCTATTTTGGGGCAGGAAAAATATTTGCAAGAGTATGCCCAACAGACATGTGTCCATACACTCACCAAAAGACATGTACTGAATTATATCACTAGCCCCAGCAGAAAACAACCCCTCAAAGTCTATTTATTACAGAATGAATACACAAACTCTGATATATTCATACAACAGAATAGTTCAGAGAGATGAAAATGAACAGAAACATAGATAATGGAAGCAGCAATGAAAGTGAAATCATGAACTATACAGTAAATTGTTCTATTAATGTTGAGCTCTATACTGACAACATTACAGTGTAGAATTCAGAATCATGCGTCTCCTTAGGAAAGGAGGGTAATGACTACAAGGGGATATGGGGAAGAGACTCTGAGACTGTATTAATATTCTCATGTTTCATTTCCCATTCTGGGTATATGTACTCCTATTGTGAAAATTCATTGAATTCTGACTGTGTGCTATGCACTTTCTTCAACATAGTTTAATCTTAGAGGTTAAGAGCTCAGTCCCTTATACAGTCAGAAATTTACATATAACTTTTGACTCCCCAAACCTTAGTGAGTGTCCTGCTGTTGGCCAGAAACTTTACTGATAATATAAACAGTTGATTAACCAATATTTTGTATGTATTACACAAATGAAAAAGTGCAAGAACCATGTTTTACTGCTATGTGTGATTTACTGAGAAGAGGAACTGCCATGTAGACATGGTTTGTGTCACAGGGCTTTTTCAGTAAATACTTGATAGGCTTGAGCTCACTGCAACAGCAACAGGAAGTGGCTATAAAATTATTATAGTAGTCCACTCTTGTGCTTTGGAAATGAAATGTCCCCCAAAGCCCATGTATTGAAGACTTGTTCCTCAGTCTTTGGTGTTCTTAGTCCCTTTTCTCCTTGCTGGGACAAAACACCCAACACTCACAACTTAAAGGAGAGAGGTTCATTTTGGATCATGTTTTAGAAGTTTCAGTCCTTGCATGATCAGTTGAGTCCAGGCAAAAATGACATGGCAGAAGAGTCTGGTGAAGGAAAGCTGCTCACCTGATGGCACCCAGGAGGCAGAGAGTTAAGGGAGGAGGCAGGGAGGGAGAGATACCCTTCTGGGCCATGTGCCCAGTAACCAACCTCTTCTGACCAGGCCCCCTCTCCTCACAGCAGTTAGCTATATATTCATCAGGACTAATCCTTATGATCCAATCACTTCCCAAAAGCCTTGCCCATGATTGCATGAGGTTTTGGGGGTCATGTAGACATAAAACTTAACAGGTGCTATTGTAATGTGGTAAAAACTTTGGAGTCTCATGGAAGGATATTAGGTCATTTGGGATGTACCACTAAAGGGGTTATTGGGGACCTTGGTCCCTTCTTGTTCTCTTTGCTTTCTCGCTATCACAAGGTAAACAGATCTCTGCCACTTCCCTCTGTCATAACATACTGTGCCCCTCCAGGCCCAAAGCAACAGGAACAAGCTATTGTGGACCAAGACCTCTGAAACTTCCTTCTTTTAAATTGATTATTTCAAGTATTTTGTCATAGTAATAAGATGCTGACTAAAACACACATTATGTATCGGGTTAATAATATCCCTTCATTTTGCAGGCTAAGTAGGTCCACAATCTCCCAAACAGTGTATGGCAAAGGCTAAATAAAAAGAGGCAAATGGAATGATTTCAGAGCTTCAGGAGGATCAAAGCCCTCTCACAGAATTTGAGATTCTCTCAGGGATAAGACCAAAACCTTCTCTGGGTCGTCCATATTTATTTAGTTATCAAAAGAAGGGAGGGGATAACACAAAAAGGGTGGAACCACTCAAGGACTTCTCCAAGTAAGGTATTAAATTAACCCACCTGGAAGGGAAATGCATAAGGCTATAGTCTTAACCTAGTTGAGCTCAGATCCGGGTGTCCTTGGCTGTGACCTCGTCTTATCCTTTGAAGCTTTCAGGCTTCATCCACCATTATAGGCCTTAGTAGGGATTAGTGACTCACAGAGGTTCACTTACTGCAAGTCTGCCACACATCTCCAGACAAGGAGCCTAGACTTTGGACAGACTCACAAGACAACATGGAAAGTCAATTTGTTAATTTAAGTCCTGCTTAGGGCTGCTTCATAGTGGTCTCTGTCAATTATGAACAACAGTTAATTTTATATAGATACAATTTAACTTTTTTTTCAGTGCTATTGGAGATTGAACCCAGGACCTCATATAGGCTAGGCAAGTGCTTCACCACTCAGCTACCTCCCCTGCCCTATAGTTACAATTTAACACTGCAACTTTTACATTTATGTACATTTCTCTTGACTACAAATGGCACTATATACCATCTAGGACTTTTTGTATGCATAAATTTTTGACAAATTTTAACTTTATGTAGTAGAATTGTATATATTTTATAGTTACACATGATGAAATAGAACAATTATGTATATACATTTTATCCATTCATGACATACATTTTTCTTCAAAATTTTATATTTTTAGGATGCATGGTTTATCTGTAAGTCTTTCCAATTGTTACAATTCTCTAAAAATATTATCCACATATAAGTAGACCTGCACAGTTCAAACCCATGTTGCTCATGGATCAAATGTGTATGTTAAACTTTAATGAAATTTGCTTTACCAAAAGCTTGAGCCCCTAAAGATCTGACATCTGATTCAGGGCACGTCCAGCTTTCCTGGTCCTCTATAGATGTCCACAGTTGGCTGCCTGCTTTTAGTAGAACCAGAACAAGAGGTCAGGGTCAGGGAGCAAAGCATGATAATAGCTACAAAGGCTCTCAGTAAAAGGAGAAGCACTCAGTGAGCTAACCACAGACGGAAGCTGGAGCAGATCAGCTGTAGATATCACCACTAGGGAGGATTAGGGCAACAAGGGCAAAAGTAAACAATATAGTGAAAAAAGGGAGTTTGGCAAGGAGAGGATTTGCAAAAGCAGATCAATATGGACAGAGTGGAAAAGGAAAGGAATTGCTTTGGCAGAATCATTTTAGTATTAGAAATTCACATAATGTGAATCTGAGGGGGGAAAACCAGGTTCACTGAGAGCGAATGCAAATAAGTACAGGCTGGCTCAATACTCATTTGCATTTGAATCCACGGAACATTTGCTGTGAGACAAGATGTGCAGAACAGTCTGCCATCTCACCCAGCAGACAATGCTGATGTTCGTGCCGCCACAGCCTGTTAATAATAAGATCAACTTTTAAAACTAAAGGACATGAATAGCTATTCCATGGAGGCAAGTTCTACAGTACTATGGTTCTGAACTGACAGGATACTGACTGCCTACCAGCCCTCCAAATTTTTTAGAGCTCTAGTCAATGTATTGCTATAGTCACTGTCACGAGACCAAAGATGGATAGTATATTCTTCACAAAGATGAAAGAAGGAGAGGAGTAGGCAGTGTCAGGGTGCAAGAGTCTGCCTCCAAATGTTACCTGGAAAGGGAAAGAACTGAGAATATCATCACCCCCAAAGAACACTGAAATCTTGGCATTACATCATGCTGATCACCTTTTCATGACCAAAAATTCAGCACCAGACACTGTTCTATGAAATTTGCAGAGGCTGAGGCAAAAAACTTGCAAGTTAGCATCTTAGTCACAGTCTGTATCAAATAAAAAGTAAAAAAGGGGGATGTGGGGGAGGTAGTTCAGTGGGAAGATCCTTGATGCAATCCCCAGTAGCACACAAAAAAGGTAGTTTGTGAGTATCATGTGGTATTGTCATCCCTGCTATTATGTCAATGATATTGGCCGGGAAGTTGGGGCTAAGAGGTACTGAATAATTTATCGAACCACACAAAAGCAGAACATGAAAGACTGGAATTTTCAGGTCTATCTAACTTTTAAGTTATGTTTTTGGTACTCTACTATTTTGTAATATGACTAAAATCTATAAAGGGTTGATAAAATGAGAAATGAATCAGGAGACAGAAAAATTCAGGGAGAAAAAAATTATATCTGCAAGTAAAGAAGCAGATATAAGAGAAATGTTTAGAATATTCTCTCAAAGATCTCCCTACTGTTGTCTGTTACTATGGTTTGGGTGTGGTTTGTCCTTCAAACATTTATGTGTTGGAAACGGTCCCCAGTATGGCAATGTTAAGGAGTGGTGGAAGTTAAAGAGATGGAGCTTAAAACAAGGTAATTAGGTCATTGGGAAATTAATATCGGTCTTGTAGAATAAGTTCTTGCAAGAGAAATCATTATACAATGAGCAAGACTGGCCCTCCCCTCACTCTGCCTTCCTGTCTTGCCCTGTGATTTCTCCTTCTTACATGCATTTCTACCATGCTGCCATCTACCATAACGTGAAACAGTTAGGGAGGCCCTTGCAAGAGGTGGTGCCATGCTACTTGAAATTTGAGCCTTCAAAACTGGGAGGTAAATAAACCTCAACTTATTATAAAGTATACAGCCTATGGTATTTTACTAGAGTAATGAAAAATGAACTGATACACCTTTTAAGGAGGTTAGGAAGGCCTATTCAGCGTAAATTTGGTGGTTTTGCTGAATAATGTTAAAGGTGGAATGCAACTAATAGCAAGGGAGAAGCAGGCTTAAACCACCCCTTCTGTTACCCCTGAATATTTGAGAACCCAAATGACATGCTGGAGTAATTTCCTGGGACCAAACCCGAGGGCTCCAGCCAGGCCTATAGGAATTAAAACCCTAGAGGAACCTCCTAATGACACATCCTGTTTGTCATCCTGCCTAAGATAGGCATTCATAAATCATGGGTGCTGTGGGTGCAAGTGACCAATGTTTACTTCTGGAGAAAGTGAAGGTCTGAGGGATGCTCTGCATACTGAGAGAATGAAAACTTCCTGCACAGGATGTGGGAAGTAATCCAAGAAAGAAGTCAAGAAGAAATGAGTTCAAGCAGCAGAGGTGTGATTCAGTGTCAAGAAATTGGTGGGTAGGACAAAGCACCAACAGAAAAAAGAAGACAGGAAAGCACTGGAAACCACTGATCCTCAGAGGTAGATATATGGTGAAGGAAAGGAGGAGGGGCTCTCATTCCCAGGGACCCTCTCCCAAGGGCCTACAGAGGGCACAACAATGAATTAAGATCACATGGTTAGCAAAGTGGGGTGGGAGGCAGTTTCTCTTCTGTCCTCCTTCCACATTTACCAGGTAGCTAGGAACTGCCCAGGGGTCTTTGAGGATGCAACTGAGGGGAATCTGAGCTTCATTTAGTGATTCATTCAGGAGATTCATTTAGTGTGGCCTAGTGGAACATATTTTTAAAGTTTTAATAATTTCCACACATAATCATCCCTGTGTAATGATTTCCAGGAATATATCTAACACAGATTGTGCTGACTCACCCAGCAACCTAACAGGCCTAGAGGTCTCATCAAGACAGGAGCAATTTCTCTAATGAAAGGCAGGAAAGTCCAGTATCTGGTTAATGGAGAAGAGAGAAGCTCTGAAATATTCCAAGCCAAGCTAGTCTAGGAAAATTCTAATCACACGAAAACAACTCAAGCACAAGGTTTCGTACTAGTCAAAATTAAAGCTCTCTCTTGTCAGGAATATTTTTAATTATACAACTATAAACTCTCTTTAAATCTATTTTTTCTTTTTAGTGGGAAACATATAAAATAGAATTTATCAGAATCCTGACGTTTGAAGGGCCCAAATCTGAATCAGTGCTAAATACACTATGTGTATTATTTCTGTGCGTGAAGTTGTATCTTTTATTCAACCCAATTATCCATAATAAGAAATATGTTCTGATTAGCTATGCTAAAGAAAGTCTAAATATTCTTCCAATCTCTATATAGAAAATTATTTTGTAAATTTGTCATATGAATAAGTGATTAAAGAGCGAGTATGCAAAAAAATTTTTTAAAATGTATCATAAATGTTTTTCAAGAAGTTGAAAAACAAAGTATTATTATTTTATAGGTTTATAATATTAGCTTTTTAAAATTTGGGATATCTTTTCACATTCTAAATACATATACAATTTGAATCTAATTTTAAATTTATATTTCTATATTCCATTTCTTAAGAAAAGTTTACAAAACTTGAATAGATTCTACCTTTATTGGAAGGTGTATGAATCAATGAAGAGGACTCACCAGCCAGCATGTAAGGAGGAATCTGCCATCAATCCAGAAGCACTACGTGGCTGCTTAGCTCTCCCTGGAGGAGGATGGAGGTGACTAGTTAGAGGATGTCCTCAAGTATAGAGTGTAGCAATGGAGAATGGAAGCCATAAAATGCCTTTAATGATCTCTCCTCACCTGTAATTTTGGAAAGTGAGTGAAGTTCTCTGTTTGAAGCACTAGGACTGTCTCAGAGTCCCTGAGAGCAAACCATGCTTGGCTTTCCAACAACAGAAGTGACAGACAGAAGAGGATACATTAGTGTATGGTCAGCTTTACATCACTACAATAAAATGTCTGAGGAAAGTAACTTTACAAAAAGAACAGGTTTTTTAGTGCATAATATAGAAGTTCAAGTTCCAGATTGGGTAACCCCATTGGTATGAGTCTCTGGTGAAGGTGACACATCATCATGAAAGTATTTGTTGGAGTGAGTGCTCATATCTCCAGCCAAGGAACAGAGAAGAGAAAGCCAGGTACAGATAGGGGTCCAAAATCTCCAATGGAGACCTAATCTCCAGCGATCTAAGGGTGTCCCATAAGGCCCCATCACTTAAAGGTCCACAGCACCTCCTAATAGTGCCAACCTGATGTGGATCTTTGGGAGATAGTCATCTAAACCATAGCACTCAGTAAAACTTATTTTTAAAGATTCTAGTGAAAGTATCTCTAACCCCATGATGCATTGGGCCCATCAGTGCCCCAAAGCTACTTTCATTCTCACAGCCTTGAGATTTGTTGCTTCTGAATTTTATCTTAGCCAGGTATACAGTCACCTCCATAATAGGGTACTGCAACCCATTATACCTTGGCTTTTTTGAGAATTAGTGCTTGGAAATGAATTCAAATTAATTATCTGGCTGCATGATGATAGGATTAACCTTTAAAGTGGATGCAATGACCATGATTTACATAATCTATTTAATCATTTTTAAATAGAATTAATATTCACAAGGCAAGTAGGGGGAACTAAATTATGTCTTATAGATTTTTGTGAACACCAGGTTCAGCTCACAAAAAGAATAAAATTAACCTTATCTAAGGTATAGAATATATCAGGTGCTTGTAGCAATTAATTATATTACAGGGATAATTATCACCTCTCCTAATAAGTAAATAAACACTGCCACATGTAAAGAGCAGATTTCATCAGTCACTCCCCTCTTAAGATTCAAGAGACTATTTGTTTGAGTATCTATAGAGCTATATCCAGATGAAACAGCCTGAAAATAGGCTAAACAAAATTTAATTTGGATCAATGTACATGCCTTATCTGATCATTTTCTTCATGTAGGTTCCATGAGCAGGGAGGGCATGCTGGTTTTCTTCTGCTTTCTAAACAGACAAAGGTCTAAGGACTAAGCAACCAGAATGAACGATTCCCTAGTCCCAGGGGAGCCTAGTGCCTCAGAGGCCTTATTTGAAAATCCAGAATAGTTCTCACAGATTCAGAGTGAACTTTCTGAACCTAAATCCTTGGAAAATTTAGATTGTCCCAAGAGAATATGACTAGAAGAGTAGAAATGAGAAACAGGAACTTGTTTTTAAAAGTAGTTTACATAAAAATTTAACTTTCAATTAAATAAAGGCATTTACTGTAAGTGTTGAAGCATGGGGGGTTGAAAGCTAAAAAAAAAAAAAAAATAGGAGAGCTCTACCTCTTGGGAGGCAGACTGAGTACACAAGGAAAAGAACAGGAGCCTGAGAATCCAGATAACTGGGTTCTACACCTGGTAGCTGCTCACTAGCTGGATGGTTCTGCACAAACTCATATCCTTCCTCTGAGAGTCTGGGTCCTCGCCTAAAAATAAGGACCATGTGCCTCACAGTACAGTGGTTCAGTGTAGGTTTAGGCTCAGTCTGCCTTTTGTTTGAGGTTCAGTCCTATTAGCTATAGGACATTAAGTGAGTAATTTCTCTCCTTTAACCTTAGTTTTCTCATCTGTAAAATGGAGAAATTAATAGGACTACCTCAGAGAATTATTGGGATGATTAAATTAATATATATTATTATAAAAATATGTATTACATAGGGGACTTAACACTGTGCCTGACACATAGTGAGAATGGGGTAAAAGTTGGTTCTTCTTAAATATGACACAGTGCCTAAGATCTCTCCAGCTATATCATTCTCTAACTCTCGCAGTTGACATAAAAATAGAAAAATCCCAGTTTAAGACTATTCAATTGATAAGTTGTAATTCTAATTACAAGCTGTGTCAATTCATGAAAACATACACACATGATAATACTCAGTAGATAAATGTGATTGGAAGTAATTGTACTCAGTGCATACATGGTGGATGAAAATAAGGGGTATATTGATAAGCCATGGAAAGAAATCATCACCAAAAGAAATGAAATGTTTCACTAACATTTCTTTAAAAGTGAGAGTTCAATATAGACTGATAAGAAACTGAAACTATAAAAAGTGATGTTACTTCTCCTCTTTTTCTGTGAAATTGTCCCAGATAAGTAGAGATTGCTATCTGGGGCTACTGTTAGTGCTCCGGGGCTCTTAGAAAACCATCCTGCCAGGGTGATGGATCTCGTTGTTTTGTGGCTCATCTGCAGCTCCTCACAAAAAGCTTTTTGAAAGAGAAAGATGATCCAATCTCTCCTAGCAAAACTTACTGGACATTTTTCCTCAGAAAATGTTCCTATTAGCTTTTCTCCAACTCAGCCTCAAGCATTTTGAGAAAAACCCATAAAAGCCTACTCCATAAATTAAATGGAAATACTCTTCATCTAACTTTGACTTTCAATTTTATTTCTTGAACTTAGTGAGAAAGGGGTATGTGTGTGACTCTCCTGCCACTTAAATAGCACTGGAGAACAAGAATCATACATGAAATCTGTGATGGGTTTCTTTCCCTTTCACAAAAGGAAAGAACAACTGGGATGAGGGAAGAAAGAAAAGAAAGAAAGAAGGAAGGGGATATATATACATACACACACACACACACACACACACACGATAGCTAAGATAATTGTACTACTAATTTCTAGTGGTTTATTGAAAGGAACAGCTAAAAATCAGTGATGGGGAAGTTACCTTTTGACCAGTGGTCTAAATACAAGTTCCCATGCTGATTGTCTTCCCACTAGAACATCTTTACATTCCTCTACTAATTATAGGAGCAGCAGCAAGAGCTCAATCACTGAGTGTGTTCTCCCGCCAGGCCCTTTGAGAAAAACACTTTACATGCTGTGATCATTCGATTCTCATAACAAAGAGATAAGCTAAGTACTAATATTGTCCTCATCTTACAGATGAAGACATGCGGGCTTTGAAAATTTTGAAAATTTAAGCAACTCGTTCATGGTTAAGGTGTTGGCAAACATCAGAGATAGGACTAGAATTGCCTTCTGCTTTAGATACCTTGCCTTCTGACTATTGATGATGATCTCTCAAGACTGTTAACAATTTTCTCTGAGTTACTGTAATGGCTCTTCTCCATTGGGAGTAGGATATCCTGCTCCTCATGGCTTAGGAAGAGTTTGCCCTAGAGAGGGGGACACAACCAGTCAGTGGTTTTGAGTGCCTAGTGCTTCCAGCCTTGCCATTTTCTAAAAAGAATGTACTGTACTTGAAGTAAGTCAATGGATAGGTAAGATTTTGAAAAATGAAGTCTATTGTCAAGTAAGAGGCTCCTTCTAAAGTAGGCCAGAGAATCAAAAATTCTACACCAGAATGTATGGGGGAGGGGTTGTGCCTGCATACAGGCAGTTGAAGAAAAATGCTGCACACTTATTCCACACAATGCCAACAGAAAAGATGAGCAACAACAAGGCAAAAGTAGACTAGCTATTTATTCTGAGAAGGAACACTTGATGAGATTCATCAACACGACATCAGCAATCTTCCAGAATATTTATACATGAATTCAGGAAGGCGAGGAGAGAACAAATCAATCAAGAGCACAGCATTTGAAACTATCACATTACAGAGTTTTGTGATAAGTCACTGTCTGTGAATGCAGAGCCCTTCCTTCCACTCTTGGCCTCCTCGTCTTCCACCTACGGGGATGAAAATACAGCTTGGAATCAGCCAAAGAAGGTAACTATACAGAGCTTCTTAGAGCCAATATTCAGGAAATGAAGTAGACAAAGCCCACATGTCAGTTGACATACTTATTCTCTGACAAGAGAGCTCCATCTTTTCCCTCACAGAAGGGACAGAGCTGGGTATTTTTAATTGGTTTTTGAGTTTTGTTTTGTCTTTGGAGATTTGTTGTCCTTTCTGTTTTCAAAGGTTAACTCTGGTTGTCATTCACAGAGCAGAGCGTAATTATCAAGTTGGATATGACACCCATTTGTCCCTCTCTATCAGTAATAGATGTTTGTTTCAGATCAGGGAGCTGGAGAGGAAGAAATAAACACACCAATTACATATGAGGGAGGAATAAATTTAGCTCATGCAGTCTATAATGAGCTACCCAACACTCCAGAGTTGAGTCTCTGCCAGGTTCTTTAGGAATATTCCTGACCTCAAGACTAGCTTTGTTGGTGCTAAGAAAGTGTCCTTTGTCTTTATAGAAAATTAATTATTCACATTGAGCCTGGAATACAATAGTAACCTTGGCCCTCACACCACTGTGGGAAGCCAGAGAGTTTGATCATATATAATCTTGAACTCTAAAGATATGCAAATCTGAATTCAAGCCCTTGATCTTTTCTGGGTCGATGTGCCACGTTTAGGGAAAGAGAAGAGAGGTATCAAGTTCAGAACTACCTATCTACATGATCAATGATAAATCACTGGGGACTATTGTGAAGGCTTGAAAGAAGAGGGGAAGATTCACACAACTATTTACAGGCTTATTATGTAGTATTTGACAGGTAAAATAGGAAATTCACTAAGTGTCTGGAAAAATTTATTTCTTCTTTTGTAAAATGGGAATACAGTCTTCTGCTTATCATGTGAGTACAACCCACTAGAACAGCAGTTGATTTCGCATAAGAATTTCATCTTCTAAAATTTTGTCTCAAATCTTTGAGCAGAACCTGGCACAGAGAAAGTGCTGAAAAACATCACTGAGGGAATGAGTAAATGAGAAAGGAACTGCACCAGGGGATTAATAGTTTTGAAATGTGACATCCCTGCACTATTTATAAGCACACTCTTCTCTAAATGTAATAAATTATAGGATACTTCCTTTGACCTGGTTTGTAAAGGATTTCAGCTTATGATTTGAAACTATTTGAATGATTTGTTCTTAAAACTCTGCTTTATCTTTGGCAAGCCCATGTAATATAAGCATGGCTTTTCCTGTGAAGACTTGATGATTCATTAGAATTAACCTGAGCCCTGATCTATGATCCTCACTGTCCTCCAGCTAGTGTCATCCACTTGTGTGACAGCTCAATGGGTAGCTCACAAAGTCTCTTCCCTCCCCTTTCCCATCATCCCTCCAGTCTTCCCTAATTGTACTTCCCGAAATCAATCACCCTCCAAATATTAATGGGAAATGGCACTTTTCTTAGAAGTAATTAAATGAATTTCAAAATCTCAATCTCAGGGCTGGTTAACCTATGAAGTAGAAAGCAAGGACTGGTCTTTGAGGCTAGCTAAGTCCTACTATATAGACCCAGGTCTTCCCATTTGCCATGTGCTAGCTTACCTCCTTGTCACAACCCTAAGAAGGTGTTAGCCACCACCCAGTTCTGACAGTGACCCAGGCCCCACGCAAGACTGTGAGTAAATAGATTCAGTGTATCCACATGCTTGGAGACAGAGAGGATTGTATGCAAGTAATCTAGTAATCCAAATTAGTTGATCATGACATGGGGCCATCAGAGTGGACTAGAGTTGATGGGACTGGAAGAGTATCAGAGTTCTCAGGGAAGATTTCCGGGAGGAAGTGGGATAGAATTAAGGGCACAGAGGGGCAGAAATCCAGAGTGGAAACAGTGACGCAGAGTGAGTGACCCAGACAGTGAGGGACACCTGTGCAAGGAGACTAGCACTTTGGGACCAGCCCCAGAAAAGAGGGCTTCCTCAGAGGCTGTGCACTGACCTTGGGCAGTCAGTGGGGCTGCTGTGGCCCAGGTCTCTTTCTGGACAAACTTACACCTCTATATAGTCATTGTATAGGGACAACATTAACATTAAATTCATGGACAACATTAACATTACTTGAAAATTCTAAACAACAAAACAAACATGTCTTATTATTGTTATTCAGGAAAAATAAAGCCAGTGAAGCAGACTGAGAAAGTCCAAAAGGACCCTGGATGATGGCTCTGAGTTGAGGCCCCGGCAGATGCACTGGGCTTCTCTTCCTCATCCAACTGCCTCCTCCTGCACCACATTCTACACTGCCTGCCCCACTAGCCACACCTCCTTCCAATTACAGTGGGGAAAATGAATGCATGTCTATGAGTATCAGTGAAGAATTACTTCACTCCAATTCAGCTCCATCTTCCATCAAAGCTTAAAATGAGGAAACCAACACAAGTGGTCTATTGGAGAATTTTACCAGACATTGAAAATCTGAGTCAGTGCTGCCTAGCAACAAGAGTGCAGTGTAGTGTTGGTTATGATTTCAGACATGCTGCAAATTTGCTGCTTACTTTGACTTTCCTGGCCTGACACTTGGTTTCTGAATCTGTGGGGTGGGAGCTCCCATGTTCTCTAAAGACTTGTCAAATCTTCTGTAGGTTTGCTCTAAACCTGAGAACAGAGGAGTGGAGGAGCTCCAAGAAGTACGAAGCACCAGGGGAAAGGTAGATAAAAGGCCTTGGAAGACACACTGACAACCATACATTCCATCTAAAGTCAATTTTACACTTGGTCTATTCAGGCTATAGAGAGAAGACACATTTGATAAATGACTCAGAGCTTCTGCCATCAGAGAGTTCACAACTGGGGCAAAATCTAACAAATAAAATGGGCATTATTATGAAGCATGATAGATGTTGGTGTGAGGCAGTGCTGGGAGGTAAGAGATGAGTGATCATATAGCTCTGGTTTTGATCAATCTCTTACAGCTCAATTTCTTCTTCTGTAAAATAGAGTTAGGAAGAGTTGCTGCTTCAGTGACTTATCAGAATGAAGTATGACAAGGCATGCAAAGTGCTAGCTTGGTACCTGCCACACAGTGGATGTTGTGAAGGACCAACATAGTATAAGGGTTTTCCTGACCTTTACACTAACCATTCTCTTCTCATACATTCCTTGCCATGGGATTGTATGAAGGATAGTTCTTTCAGGTTCTTGGGTGGGATACATGTTATGGTTTATATCTAGATGTTCCAAGAGTTCCATGGGTTCATAGGTGGGGCTTTTGGAAGAGGATGGGACCGTGGAGCACTGTATTTGACTTGCTCTAGGGGGAAGAGCCTGGTCAGAAGACATAGGTCAGTGCAGCCTGAACTACAAGAGCATATCTCCCTTCCCATCCCACCCTTCACTCTCTGCTTCCTGGCTGCCATGGTGTGAGCAGCTTTTCCTTCACCATGCCTCTCTGCCATGTTGACCCTTTTTTGGAGCTGGCTGGCCATGGACTGAAATATGAGCCAAAATAAACCTCTCTCCCTTAAATTGTAGGTGTGAGATATTTTGTTCTAGCCACATTCCAATAAAGTATGCTAAACTAGAGTCTGAGGTGAAATGGTCTGGCAGCCTCATGCAAGCTTTAATAGAATAAAAAGAAATAACAGTAAGGTTACAGTTGGCTGCCCCTGATTAAGTGGCCTATTCAACCTAGCTTGTTGTGGGGTCTGGGAGGAGGGAACAGAAGCCAGGATGGTTGGGCAATAAACTCTGGGACAAGCAATTCTCCATAGCAAGGGATGTGAGTAGATGAAGTGAGTCTGATGTGATATAGATAGACTTATCTACACCATTCCTTACTGTATTTGTAATTTTGGGCATGCATCATCTCTAAGGCTATTCAACTAGCTCATCTACAAATTTCTAAGTTTGCTCTTCAGTATAACAACCCATGCTCTATTTCTGCTTTCTTAAAATGACCTTTCTGAAACTTCAGGGATTTATATACAGGAGTCTCAAGCCTGTGCACTTCAATCTTACCTTTGTTTCAGAGATCTGTTCAATGCTTTGTCAGCCTCTGCCACTCTGGTCAGAAGTTTCCAAACTTTCTCATCTGCCCAGACTTTCATCCCTTTGATCGTCCCCTGGGCCTGTCCCTGGGCCTCCTCCTTTCTGCCCTTCTTCCTGTGCAGTAATGAGAAGTACAGATACTTGGCCTTCCTCAGGTGAAAGAAGCATTTACCATTTCTTCCCAAGCTTTTTCTGGAGACCTCAGCCTCACACTGGCCATTCTGGCTGCATCACCTACATGCCCTGATGAGCCAAATGATAATTTCTTGGCTTTCTTCTCCTCCAGCATTGCTTCAGGGACAGACACTCTCTCCAAAGCTCTCTGAAAAGTGATTCCTAGCCAAATAAGAGCAATTTCCCATTGCTGTGCAGTCATTCTTGGCCAAAGGTAAGAATCAGTCAGAAGCAAAACCATTTTTCACCCAGTAGAATTCTAATCCTGGGTTAAGCATGTTCACATCCCAAACACATGCAGGGCATGGACTGTAAAAAACTGTCGCAGTGGTGGGAGCAGAGCTGTTCACAATCTGCTGGCTTCATCCTAGAGCAGAAGCAAGATGCTTTCCATCAATGCCAGCCTTTCCGATGACACTCCTCAAGCATAGCCATAGTGAGCAATTTCCTTCTAAGCAGCGAGAACTTAAATCTATGTGAAATGAACTGGACTGTGCTCATCAAAAAGCTCTAGTCGGTACTGAGCCGTTACATTTCCTATGTTCCAGTGCAAGATTTTTAAACATTTTCCCTGAAAATTCCAACCTTGGGTTTAGAATTTTCTCCAGAAGCACACCAGTGTGTGCATGCACACACATCTAACTTCCTTCACTTCCACTGTCTTTATCTCCCTCCTTCTCCCTCCTCTCCTCTTCCTTCTTTTCTTCACTCCTGCTCTCCATGTCTCACCCCTCTCTTTCCTTCTCTTTGCTTTCTCCCCACATCTCCATTATCTCCCCTGGTGCCCAAAACATCACAAACAAGCAAGTTCAGCCCACTCCCCCAAATTACACAGTGCTGTGTTTTTGCTGGTAATGTCATGGACTTTCTCCCTCTCACTGGGTCTCAGCGTCTCACCCTAAAGATTTTCACTAGAACCTGCTTGACTACCAATACAACACACACAGTTAGAAACTGCCTTGAACTTAACTCTTCTATGTTGGTCACACCTTGTTCATACCACAGATGTGATGAGCCTGATGTTTCCCAGCAACAGCATGACATGGCCTTAATTACGACAGTGAGGAGCACCAAAGTGCTTTCTAAAACATGAAAGATAATGTGATCGGGGCTTTGTTGATGTGTTTTATTTTATTTTGTTTTGTGTATTTTATTACACTTTGAATTTTAGGTATTCGGTAGTGTGTGGTGTCATTTTTATATTAATGCATAGCTGACCAGTGCATTAGATTAACCTAAATATCATTTTTCCTTATCATTCCACATGGCAAAAAGGTTCCATAGAAATTCTACATGGATTCTTTGTGTAACATATTAGAAAATGATAATACAGAAGTATGTGTAAATGTCTTGGATTATCACATTGGAATATGGCCCAGCAGTGTGTGTAAATGTTAACAGACCTTAAATAGCATACATATCTCTCCTTGGGCCTCTGGTGGCATGAACACCTGCCTCTGACAAATCCTGGTTGTGACCTGCCCCTCTGATCCTGCTTTCTGGCACTTTTGCCCTGGGGGATCGCACACTTTTGTTTCCTTTTCTCCTGGCCTCTCAGCCTTATACATCTGCAGGTCCCAGCTTCTAAGCTCTGTGTGTTCCCCATTTCAGGTTCCCTGAGTATAGATGATGCCTCAGCGACTCTGTCCTGTTGCCCCTGGAATGAGAACATATTTTGCACTTGTCCCAGTTGTGAATTATGGAATCATAAATTGGAAAGGGACCTCGGAGTTGTCTGCTCCAGTCTCCTATTTGACTAATGAGCAGGGTGACCGGTTTGTCCGAACAGTCTCAATTTATGCTCTTGTCTTGATATAGTCATTAATAGCTCCCTCTTGTACTCTCATATGTGTCCTAATATGGGTGATAAATTATACGCTTTCTCTACTGATGAGAGCAGCAACTTAGCTGAACCTAGGATCTGCGCCCAAGGATCCAGAGTCCTTTAATCTTTAAGAATTATTACACTGTACTGAGCCTTCTACTTTAGAGATATTTCTTTAAAGTAATGTCTTAACTGAAATCTCCTAACGAGCTGTTTGAAAATACAAATGCCTCAGTTCTCATAATCTCTTAGGGTGGCGCCTGGACATGTCTTACTACAAAGTCCTCAGGGCAACCTTAATGTATATTTCGCAGAAGCCCTGCTTAGAGAAGAGGGGATTAGGAGAGGTTGCTAACTCCCCCAAACCATTTATCAAGATGTACTACTTCAAATCTGACCATTTGCCGGACTCCATTTTGTTTTTTGATACTCTGCGTGATCTGGAAATAGACTAAACGGGGAGCTAAAAACCCCAGAGGTGACCTCTCTTGTGGGTTCAGATCTAGAAGACATGCATAAAGACTTCTTTGACCTCTAGCTGTTTCCTTTAGTATGACTTCCTGCTTCCCATTTACCACAATGTGCATTCAGAGTTCAAGGAACCAAACGTCAACAGGTTTCCTTCATTCCATAACAGATGAAGCATACAGCCTAACAGTGGCTTTGAGATAGGCCAAAAGGCAACACTGACCACCAGTAACATGAAGCTGATCACCAGAAGAGGTCTGGTAAGTGGTAGGGATATTTCTGGCATTTTGTCTGGAAGAAAGGGAACCAGAAGGAGAAAGTGAACCACAGCAGGAAACCTACTTGAAGGAGGAAAGTGATTAATCACTTCGAGGAAACCATATGTTCCCTTTGGCCATGGAATCTGAGCCAGCAGCCCTGCCTGCAGATGCTGGGACGTGGGCTGCATGTGCAGACGGGATGCAGTTTTCCTGTTCAGTGAAGGTGTGAAGATTCATCTTCTGGAAGACTGGGGCTAGTAAACGGTGTACTCACTTTGGGCAACACTGTTAGGTTCCTGAGCCTTATCTGCACCAGCTATAGGCTGACTTTCTCTTGTTTTGAGTTTTTGTGTTACATTTTTGTTTCACAAGTTGAACTCCTCTACCTGAACTTACAGTTTTGCATGGGCAAATGATCAAACGTGTTTATCTTCCTTTCTCTTCTAAAACACCAACTTGATTTATCTCAAAAGAGGGTAGATTACCAAGGAGTTCAGACAGAGGTTGGGTGAGGACAAACAAGTACATTCTTTGTTTGCTTGTTTGTTTGTTTGTTTGTTTGTTTGAGAAAGGGTCCTGCTCTGTAGTTCAGGCAGGCCTTGAACTCACTGTGCAGTCCAGGATGGCCTCAACCTGACAGCAATCCTCCTGGCTGAGCCTCCTGAATGCTGGGATTACAGGCAGGCTTTGAAAAGCTCTATGGCAAGCTCTTGCACCAATGGGACCACCCACTCTGAAGAGCCAGGTAACTACCCTTTCTGCTCACTTCCTCCAGCAATACCAAGAGGTGTTGCTGCTTTCTGGAGAAACTGAACTGGAAATGGGGGTCACAAGGCTCAGCTGGAGCAGAGGAAACTTGCTGATGTGGGTAGTGTGTTTCAGGACCTGTATAATGAGTTGTGAAGTCCTCAGTCCTCTGCCTCAGCTCCAATCCCAGCATGCAGAGCCAGGGCTATGCCACGGGGAGGACCCTGTGCATGACAGTCCTCAGCAAATGATGCCTGCACAGTGAAAGTTGAGTGTCTACCAATGAGAAAAAATAAAACCTGCATGCTTCTGGATTCCCTGCAAAGGAGTGCACAAGTTTAGTAGACACATTCTACCAGAAGCGCCAAGCTCACAGCCACCCCTTTAGATCTTTCTACTGTAAATCTAAGTGGCCAGTTGAGAATTAAGTGAAGGTGGAATATAGACATTTTCAAAGACTCAGGACTCAAAAATCTAATCCCATATGTAGTGTTTCTCCTGGAGCCATATTTACTGAATGAAGAAGGCCACTGAAAAAAGATGGAATCCAGAAAACAAAGAGTTGCAGTGCAAAATAAAGGGGAAAGGAAGCCCTCCGGGGGACAACTGTGCACCAAGATTGGAAAGCAGTCAACCCACGTGGAGCAGAAGGATGAAAGGGTATGGAAGGCTGATGTCACAGGGAAAATCGTGCAAGTTAACAGAAACTGATACTTTCCCATGTTTAGAAAACGGATTCTTAGACGTTTGAAACATATTGAAGCATTAAAGAGACATAAAGTTTAACATGTAAAAAATAATAATCAGAAAAAATGCTCATAGTCAGCTTCTGCCAAGGTCGCCAATGACACTCATTTCCTGGTTTTCATGCACCTGTATAGCGCCCTCCTATGTTCTGTGGCGTTGAGTATGTAACAACTAGGACTTTGTGGAAATGAAAAGCATGTGAGTTTTAAGACCAGGTTATAAAAAACATTGAGGCTTGCAGTTTTGTCTTGGATCAATTGCTTGAAGGGAAGCCAGTTTGCATAATATGATGACACCCAAGTAGCCTTAGGACCAACGGTCACCAAACAGCCAGCAAGACTCTCAGGTCATATGAGTGAACAATGGTGAAGTGGATCTCCTAACTAGTCAAGTTGTAAGGTGACTTCAGTCTGCTGCTAACATCTTGACTGTAAGGTCACCTTCTACAACCCAGGTCAGAACTACCTGCCTAGGGTGCTTTACCACGCATCCTGTGGATCAGTGGGCGCCCTGCATGCAGCAGAACCCAAGGAACAGTTTAATTTCTAAAGGACCAAAGGACCGTGTGTGGCCGGGCCACGGAAGCACTGTGCCGAATCTCACTCAATAAATCCAGGAGGCTGTGGGAAAAAAAAAAAAGAACTACCTTCCTACACCACTCCTGAATTCCTGATCTACAGAAGCCATGTAAAATAGTAAATGTTTGTTTTGTTGTAAGCCACTAAGTTTTGGGGTAAATTGGGAATATGAGGCTTTCGTTCTGAAAGTGGGACACAGCAATGATAAAACCCTAAATATGTGGTTATGGATTTGGATTGAATAATGGGCAAAAGCTACAAGGACATTTAGGGAATGCGTCAGTGAAATCCTGAAGAATATTAAAGATATCATTAATATTACCTGATGGCTTTTGAGGATGCTACTGAGAAAACCTAAAAAAGGTGGTGGGGGGCATTATCAGAATATAGAGTAAAGGAGGTTCTTGTTACATAGTGGCAGAAAGTTTAGCACTACTCTTGCCTGTCATAAAACAGAAAATAGAAATGTACCTAATGAAGTAGGTAATTTAACTAGGGAGATTTCCTGGCAAGATGCTGAAGGTGCCACATCTTTCTTTTTGCTGCTTAAATGAAAGTAGAGATAATGGCTATGGGAAAAAAATGTTAAACCAAAAAGAGATGAGCTTTAATAGTTGGAAACTCCCTAGCATCTCCAGATGGCAGATGATTCCAAAATTAAGAAATGGCTCCCAGATATGGATCAAATCCAAAGCACTATTTAAAAAAGTCATAAAGATGAACTTGAATGTGTGGCTGCAAAAAGAAAAAACAAGAAAAGGAGAAAAAGCTGTTACAACTTCAGAAATATCTAAAGCAGGACCTCAGAGAACTGTTAAGTGAAACAAGGCTGCTAAGAAGGGTAAGGATGTTGACTCTGCCTTCTCAGCAAAAGCGCAAGGTAGGGAAGGGCTTATCTTAGAGATTTTTGAGGTGGCTTTTGTCTAATGGCACAGATCCCAATTAGATGTACAGGAGACCTATAAAAGTTTTACAACAATTGTATTGGCAAGTGCACCTCCAGCTTGGACTGAAAGGAATAAAAACAACCAATTATAAAGAGGGCTTTGGATCTCCAAACTCCTGCAGGCAGAATACAGGCTGAGAAAATGCCCCAGCCTCAGACTTTCATGGGAATGGAACAATGACTGACAATAAAAACAAATACATAGAAGGTACAGCCAGAAGCCACAGAGAATCTTCCTAAGCAGTAAGTCTTAATCAAGCAGCGTTAACTGTGTCCTGCTAGGTTTAAGAATTGCTACAAACTGCTGAATCCTGTGTGCCTTCTCTTTCCTCCCTTTTTGATTGGAGGATATCTAGTGAATATCACGCCTGCCCCCCAACATGTATGTTGAGTGTGTGGGTTGTAGATGAGTTGTCTTTTTAGTTCACAGATCTCCAGATTGAGAGGAATTGTGTTTGAAAGGCTGTTCTCAGAGAATCACTCTTGGGAGCTTCATCTTTCCTTGGATCTGGTTTCAACAATGAAAAACCTATAGAGTTCTAGCTAAGGCTACAATGGGTGAGATTTGGGGAAGTCCTCCATGGGCGACGGGTGAATTTTGCATATGGAAAGGCATGAATGACTGAAGTTGTGGTGTGGCTTAGATGTGGTCTGTCCCCACAAGGTTTGATGTGTTGGAAGCATGGTCCAAGTGTGGTGATGTTAAGAGGAATTGTAACTTTATGAGGTGGAGCCCATTGAGAGACTATTAGGGCACATGTGCTCAGAAGGGATTAAAGAATCATCCACGGAACCCCTGATGAGTTGTAAAAATGTAAACTCAACCTGTGAATCACTCTCTGACTTTTTATTGCCCCATACAATCTCTCACTACTGCTTTGCTCCCATCATTGTGATGCTGTCTTCCACAGGCCTTCATTAAGGCCTGGAAGCCAGCATCCTGTCTTAGAACTCCAAAACTGTGAGTTAAATAGACCTCTTTCTTTGTGAATCATCTACCCTCTGGTATTTTGTTATAGTAACAGAAAACTAATATAGATTGACATCCTACCTGAAGCCTCATGTTATCTATTGGCTTGCAGCAATAGATAACAAAAAAAAATGAGTCACAATATTTGGCTCAGCAATATTACATTTCCATAACCATAATAATGTCAAAAACTGTGATATAACCATCTTGTAGAAGGGGAAGGACAGGCAGATGCACATGTAACAGCTAAGCACTCATTTACCTTAATGGAATCAATAACACACCTAAAACGGTTGTACTAATGAATACCTCCAAAATTCATATTGTATAGAAAACAGAGAACTAAATACAATGGTACCTTTGCTATTCATCATTAATTTGTTCTGGAGGTATGATGAGTATGAAACAAATTTTGTTTGGAAAGGGTAGTAAAGTGATTGTCATTGAAAACAAGTTCTAACTTGTCCATTGAACACCCAGTAAAGGACTAGTACAGGGAAAAAATGTTTGTGTTAGAATGGTAGAGTACCAAATTTGATAAGTTTCAGTGCAGTGGAGTACCAAGTTGTGACTGTATCAAAAGTACCTAAGATTTTTGAAAGAGCTTATTTGTAGGAAAGAAAAGCTTCAGGAGGGAGTGGGAAAAAGAAGTGATGCCTACTCCCTAAGGTGAATGACTTAATAGTGTATGGCTGTTATAAAAAACAATGAACATGTAACAATTTAATAAAAATAATCTTTAAAAAAAAAAAAGAAAGGCAGACTTTAAATGATATTTGTGGTGGTACGGGCTGCACGAAAGCTGTAGGCAAAATTAAAGAGAATATTCCCATGATAGCGGCGGGGGCACCAGTTTTCCAGTCAGGTTCGTGAGCCTGGGGACCTTCCAGGTTTAGGGAGGCGTTCTTGGCTACTGTGCCTGAACAGCGCACAGGGAACAGGAGCCTCCTTTGACCACGATCTCTTGCAGTCCCACAGTCTGGCTTTTCCCAGTAGCCCTCACACCATCAGCCCCACACCCCACCCTAACAAGAAGGTGTTTTCTGAAAAGACACTGCTGTTAGAGAACATGCCTAGGAGGTCTGCTGGGTTAAAACTCCCCTTCGCCACTCAAGAGCCCTACAGTCCCAGCAAGGTCATGCAGTGCTCTGCTCTTCTCTCTGCTCATCCAGGTCGCGTGCTGATTCTCTCACAGGGCCTTCAAGGGAGTGAGATTATAAAGTGGAAAAGCACCTTCAATTTTGCCTGCTGAGCATCTATGGAGACTCCTCCCAGAATGTTGGTGGGGGAAGTCATGTAGCTTTCTGGACACTGAAGAAAAATTGCCATTATTACCATGACCTAGAAAATCTTAAGGGTCAGAATTACCACAAGCATTATGGAGAGCAGGGACCCCGCTCTTTCCTAAGTCAAATGAGGCGAACCTAACGAGGTCCAGGAAAACTGATAAATGTTGGCATTAGAGCCTGGGGCCATCTTAATAGGACCATTTCAGTAGCTCGCCGTCTGTCACTTTCACCACTGTTCCAAACAGCAAGGGTGACACAGGTTTGTAGTTTTCCCTGCCTTCTGTTCTTTGTGCCACACTTCTAGGAGGGGAGGGGTAGTTAGATTTCATTCACTCACTCACTCATTCATTCATTCACTCATTCATTTTTGGTGCAAGATGAAATGATTGACACCAAGAGAAAACTCTGTGACTTTTTGGCTTTGTCAGTTCTTCCCACTTAAGAAGGAAAGATCTGGAAACAGCCCTGACTTGTGCATGCATGCGTGCACAGCCTGCCAGCACAGGTACCTTCTGTTAGCATGTAGTAGAGAAGACAGTGACACCACAAAGGGTCCCCCCTTCTGGTTCCTGTGAGGTAGGCTGGCTGCAAGACTTCCTTGAATTTGTTTGAAGTGTAGAAAAGCTTTTCTATTCCTACAGCTAATGTTGGCATTGCTAGCTCATGGCAGATGTCTAATGCTGCCTACAAAAATGTTTGGGCAAACCCAGGAAAGAATCATTAAAGGTCCTTTAGCCACTTTATTCCCAAAACAAGGAGAGAATCATCCAAAGAAGGTCCACAAATTAGCCATTTCCATGTGGACACAAGGTGCTAGCCTTTTATTGCTGCCTACATTTATCCCTAAAATCATCCTAAGGAGCAAAGAAGTGCATTTGTATGCCAGCAAAACCTGCAATGTGGTCCCTGGAGCTGGAATTCCATAGTAATTCTGCACCTGCTACTGTACATGACCTGCATTTTTACAGAAAGAAAGATGTGATTTGTAGGGGAGGAAGTATCTTCCATCATGCTGCAGAATCCAAACAGCCATGTGCAGAGGCTTGTGAACTGCTTTCTGGAAAATGGAATGCGACATATCCTCCCTCCATCTGCACATGGCTCCCGATTATTTAGAAGATTCTCTAGATCAGAGTCCGGAACATCACAGTCAGCTGTACTGAGACAAAGGCGAAAATTAGCTAACTAAGATGCAATTTCTCAGGGATCAAAAGATAAATAACTACAGACTTGAAGAAGCTGTTGCCCTGCGTCAGGTGAGTTTTCTTTTCTGCAGCTGCCCCAAGTTGTTTCCTGACTGTGTGGCTTACATAAACCATTTCTAAGGCAGAGGGGCCCCTCAAGCCAAAACACAGACTTGAAAACAGATCTTATAGTTATGGGCTTGTTCACTTATTCAACAAGTATTAAAAGCCTGGGAGGTTCTGGGGTTCAGCAATGGCTGAGGCATACAGAACAATTAATGTAGTCTCTACCTCTTTGGTTCTCAGAGTAGAGAGATGAGGAGGCAGATGGAAAAGGAGAATAAGATGGAGAGAAAGACAGAAAATCAGAGACGAAATAGGCTCATCAGCACCAATCACAGACCTTGGAGAGATAGGATGGGGTCCTGGCCACTGACTGCTATGAAGTATTGCTTGATTCTTCAGTCCTTTCAGGCTTTTTTGTCTCTCATCAATTGATAGCTAACCTTCTAATGGAGCGGAATTGTACAGCGAGATGGATTCTCACAAGTTCTCCACTAATAAAAGTTTGATATGCCCAAATGCTGTTCTAAGAAAATTTGTTCATTCTACAAATATAAGCAGCCAGAAATAATGAGCAGTTCTCAAGGTTGAGTGAGATATAAAAGATATGGTCAGGTATTGAAAGACATGGTGAATGTTTAAATAATTTCAAAAATTATTACAAAAAAGGACACATTTCTAAGAACAGTCAGATAATGTGTTAGAAGTGATGGGGAGTATTTTCAGGCTGAGTAATGGCAATGTGTTTTACTAGAATATATTTTAAAATTTGAATACTCACTGTATCTTTCACTACCCCTCACTAACCGTTTACAGCAATTTCAGTTAAATAAAAACATCACAATATGTTCACATCTAACTTATTCACAAGATTGACACCATGTGACTTCTGGCTCCTCCCCAAAGTCAAAATGACCAGAAGGTAAACGTTTTGAATCAATTCAGGGCACTGAAGCACTCCAACAGTGCAACTAAGGCCATTCACAGTAAAGGACCTCCAGATCTTCTTAAGTAGGTAGCAAGATGGACAGGACAAGTGTGTTTTAAACAAGGAGTATTTTGAGGGAGTATTTTAATGGAATGTATCTTTCATTCTAAAAAACATTAAGTGGGGCCAGGGGTTTAGCTTAGTGTCACAGCGCCTGCCTGGCAAGTGTGAGGTCCTGAGTTTAATTCCCAATACCCCCTAAACAACAACAAAAAACATTAAGCATTCACCATATTTTGTTTATGTACTGAGGATAATTTAAGAAAAACTTCACACTATCTCTGATCTAATAGGGCTCTCAGTGTCATAAGATTATTCAAACATGGCCCAAGTCAACTGGTGGGATTTTTGTAGTCAACTGGTAGGAAATTCAAATGTAAGCTAGAATATAATAATACAGTGCTCATGTTCAAGGAGAACATCAGAATATAACTTGACATCTAATTCCAGCTCCACCACCTACCATCTCTAAGATTTTGGAGCATATGCTTCTTCTTCCTTTTTTTGGTTTTTTTCTGGTACCGGGAACCGAACTCATGACCTTGTGCTTGTCAGGCAGGCACTGTGCCACTGAGCTAAACCCTCAGCCCCAGCATATGCTTCTACCATCCACAATTCCTTTACCCATAAGCCTGGCACTAATAATATCATCTTTATTTTTTTTATCATGTTTAAAAAAGATAAATTCTGATATTTGTCTCTCATCCACATTTTTCCTCTAAGTGCTAAGTAGAAATGACCTACAAAGGGAAGGGACAATGCTAAAGTTTTGAGGAGACTGTATTTGCCACCATGCTTCTGCTGTAAACTGAACAATTATTACTTGCTCTTTTTAAATCCTGTACAAGAACTATGAGATTTGTAAACATCTAACCACATTTCCAGATACTAGTGGCTCATTTTCTTCTTAGTTGATTAGAGCAAGGGTATGAATTAACAAATAATGTGACTCATTTGTTATAATTGTTTCTGATTTATTCTTAACTAAGTAATTGTAAATTTGGATTTCATCATTTCATAGTCTCTGAACACTGACATCCCAAAATTTAATTGGCTTATTCTCCAAAGAGAACAGTTCTCTTCCTAACAAAAGAGTATACTGTTTGAAAAATGCTTTTGAAAGGTTCATTGTAAACAATATATTTCAGCTGACCCAAGAATTTTCACAAATAACCCAGAAAATAGGTAAACAGGATACATCAACATTTTTTGGCAGAACTTTACCAAAAACAACAAACTCTAAATCACAATCACAAGTGTATACTATCTTCCTTTAAATTATTAAATAAATTTATTTTTTCTATGACTTACAAACACTTCCTAGTCTTCTCATACTAAAGAGATTTTTTAGATTAATTTTTAAGATCCTGAGATTCACATAAATCTTCCCTAATTATAAATTCCAGTTTACCTATTCTGTTTCCTGTATAATATTTGGAGCCATCCTCTTATCTGCACCTTTTGTCCTTCCAGTTGTCTTTATAGAGGGCTAGATAATAAAAGCACAGAGAAATAATTCCACTGAAATTTTCCTGAAATATTTGCCATTCTCAGAACAGATTGTTTTATGAGCATATTTTACCTACTTGCATAAAACTGCAAGATGAATTTTCCTTCAAAAAAGAATAGGCTGCATGCATCTTTAACTTTTGCTTTTCAATTAGCATAAGGAATGGCATTCTTCCAAAATGCTAGAAAAATAGCCCAGTATATCACGTATTTCATTTTGATCATTTTTTTGTGACTAAGATATGGACTTCTTTGTGTGGATTGCTATTCATCATTTACTGACACCTACTTGTGCCAAGCGCTGTACTAGTGTTAAAGTACTCAGATATGGTCCAGAAGACACTGTCTCTGCCACAAAGAACTCACAGGTAGCCAGGAAGGCAGGAGAAGCTTCAGAAGAATAGATGCCACTGGAACTGGGCCTTGAAGCAAGAGCAGAAATCCCCAGAGTAGAGGAGCTGAAGAAATGATATTCCAAGCAGTAGAGCAACCTCTTCAAAGACTCTAAGGTGAAAAATTATTAATATTGGGTTTAAGAAATGAATAAATCAGTACACATAACAAGAGGACAATTGTCATTCTTAGAACAAAGGTGTGACTGGGCTTGCAAACTGGGAAGAGCATGGGTTGCTTATGTAATTTTTGGCTTACTTCCTAAACTTACATCATTGGCCACATGAGCCCAGGAGTCCCGGCCCTTCAGCACCAAGTGGCTGGTTATGACCACCATCTACGTGGCTCTTGGTGTCAGTTTCTCCTGAGTATTTTCCATGCTCATGAAGGTAGTGCTGATTTGCCTACTTTCAACTCATCAGAGAAAAGTGTGTGTTCTAAATTTAGCTGTGCCACTCCTCAGGTGGCCTCCAGCTATTGACTCAATCATTTTTCCCCCCAAGTGTTCTCACCTACAAGATAAAGATTAAAAGATACCAGTTCCATGAGGTTGTCACAAAGGTTAAATGTGATAAAGCATGTGCTCATTTAGATGCATCCTTCATATATAATAAGTACCCAGTGAATTCTAGTTATGGCTTCTTATTGCTTATTCCCCCAACAAATCCCTCATTGTAAAAATAAGATTTTATCCACAATTCCGTTTGGTGCTTTTTCTGCTCCTAAGGAAGCCTGAAAACATACCTGATGCTTTCAATCCAGTGAGGACCGACTGAGTCTCCATCCTCTACATGATCCCATATTGCCTTTATTTTATCTGGCACCTACCAAAAGAAAATATACCCTTTTGTTTCACTTAATCATGTTATTTACAGAAAACTCAAATAATAATACCTTCTCAAACCTCTTACTTTGACCTCTTTCCACAGGTTCCCTGTTTCCTTGGGTTTGTGACTCTCCCAGTAGGTAAACTTTTCTCAGCACACAAAAACACATCACATTTTTGCATAAGCTGGTTCCTCTTGAAGAGCATGCTCCGTACAATCCTAAGGTAGTTAATATACTCCATAAACTAATTAAAAATACAAAAATTAAGGAGGACTGTTCATGTTTTTACTAATATTCAGAGTTCCATCCCATAGGTTGAGGCAATCAACTGATGAAATGACTTTGTCATGTTGCCACCACTGAATTCCAAGACTCTGCATATTGGCAAATAGACGTTGAAGCTCTGCATCCTGCTTCTGCTATTTCCATCTTCTCCCTCAATATTTTTCCAAGTGAATTTCTCCATCTTTACTGCTCGGTAGTTAGAAGCTTTATCTCATCTTCCTTTGTTAACAGTTTTAAGTCTTCCTAAGCTGGCTATTCTTCTGACAAGTGGGCTCTTTTTCTTCCTGACATTTTACCCAACCCTACCCAACAGATCATTCACATAACTTAAACTATGCTCCACAGACTAAAATTTGAAATTTTTCATATGCACAGTCTTCCTCTCACCTACAATGATCCAAAGTCTCAATAAGAAAAAAAAAATGCCACCTGTATTTCCAAGTTCTTTGCTGCTTTGTTATCATAGCAATAATAATGAAAATAGGTTAACAAGTACTGGCTCCAGATATATGTCAACAACTGAAATAAAGATTTCATAAACATCAATCCATGTAATTCTAATAAGAATCCTATCCTACAGGGTAAGAGCTAATATTGTTCTCATTTTACAAATAAAGCAACTGGTGTTTGGAGATTAATTTGCCAAAGATTATGCAGCTAAAACATGCTAGAGAATTAAATCTCTCTTAATACCAGATCCATGCTATTAATCATTAGAATCTACTGTCCTGTATAGAGGACAGGAGATATACATCTGAATCTTTTGTGTGCTACATTAAATTATTATCCTTGATTTCCTACTCTCTTAATAGCCCCAACCTGACCATATACAATGGTTCAGAATGATCTTTCTGCACCTTGATTTTAGTTTTGCCTATGCAACCTGATTTGGCCAATGGAATGTGGGCAGAAATGACAAGCTTAGTTCTTCTGTTAGTTTGCAAGGACTCTATAGCTTATGACTACAAATTAGTGGTTTAAAATAAAAGAAACTTACTCTCTCACTGCTTTGGAGGCCAAAAGTCCAACATTTACCCTTTGGCAGGGCTGGTTCCTTCTTATGGGTCAGAGTGAGAATTTGTTCCATTTCTCCCCTACCTTCTGCTTGCTGCTAGTAATCCCTAATGTTTCTTGGTTGTATGAACATACCTCCATTCTCTACCTTCATTGCTATATGTGTTCTGTGAGTGTCTGTTCAAGTTTCTCTCATTTTATGAGGACCCTGGTCATTGCATTAGGGTCCACTCTGATTTAGCATGGTCTTATCCTAAGTTGATCAAATCCATAAAAACTCTATTTCAACATGAACTCACATTCAACAGCAGAAAGTGGACAGGGATTAGGACTTCAGCATATCTTTTGGGTGCACACAATTCAACTCACAAGTCTTCAAGTCCATCTTGTTTTTCTGCTTGGCCTCTTTTACTTGTACCATGCCCAGGAAAATACTGTAGCTCCTCTCAAAAAATTGTCTTTCAGCCCAGGCCCAAAAGCAAATACTGTGGAGGCCTGGTGGGCCTGAAGCATAACAGACAGCCCCAAGCTGAGCTCCGCCTTTCTGAGCCACTCTCATCTGACCCATGGGCCAAGAGAACACAAAATGATTGTGGTAATTCACTCTGTTGAGGTGGTTTATTATGCAGCATTTTTGTGGCAATATCTAATTAATGTGACAAGTTTCCTATACATTATGGATGACTAATTAAAAGATAAAATGTAAGGGGAAAACCCATTCACAATGGTGGCAAAAGCCATAAAATTCCCCTTAGTTGGTCTTCATCATTTTAAAAAAAAAATCATATTTACCATAGAAGAAAGACTATTTTCTAATTTAAAAATTATTTAAAACCCCACTAAGGATTCCTTCAAGAAACAATATGAATTTGTCTAGAGATAATAAGGAGGAATTAGGAGAAGAAAAGAGGAGCTAGAAATATAAAACAAAATGTCCCTCCCCTCAAGATGTTCACAATCTATTAGTCAAGTGTAAGAATTTCTGTGGGAAAATAGGATAAAGGATATCCAATTTCACTATATCTAGACATAAATGTCTTGCTTCACAAAGCAATTTCTAAGAAACACCAGCACCTGCAGAAGAGCGTGAGGAAGAAGAGCAAGCATACGTGGAGCTCACAGTCAGACATAAGTGTCTACCCTTTTCCTCATAAGTCCTGGAAATTCAGGCTGCACCTCATGTGTTCCAGCTAAGCTGACTCTGACACTTTCACTCCTTATTCACTCCTTTCCTTGCACTCTATTTTCCTACCACTGATAATACCCAGGTACCTCCACGAAGGATATTTCATGCTAGTAATAGGAGTTGAATTGTTTATGGGACTCTATTCTCCCAAAGCATTATCCCATCTGAAGCTAACATCCCTTTGCAAGTCTGGAGAATCGGAGTCTTCAGGGAGATAAACAATTCTCAGAGAACAGAACCTCAGGGAATAAAACTCTGGGATGCTCTTAAGATAATTAGTGTTCTTTCTCTCTTCCTGTGCAGAGTGTATCCTTGGAAAAACTTTGCTGGCAAATTTTATTAATGATGTTGTCTAAAGTCCTAATTAATCAAAGCGTGAATTCAATTCTTGACTTGTTTTCATCTCTGGTAAATTGGAATTTGCAAAAGTTGAGCTACAGTATGCCGTAGCAAAAAAAGATGTCCCACTGTGCCATGCTGAAGTCTGAGTCATTTGAGCTATCTTTTCATTTTACCAAGCTCCTGGGTGACTGTACATGAGTCATTGTTCAACACTGAGAATTTCTAATGCAGTAAACAAAAAGCAATTGAAAGTTCATCTTTAGCTATCAATTACTCAATTTGAAAATCACTTGCACACACAATATTCAGTTGTTCCACAGTTCTACAAAAACACCTCAGGACAATTTGTCCTCTTAAGTGAGTAGCTAGAAAAGTTACATTATTCCAAGCACAATCTTACTGTTTCTCTGGCAGACAGCAGCCTAGAAAATACACTCTGTACTGTTATTTATTGCTTGAGAATTTGCTACTGTAGGAGGGCAGATGCATTTACAGCAAAGCCTGAGGAGGGATAAATGGAAACAAAGAAGGGTATAGAAGCAAACTCCATGGTTTTAGGTCATGTATTAAGCCTCTCTAGGCATGGATTTCTTCATCAATATTATGAAGATAACCATGTTGCCGGCCCATCTTAGAAGGTAATTATGAGCAACTTAATAAATGTATGAGCAGTACATAGGTATTTCTGAAAATGTAAAAGTAAGCAAAAAATTTTTCTTGGCTCAATGGTCATTCAATAACAAAACAAAATAATGTTTATAAATTGTTAAAATGACATACAAGTGCAAATATTAGTAGTGGGCATAATAGAAATAAACCCAGAAAGTCACAATTGAAAGAGGATTTAGAGATTTTTTAGTCTAACACCCTCAATTTAAACAAACTGCATTTCAGAGAGAAATAACTTAACCAAGGTTACATGACTAGTGGAATCTAATATTTATTGTTAGTATACCCCAACTTTAAGGCATAGTTCCAGAAACTCAGATAATAAGAGGTAGTATTTTCAGGTGAACTGCATACATCGTGAGAAACACTTCAGCTCTGTTTAACATTGTGTATAAGAAGGCAGGCTGACAGGTTCAGGTTCTAACTTTACCATTTATTGGTGTTAAAAGAAAATCCGAGGTAAGAAGGCAGGCTGACAGGTTCCGGTTCTAGCTTTATCATTTATTGGTGTTAAAAGAAAATCTGAGATGAATTAAATTTAATATAGTTTATTTCAGCAACAAAAAGCATCTAGAATCAGGTAGACTTCAGGACTAAAATTGGTTTGTTATTATTGTCTGCTTGGTTATTTTTCAGCTGCACTAGGGACTGAACCCAGGGTCTTCACAATGAACTACATTCCCGGCCTTTAAAACGTTTTTTTTATTTTGAGACAGGTTCTTACTAAGTCACTGTTTTGCCCAGACTGAACTCAAATTTGCATTCCTCCTGCCTCAGCCTTTTCCTGCTAGAATTATAGTTGTGCACCTTAAAGTTGGTTTCACATGCTGCACCTCATGACATTTGCAGGTTATATTTATAGGAAGAAAAGGAAGCAACATTAAAACAACCTGGTTGGCTACAGTCAGCATTTATCTTATATGGGGCGCAGTATAACAGTCATGTGATCACTTGGTAGCCTATGATTGGCTGAAACTCAACTGCAGTGATTAAGAATGTACAGCATTCTTAAATTGGCTCACAGTTGGTTTGCATAGAGAATTAAGTTGCAGTTCACCACATATGGAGACGTTGCTGGGCCAAGTGTTGTCAAGCGGGTATAGAAACAGATTTAGGCTACACAACAGTTTAGCATGAGGTAGTGACTTTGGGCAAGTTAAGATTTCATTTCCTCATCTAATATGAAGGCAATGGTAATGCCAAACTTCACAGGACAGTTGTGAAAGTTAAAAGAATTCATATATAAAGTGCTTAGAACAGATTCTAGCACATGATAAGCTCTCAGTATTGCTATTCGTTAATATATTATAAGTAGTGTGAAAGCTAACATGAGTCCTCCCATCTACAGGGGAGGAGTCTAAGGATGATTTGGAAAGACACAGCATAGAGAGCCAAAGGACCAGCACCCAAACCAGTGAATTCAGTGAATGTTTCTTTCCCCACAAGCCAAACCAAAGCTGCTCCCTTTTAGATATTCCTTCCTTTACACAAGAGCCTGCCTCATCTAATATTGATAACATTTAAATCCCCATGTCCGAGTACTGATACAAAGGATGAGCCTGTAGTTCTAGGACATAACAGCACTGTCAGCCACTCAGCTCCAACAGCAGCTGACTCTGGGTTCCATTAAGGTAGCAAATGATTTACAGAGCAGAGAAGCCCTTGTTCTAAGATAAAGGTATTGACTGCCCTCATTACCAATTCATTAGCGTCCTCTGCCCAGCTGGACCTGGCTTGAAGGTTGACAAGCAAAGCCACGGGTGTTGTGTATGTGTGTGTGTGGAGGGCGGGTTGGGTTTACACACCAGTCACACATGAGGATAGGTGGTTCCCTAACCTCAGCTGGCCACTGCTTATCTTGAAGCTAGGTTAGAGGCACTCAGGAACAAGTGTCCATTTCCCAGCTTTACCTGATAGGCAGGAAAGCAGAGCAAGGAAGAGGGAAAATTGGGCTGTAACTAATCAATGAAATTGACTCAGCTGAAGGCAGAATATGCCCAGTACGAGAGGTATGGCTAGCACGAGACAAAGCAGTGTCCACAAGGAGGAGGGACTTGTGCTGCCCGGGTCTGTGCTGGAGTAGTGACCCATCTGCAGAATTTGGCCAGTTGGACTCCTCTGGGTGTATACTTTCATGCAAAACAAAGCATCTGGCTTCATTTAGGATTCCAGTCAGGCAGCCAGCTCCCTCTTCTAGCTCTGATTCCAGGCTCACCTGGCTGTCTTCTGATGATAATTTGACTTCCCACCTAGATTTCACCACAGGGAGAGAATGTGCTCGAAGCAGAATGTGTGTCTGATCTCCTTTCTGATTTTACTCATCACTGTAAATTAACAAAGTGGCATTTTGATTTACACATCCATCCACCTCTTGTGAACTTGCGTGGTATGACTGAGGGCCCCATAAATTGATCTTACCTCAGTGTACTGACAAAACCAATTTTCTCTGTTTTTGAACCTGAAACACGAAGTCCTAGACGCTGGCCTGTGGTTAAATCACCAAGGTAAATTTCCCTTTGAAGTGCCTCTCTTGGACTTTAATCTTTCAAGGTGAACACTCTTTGTTCAATGCCCACTCAAATGATTGAACCCCTGGTGATAAAGTCAAGAAGTGGAAAAATTGTGCCTACCCTGAGCCACTGAACCAGTGTTTTCACCCATCTATAAAGGTACCTAATCAAAACATAGTTCTAATGAGCGTATGAATTTTAGGTTTTACACAGGTCCTCTGTCCATTTTGTGCTGCTATATTAGAATATCACAGGGCACTTACAGTAAGCAGAAACTCATTTGATTTCCACTATGGAGCCTGAGAAGTCCAGGACTGAGGGGCTGCATCTGGGAAGGTCTTTTTCCTGCATCAAAACAAAGTAGAGCCTTCATGCACTCTGATGACAGCGGCATAAACCCATTCATGAGGACAGTCTTCATGAGGTAATCACTTCTGGAAGATTCCACTTCTTGATACCGTCATATGGGGTTTAAATTTCCAACATTAGAAACTTTAGGGTACACGTGCAAACCACGGCATCCTCCATTCAAAGCTCTGCAGCTATTATTCATCTGTAGTCTGAGCTTTCTTAAGCCCCATTAAATAGTACAGATTAGGTTCTATTGTCATTAAACTCAGTGGTGTTGGCTGGGTGGCCTATACAACCAACTCCATCCTGTTTGTCCTGGGAGTCCTTTGAGGGGCGATCGTGTGTGGATACAATTCTTGTCTCTGGCCGTGCATGTGTGTGTGTGTGTGTGTGTGTGTGTGTGTGTGTGTGTGTGTGTTTCTCAGGACTGAACCTAGGCCTTCACACTGAGCTATAACCTCAGCCATTAGTACTTTTTTAAAATTTTGAGGCAGGGTCTCACCAAGTTGCCCAGGCTGAACTCAGACTTGCAACCCTCCTGCCTCAGCCTTTCAGAGTGCTAGAATTACAGGCATGTACCACAGCTTCTGGCCTCTTTTTGACGGTTGGTTTCCTCTGGATAACTTCCAGGAGACTCTGGCCTTCGCGCCACCATTGCTCTTGTAGTGCAACAATCCATGGATATCTTCTCCCAAAAGTCCTATCTTTGGGAATTGTCAAAGCTGCTCTTGGTACCTCTTGCTGCCTAATGACACAGAGTTCTCTCAAGTCACCTCTGTGTCCTTCAAGCCACACATTGGTAGCACAGCAAGGGGTAGCACCGATCTCTCTAGGCCTCTCCTGCCAAATGCATTCTGGGTCCCAGGGTGGCCCTGCCTGTGCTGAGTCCTAGAAAGTCCTCAAAAACCACTTTTTTATTTTTGATTTCGACTTCTCTCCTAAGGAAAGATCAGGCCTAGAACTTGGGGAAAAAATACCTGACTGTCCGCTCTGTCTGCCAGGCCTCCCTCCGGTCTGTAGCATTCTCCAAAGTTTGTTTCCTCAGAGGTTATACCATTCACTCATGCATGCAAACAGACCCCTGCAGGTAGCAATGGTGCAAAATATCTCAGTGTGGGCTAAGGGTAGGAAATTCTTGTGCTACACAGACACAAGAGTGTTCATCTGTCTCGTTACTCACTCGTCACTGAGACACAATACCTGACACCCACAATTTAAGAGTGGAAAGCTTTATTTTGGCTCGTAGTTTGTAGACATTTCAGTACACAGTCAGCTGGCTCCAAGCCAGGGCAGCATGGGAGAGGGTCATGGCAGAAGGGATCAGTTTATGGCATGGCAGCAAAAAAAAGAGAAAAGGAGGAGAGAGACTGACCCTTCCAGGCCATGCCCCCAGTGACTCACCCCCTCTGACCACCTCTGACCCAGGCTTTATGTTCCAACATCACATTGAGCTATGGACTAATCCGCTGACGAGTATCATGCGCCCGTGACCCAATTACTTGCCAAAAGCACCACCTTGGAGCGCACGAAGCTTTGTGGGGGATATCTTGGTATATGCCAGATTCTGAGCTAGGTTGAGGACAGCATTTATTTTAATCATCTGCGATATAATATTATATGTACCATAATAATAATGTATACAAAATTTGCTGAAGTGCAAAGAAAGAGGTTTGCTTTAACAGCTTAGATAGTCATAGAGCTAAGAAAAGAAAAGGCAGCTTCTTTGAAAGTCCTGCTAGGAGCTGAGCATGATACCACCTGCCTGTAGTCCTAGCACTTTGGAAGACAAAGGCGGGAAAATTGCAGGTTTATACCCAGCCTGGGTAATTTAGCAACTGAGCAAGATACTGTTCCAAAATTTAAAAATAAAGAAAGTTCTGGGGATGTAGCTCAGTGAGAAGGCCCTGAGTTCAATCCTCAGTCCCACAAAGAGGGAACAAAAGAGGGAGAGCAAGAGAGAGACTTGCTGGGAGATAACAGTTTAATCAATGATCCTTCAAGCATGAGTTTTCCAGATACATAAGAAAAGGCATTCCAGACAAGGGAAAAAGTGTGATTAAAGAGTGAAAAAAAGTAATTTTATTCTATAAATTTTATCATTCTATAAATTTTGTGTTCTATAAATCAGATTTTATACGTAGCAGAATCCTAAGAGCACTCAGCATATTAATAGCAGCTCTACAATAACACCTTTTACAAAACTGATATTGCAACAAGATTTGATCTCTTTTCCTGAGACTTGACTGCAAAATGGAGAGGAGGAAGAGGAAAATGAGGGTAACAATAATAGCAAAAGTATTTCACTACTATCCACTGAGCATGATTTAGCTGAGGAAATGTGGTATGAGCCGTCCTTTGACCATTTATACACCAACCATTGATTTTAGAACCTACAATCACTGATTTACCAATAAGAAAGCTCAACATTGGTCAAGACATGCAGAAGATCTAGACACCCCATTAATTCTACTAGACCAGTCAGACTTACTGAATCTTAAAGCCCTCCTAGAAGTGAGAATAGTCCAAGGGAATCCAAGACTCTGCTCTTCTCCACCATTCTCATTTTGGGAAGAAATTCAAATTATATTAGCCATTTTAGGCAATCACTTAATATAGAAACACTACTAGTATGTAGCCTACTAGTATGTAGTTGTTCTAAGGAATATGTTCATTGCTGGAAAAAAAGAGAAGCAAAAAAAGCAAGTGACTAATATATAAGACTCGCCATCTACACTACAGAATTCTGAAGCTTCCTCCTCACCAGATGGAGATGTCTATCAGGAGTTGGAAGTAGGTGCATCCTCACAGGAGAATAATGCCTCTTCAGGGACTAAGAGAATAATCTCAGCTGGACAGGACTGGAACACTTACCCTTTTGAGAAAAAAATTGCTGCTAAAGTTTGCTTCACTTGGGAAATCAGAGGTGATGTCTTTCTGCTACATGAGTAAACACAAATATCTCCCAGAGCAATGCAATGGAATTTCTCCAGTTGCTCTTGGTGTTGAATTACAGATTTTCTCTTTGATGAAGAAATCATAACACAATGGACAGCAAATGTGTCATATCTCATACCACACGACTTTTGTAGCTTTCTTTTCTTATTTTTTCTTATTATTGAAATAAGGTATTTAAGGCAACCTGGAGGATGTATTTTGAAGCAAATACTATCTATGGAAAATACAAATTTTCCATGTTTCTTTTTCAAGGCCAGCATGACAGGCTTGTGCTTCAGCATTGGCTCTGCTTTAGGCATATATTTTCTCTTTTCATGAGAATTTTGATTTAAATGTCAAACTTAAATTGAAGAAAAGTCCATGGGCCTGAAGTACTGTATTCATATTCCTACTGATAGGTCAGCAAGTGCTGTGTCAGAATGTCCAATATTTTCAACAGTCAGAAGCACTGGTACTTGTGCTACACTGGATAAGGCAAGCACCAGAGAATAGAGCTCGGATTTAAAGGAAGATGGATAGCTACTGCTATGGTTTGGATGAGTGTCCTTATATTAATGATTTGGCCTCCAAGGGTGACAATATTGAAAGTACTATGGCCCTTTTAGATATGTGGCCTTAGGTAATTGGGAGTGTATCTTTGAAAGGAATTGTAGGACCCTGGTCTCTCAGTCTCTTTTTGCTTCCTGTTGAAAATGTGAGCACTCACTCCAACACATACTCCAATCATGATGCATCACCATCTCAGGGGCACAAACCAATGGGGCTCCCCAGTGTTGAGCTTGAACCTCCACACCCATGAGCCATAATGAACTCCTTATGCTATGAGTAGCCCGTGTCAGGTACTTCACTATCGTAATGCAAAGCTGACAAATACAGATACTTTACAAGAGCTGTATATTCTTTCATATTAGAAAGGCACTTTCCAAATCTAGGTCCAGTTGCTGCTCCTTATTTTCACCTTCAGATACAGATAACTGCCTCTCAGTGTGGTAACCTTCATCTTGTCATCTTATCATCCCACTGTTGCCTTCCCCTACCAATGGCCAATGCTCAGGCATCTCCCCTGACACAGAAGAAGAGTTGCCTCACACACATCCATGTTTGTGTTTTATACAACTTCTCTGATTGCTGCAATAAATGGATCTGTCTGTTGTCATGCTGGTCCCCCCTGAAGCTGTTCTTCCTATGGGGAGAGACAAGAGAAAAAAAACAGTAGCATATCCTGGACTATGGTGACAATGTTATAACCTGTACTATTATAACCATGGAGCCATACAGGAAGCTCCCAGGAATGTCATTTGATTTCCAGGATATTTCAGTGTTCTCAAGTGTTTGTAGCCAAAAGCATAGCTTTGCTCTGAGATCAGTTTTCTACTCAGAATTCAATGCTAAGTCCTGCCCACATGCTGGGCACCGTTCTCTCTAAGGGTACTATTTCTTCACTGCTAAACTCTAACCAGCAATCTGAGTGGACTCCCTGGAAACCCTACTCACTCAGTGTACCTGTGTTTGCCTACTCCAAGATGGGCAGATTTCAATTTGTTATCCACAGAGGTTCTCACCCCATCTGGTACGTGGTTGGTTATCAGGGCATGTTGGTAACCTCCATACCCTAGCATCATTTATCCTCAGTATTAATTTAGCTGCACCCCTGATGCTACTCCTTCAACAGAAAACAAATTTTCTCTTTCTGAGAGATTAATAAAATATCTACCAACTATTAATTACCAGAAATTAAGAAAATTCAATCAATTCATAAAAGCAGAAATTGGGTAGGTTGTATTCCCTAATCACAATGCAGTAAAACCTAAAACAATTTATTGGAAATATAAAAAATCACCCCAATCAGTTACATTTTTTGAAAAAAAAATCCTCAAGTAAACATTAAACTAAGGAGACCCATAGTAAGTAATAATAATAATATATAACAGACAATGAAACATCTTTTTAAAATAGTAAAAATTAATACACATCAAAGTATGTATTTAGGATTTAGAAATCAATTGATGAACTTTAAATGTTTTATTAAGAAACAAAAAAGCCAGCCTTCTGGCTGGCTAACTTCCTGCCTGCTGGCTCCCGGAGGGTGC